>NC_137967.1:1347936-1775436 GCF_963924665.1 Micromys minutus | reverse complement strand
TGAGCTCCAACTGGACTTGAGGGAGCCTTGTCCTTATGACGCACTTTCCTAATGGTTAGGTCAAGTGTGTTCTCAAGACTTTCTGCTTAGTAAGCACTGTAGCCCCGCAGTTCCCCCCCCCCCCCCAGTGAGTGGGAAGGTTGGATGATGGGATAAATGTTTACACTGCACCCAAATGATGCTAACATTTGCATAGTGCTTTTGAGTTTGTAAGGAGCTCCCATTTGAATACATTCAGCTCCTGTTTCCAGGACAGCCTTTTGCAGAGGGAGCATCTGCGATTTTTTTTTTTTTTTTTTAAATTAACCCCATTTCCACTCTGCCTGGTTCTACCGAGGATTAGGGTACGGAAGGTTTGTGGCCACTGGGGCTTTCATTGTGGAGATTGCTGATTATTCTGGTTGGACTGATCAGGCATCTGAGCTTCAGGTGTGAGGACTGTGACAGGTACAGAGAGGAATGGCCCTGAGCCTCAGGACCCCCAGTGGTGAGAGGTTCAAGTGGCTCCCCGTGTGTTTTTCAGAGTCAACACACAGCAGAGCCAACTTCCAGAAGGTCACCTTTCTGGAGGACCGGCCCAGTGTTTTCCTTTTTGCTAGGCGTAATTAATCACTGCTTCCACCAGTACCAGTACAGCCTCAGGGAGTTAAGGCCCCAACATATCCCAGTGTATGATTATCTCTCCCTGGAGAAAGTGTGAGCCCCCAGGAATGTTGGTTCCATATCAGTGGGCTGAGAATTTCCCTACTCTCTGCAAGGCAGGAGATGCTAAGAGGGCCTTATCCTCAGGCACAGAGCCACCCCAGCTGTTCCGTAACCTCAATCTCTTTTAGCAGAGTTGCCGAGGCTGATAGTTTCTGCCCCACTTACTAGAATATCTGAGACATTTTGGTTTCTAAAACAAAACAAAAAAAGAAATAAATGAAGCCACCACCAAACCTATCTTGTTGGGAATTAGTGAACAGATAAAAATAGTAATTGGGGACACAAAGGCCACTTAGGCTAGCTGCCCTGAGCTGTCTCCTGTCCCAGTATGGCTAGGGGAGGATAGGTGCCATTAAAAACCAGGTTAAATCAGTAGAAATTCCCAGCACGTCTCTCCCTAAAATTCCCCTTCCCATAGTTGCTTACTCCTGTTTTACAGGAAGAAAAGCACATCCAAGGCTTTTGGTACAATGGGGCTCATTGTCCAGGAGGGTCTCTGAGTCTTGAGACCTCTTCCAAGATCCTTTGTGGAACTCACATATATTCTTTATATGTTATATATTTTATTGTCTCTTTGATTTAAAAAATTATTTATTATATAGAATGTACACTGTAGCTGTCTTCAGACACACCAGAAGAGGGCATCAGATCTCATTACAGACGGTTGTGAGCTACCATGTGGTTGCTGGGAATTGAACTCAGGACCTGTGGAAGAGCAGTCAGTGCTCTAACCACTGAGCCATCTCTCCAGCCTGTCTCTTTGACTTTTGAGATTATATATAATTATACAATTTTCCCCTTCCCTTTCTTCTCACGTAGTCTTCCTCACTCCCTTTCAATTTATGGCCTCTTTTTATCAACTACTATTGATTGCGTGTATATACAAATATATTCCTCGATATTGCTCTGTCTGTATGATGTTACTTGTCTGGATAACCAGTAGGGATGGTTTTCCCTGGGAAGACTATATCTCCCTCTCTCAGCATTATATCTGTAGGGTTTTTTTTGGGGGGGGCGGTAGGTAGGGTCGAAGTCCCCATCTTCTTAGACATATCCATTGCTGTCCTTGTTCCGGTCATGTTTAGGGTCGTATTGCTGAGACTTTATGGGTGTAGCTCACACACAATTTTTATTTGTTCTGTCCTTGCCCCTTGTAAGAACAGAACAATGTGTACAGAGGGGTGTGTGGAGTCATCTGCACCCCAGCCTATCTGAGTGTTTTCCAGCATGTCCATGGACAGGACAGCTGCTGGCTCAAACACTGGCCACCATGTCATGGTGGTTAGTCAGAGACAGCATCATAATGAGGCCATGTGGTTGCAGTGACCTCACTTCTCCAGGAGGTGTGCCTGTCAGAATCGTGGACCCTCCTTCCAAGCAGCAACACCCAAAGGATGGAATGGTATTCAGGCACCACAGTTAAGTCCTCGGGTGGTAACTGTCCCAGGGCCTTCATGTCAGCTTCTCTGGCCTGCTTTCTGGGTCTGTGTCTATTTTCAACTGCTGTTTAATACAGGCTTTTCTTTTATGCTTCACATAAGGAGCCTTTGGAGACCCGGTCTATGGTCTGTTCAATAAGTGTATAGGGCAGAAAGTATCTCCAAGGTTTTATCTTGAGGACAGGCCTTCGAGGTTTTATATTTTAAATGCCTGAGGCCTTGTGCAACAGTAGGAATCAACAATCCAATAAATTCCAGTTGTTTTTTTCTTTTTTAAGTGCTGTTGTGCTGGCTGGAGAGATGGCTCAGCAGTTAAGAACACTTGCTGCTCTTTCAGAGGACCAGAGTTCAATTCCCAGCACCTACACAGCAGTTCAGAACTGCCTGTAACCCAGTCCCAGGGGGATCTGATGCTGGGCACCTGCACGCTAAAAAGACTCACCCCCAGCTTCCCACCCCACCCCACCCCCAGAATAAGGTACTCTTAGGAAGCCATTGCTCCTCCAACAGGTGTCTCTTTTTTCTAATATAAGTGATTTTTTTTTTTTTTTTTTTTTTTTTTTTTTTTTTTTTTTTTTTGGTATGAGCTTCTTTTCTCCTTGTTGTGACAAATGCTAACAAAACCAACAAAATCTAGGAGGGCGGGCTTTTATGGCTCACAGTTTGAGGGGATGCGTTTCTCATGAAGCGAAGGCATGAGGACTCGCTGCACATGGTCACGCTGCCTCTGCCGTCAGGAAGGAGGGAGGGAGGGAGGGAGGGAGGGAGGGAGGGAGAGAGAGAGAGAGAGAGAGAGAGAGAGAGAGAGAGAGAGAGAGAGAGAGAGAGAGAGAGAGACTGTGCTCAGCTCATTCACTCCTTATTCAGCCTGGGACCCCAACTCGTGGATGGTGCCACCCATGCTGGTGAGCCCAGCATGGAGCCTCTTTCACAGACATGCCCAGAGGATTGTGTCCTAGGTGTTTTTAGATTCTGTCAAGTTGAAAGAATGGATCACCAAATTATCTCACTTATAACAAAACCGTCTTCAGACACTGCCAGCTACCCCTGTGGGCTCAATATCAGCAGTTCTCCCAGAGAGTCATAATTATCTTCGCCTCCATTCAAATAAAAGAATGTAGTTTCTTAGTGTTTGCACAGGAGGTATCGTGGTCCAATTCTAGAGACGAGCGTAAATTACGGACAGTGGAACAAACCTGTGACCCGGGAAACAGTTCAGGATCCCGGTGGATAGAAGGCTCTGGGTAGAGGAGCTTCAAGAGGGGTCTGTCTGCCACCATCTTTCTTGTTTTTTTCCCCCAGGGCCAGGCATTGCATTTGTGGTTTATCCAGAAGCCTTAACCAGGCTGCCTCTCTCTCCATTCTGGGCCATTATCTTTTTCCTGATGCTTCTCACGCTTGGACTTGACACCATGGTGAGTCCCCGTCTCTCCCATCCTTTCCCCTCAAGCCCTTCAAAGACTCCACTTTATGCAGAAAAGACTTAGACTTATGGGTTACTTTGACTATTCTCTTGGGTATGGATGGTCTAGAGTCACAGTAACACCCCCGTGTGTGTGTGTGTGTGTGTGTGTGTGTGTGTGTGTGTGTGTAAGAAAAAAATCTTAATATGCATCTCAGGGTGGCCTTGAACTCTTTAGCTTCCTTCCTCAGCTTCCTGGGTCCAGGGTTATGTGAGTGCCCCCACCACAGCCATCTCCTCTCCTCGCCCCAGCCCTCCCCCTCCCCGCATCATCTTACCGACCTGAATTCTGTGGGGCAGCATAATACAGATGAGAATATGGAGTCAATTTTAGGAAAATTGCTTTGAGGCTGAACCTACGACAAATCACACTGACAGGTGCTCAGGGTTTAGTCACCGGGTGCAAAGTGGGTTCTCACTCAAGTAGGAGATCAAATGGTAGATAACTGGAGGAGAGGAATTTACATCTCATGAATACAGAATGAAGATGGTGAGCGCATTCCCTAGGGGACCGAGGTAGAGTTTCTGGAGCTCATACACTGCTTGAGTTCTCCTGACTTTGTACATTGGCATTCACTAAGGTCATTTAGATCCATCAAAGGAATGGCACTCTAAAGACCAGACGGAACCCAAGCACAGCTTTCCTTAACACACAAGGCAGTGTGGAGGGAGGTTCCGAGGATAGTTTAACTCTCACGCTTTTGTCCCCACACTGTTTCAGTTCGCCACCATCGAGACCATTGTGACCTCCATCTCGGATGAGTTTCCCAAGTATCTGCGCACGCACAAACCAGTGTTCACCCTGGGCTGCTGCGTCTGCTTCTTCATTATGGGCTTCCCAATGATCACACAGGTGAGAGTCCTCCTGGCGTGACCAGATGCCATGGGGGATGTATAATGACAGTCCAGTGAGGACTCTTGGGTAAGAACCTACCATGCATGGGTGATCGTGGGCCAGGTGGGAGCTGTACAAGCTGTCTGTCACGCAGCGGAGAGCCCGCGGCCGTAAGCTTGACTTGGAGCAGGCGGAGGACCTGTGGTGGCTGCCTATCCCTGTATTCGAATTTCTCAGACCTCACGACCAGAGCCAAATCACTGTCATTTCCATAAATGGCATGGGCTCAAGGATGATTCTCACCACACATGGAAACAGTCATCTTGGCTCCTAGCAAGGCCCCTAGTATTTTCATAATTGAGATGTAGCCTTCGTGAGCCAATAAGACAGGTGTGTCCTACTTAAAGAAAACAGAAAGCGGGAACGTCCAGATTTATCTACCAGTCGAATTTCCAGGATGGCTATTACTATATATAAGCACCAATGTCACCTACGTTTTTTTCCTAGTCTCAAGTGTGTTGGCAAATTACATGGTGACACTTAGGGCATGCACTGTACTTGCTGTCTCTGTGACCTTGAACGGTCCACTCCTCTGGGCCTCAGTTCTTGTATCTATAAAGTGGTGGAGGAAGGAGCTGGCCTCCAAGTCTCATCTGTTGGAGGGAGACTTCAGAGCAGGGAGATGGAGGGAGGCAGGGGGAGGAAGGGGATAGGAAGGGAGGGGAGAGGAAGGGAGGGGAGAGAGGGGTTGTGGAAGGAGGGAGGGGGAGAGGGAGGAAGGGAGGGAAGGAGAGAGAGAGGTGGAAGGAGGGAGAGGGAGGGGGAGAGGGAGGGAGGGAGGGAGGGAGGGAGAGAGAGAGAGAGAGAGAGAGAGAGAGAGAGAGAGAGAGAGAACAGAATGTGTAAAGAAGAAAGGCAAGCATATTAGTCAGGGTTCTCTAGAGAAACAGACTGATAGGGATAAAAGTCAAAGTAGTCAAAGTAGTGGTCAAAGTAGTCCACGAGCGCTGTCCCAGATCTGAGGGGTTAGAATAATAGTTACTTAGTCCACGAGGCTCGGTGCCTCAAGCAGTCTCAGTTGGCTGCTGAAGACCGGAGGGTTCCTGCTTGGTTCACCTTGGGAGCCTGGGAAGGTTGCTTCAGATATCAGTGAAGGAGTCAGTGGGCAACAAAGTTAAATTAACCCTGAACTGAGAGGGAAGGCAAGAATGAGAAGGATCAGACATTCTTCCTTTTTCTCTGACCTTTTACATCTGGTCCCTTCCCGAGGGCACCCCAGGTGGATGAAGGCAGTCAGGAGAACTCAACGAGGTTCATAGTCAGGCGATGCTAAATTAAGTACACATCCATTGTTAAGGTCACATGAGGACTAGTCAAGTGCATCTACATGGGTAGAAGTGGTCATTGACAGCTCACAGCACATATGAAACCAGCGCGTACACACACACACACACACACACACACACACACACACACACACACACATGCTTTCTTGATCACCTCAGTGGTCATTGAGGAATGTCTTGGTTAAGCTGGCCAAGTCTCCAGTTTGCATGGCTTGTCCATGCATAGGTCTCTGCTGTGAAACATGGGGAACTCTCAACCTGCTGGTCCACAGGAGGGAGAAGAAGGGCTATCACAGGTGGGAAGATGAAGCCCGGCCATGGAGGGTCCTATTTGATGGTGTCTGTTTCTCTCTCCTGCTAGGGTGGAATCTACATGTTCCAGCTTGTGGACACCTATGCTGCCTCCTATGCCCTTGTCATCATTGCCATATTTGAGCTTGTTGGCATCTCCTATGTGTATGGTAAGGAAGACACTCCGTGTGTTGCCAAGGGAGATCCAGAGTGTATGGTAGGCCTTGCTGACAAGTGTGTACCCCATATTTAAAGGGTTGCGACGCCTCTATTTCTGGATCACTGTGGTAAAATCGAACTAGAGACCAGAGGCGCCCGATTGTGGATCTTAGCAGTGTGTACCAGAAGACTGTAGGACCTGGCTTTGGGTTATTAACCACAGTTAATACCTGTGGCCAGGGTCAGTGCCCATGGGTTTGAGGTGAAGGGTGGCTCCCCACAGCCCCAGGGTCCCAAAGGCCACTTGGTCATAGAGCCTTCCAGTGTTGATAAGCACCTGGAAGAACTTGCCACTGTATCTAAGTCTCGCACTTTCAGCAAAGAAACTTTCAGTTCTCGCGTGGTTTACTAATTCTGCCATCACCATAGCAACATGCACCCCATCCGCCAGAACTATTATCAAGGATAAAGGGGGGCAGCTATCTCTGCCCTTTGTGCACAAGTATGTACCCTGGAGATCACACCAGGGGCCTCCTGGTTAGTCTGTCCAGTTTGGCTCTGGTCTTGAAGACTCCTTTATGTCTAGACATCTTAGAATGGCCACTGGATCAGGCAACACAGCAACTGTCAGGGGAATAAGACTTCCAGGGTTCAGTGATCTAATAGTATTGCAATCCCTGAAGAGATAGCAACTTTGTCGTAAAAGGAAGGTAAGTGGAACGAATTGCTTGAAATAGAGGTTATAGGTGCCCCCCAAACCACCATGTGGGGAGGCCGGAAGTATCTGCAGGGCTCTGATCTCCAAAACAGGGACAACGCACTCCCCAACTTCTGTGTGCCCTGTGAATAGTGTCTCGATTGTTAGTCACATACTGACAGGTATGTGAAAGTTACTGGGTTTCCTGGAAATCTCATTATAATAAAAGAAAAATAAAATAGAGCAGGAAATCAGGATAGAAAACATCAAGGTCTTTCATGTAAAATGTAGGCCCCCTAGAAACAGGAAGAGGCTACAATCATTAATTTAAAAAAAATCACTGAGCGTAGTGGTGCATCATACCTTTAAACTCAGCACTTCGGAGGCAGAGGCAGGTGGCCAGCCTGGTCTACAAAGGTTTAGGGCAGCCGGAGGACTACACAGAGAAACCCTGTCTCGAAAAATCAAAGCAGAACAGAATAGAACAAACAAAATCACAGGTGTAGTATATGGGCGTCCGAGTATGGTACGTGCACCAGTGCTGTGCTCATGGAGGTCAGAAGAGGACATTAGAGCCCCTGGTGTGAATGCTGGGGGGGGGGGTGTGAAATGCTGGTTCTTTATAAAAGCTCTAAGTGCTCTTAACCACAGAACCATCACGCCAGCCCCGCAGTTACTTTCAGCGGGAGCTGAAGAGGGGTTTTATATGACTCGAGGTCATCTCCCCCCTTTGGGGAGAGTTTGGCTGCTGGAAAGCTCAGGAGACTTCACTTGTAGCTGGTCTGCAGCCAGGCCCACAGCACAGACATATTCCTTTTTACCCAGTTCCCAACTGCTAATTGCCACAAAAGGCACATTTGCAGAGCCCTTTCTTGTAAAACAGGCCTATTCAGCCAGGCTTGAAAGCAATTAAACCAGACACCTTTTAATGTGCCTAATTTTAGAAGTTAAATCAGCTCCCCCAAACCCTCAGCAAATCTGGCAGTGAAGGAAGAAGTAAACCTCAAGTGTTTTGAGAAATCTCTAGGTTTCCCATAATGGTCATACGAACTTGTAGTTTTCAGTCATCAGTATATCAGGGCCTCCCTCTCTATGAGGAACACATCTTGGATGCACCTGGATGAGTTTTTAAGACATCCCCAATACATCAGTGGTCCTCAGCCTGTGGGCTGTGACCCCTTCCAGGAGTTGAGCCTTTCACAGGAGTTGCCTAAGACCATCAGAAAGCACAGGCATCTACATTACAATTTATAACAGCAGCAAAGTCACAGTTATTAAGTAGCAGTGAAGATAATTTTACAGTTGGGGGGTCACCACAACATATTATTAGACTGTATTAAAGGGTCTCAGGATTAGGAAGTCTGGGGACCACTGCAATGAAGAGACTTGCACTCAGGAAGCCACAGGTCCCCTTTGCATATCGATCCCCCATTTCTCAGGGGTTCCACCTAAGATATCAGTGCCTTTTCCTCCAAAGCAGCCTTCCAACCCCCTCCTAAACTGAGAGGTGGCCAGGAGGGTGGCTCTGTGGGGCTGGGTGAAGAGCTTTAGTGAAGTTTCAGAGCAGCCAGGACAACAGTCATTCAGTTCCAGCTGAGTGAGTGCCGGGCCCTTGGGATTTACATCCCTTTTCACCTGTAGCCCAGACCCCAGGCATAGCGAGGCAGAAACAGTGGAAATGCTCTCCTGAGGGCGGGAGGCAACACCTCAGCCCACAGAGACTTGCTTAGTGCTGAGCCTTTTTATAACACAGTCTCTTGGTTTACCAAAATCCGTGTCTTCGCCAGACTTGCCATCAAGGAGACCAAGCCATGTTGCACGCACACACCACTGCCAAGACACCTGGAACTAAGCTCTGGAGATGTTGCCATGGCAGCCTTTGAACTTCACTGCAGAGAGTGCTTAGTGTCTGTTTCAACAATCAGTTAGCCCCATCAGGGCAGTGAGTCATCTGTCTGATGGTTTCCTGTCACAACAGGGGTTATGTTGACCCAAGTTGGGTTCTTCCTTAGCCAAGGCTCCTGAGCGAGGGGCTCCCCAACCCCTTCCTAGTGCCCCTCACACATGGCCTCCCCTGTCTCTTTGCAGGCTTGCAGAGGTTCTGTGAAGACATCGAGATGATGATTGGATTCCAGCCCAACATTTTCTGGAAGGTCTGCTGGGCATTTGTCACACCGACCATCTTAACAGTAAGGGCTGAATGCTTTCTCTCACCCACACTGCCTCTCCTGCATGTCAGTGACTTTACCTCTGAGCACATGCACACCTCCCCATGAGCCCGGGGATACTGTAGGTCAGAAAGGTGAAGTGACGTACCTCAGGTATCTGGAGCTAGGATTGATCAAGAGATGTCAGCACATCTGTGTATAACACGCATGTTTTATCCATCTGCCTTTTGTGCTAGCAGATAGCAGCCAACAGCCACGTAGGTTCTGTTCCATCTACCATGGTTCAGATCTTTTTTCTGAGTGATTGGTGTATAGGGTTCTCTTTTCAGTGCCTTGCAGAGGGGGAATGTCCTATTTCCTTTTCAGTTGCCATGATAAGATAACCTAACAAAACCAGCTCAGGGGACAAAAGGGTTCATTTCCACTTATGGTTCCTGGCTATAGTTCATCACAGTCAGGAAGTCACAGTGGCAGGAGCTTGAAGCAGCTGGGTACATCCAGTCAAGAACAGGGAGAAGTGAATGTACCCATGTTTGTTAGCGCCTGGCTGGCTCTCCACTTTTCAGAGCAGGATTGATTCTACTACTCTCTTACACACATGTCTGTGTGTCTGTGTGTGTGTATGTGTAAGTGCACGTGGGAACCCAAGGAGTCCAGAAGATGGCATTGAATCCCCCGGAGCTGGAGTTAAGGTGGCTGTGAGCTGGGAACCAAATTTCAATCCTCTACAAGAGCAGCAAGTACTCTTAACTTTTTGAGCTATTCCTCCAGCCCTTGATCTCTATGGTATGAGATCCCTCTGCCTAGGGGATGAAGCTGCCTTCAGTGGACTACATCTTCTCACGCCAACTATCATAGCCATGACAACGCCCTAGAGGCTTACCCACAGGCCAAACTGATCTATGCAATCCTTCACCGAGATTCCTTCCCAAATGATTCTAGGTTGTGTCAACAGTTAAAACTAAGTATCCCAGGGAAACTGGAGCCTGGCGTTATGTGACTGAATTGAACTAGCATTAGATGTACACTAGTTAACAACAGTCTGGATTTGAACCCACATGTTCTGGCTCCTAACTGTTCTCAGTGTGCCTACTCTAAAATTAATGTAGCTTTAATCAGGCGTGTGCTGATGATTTTATAGCTTTTGAGAGATGTGTTGTGATCTTCAAGTGTGGGGAAGATCACCTGACATTCCTCTTCCTAATGAACAGAGCCATGCATGTGCCTGTAGTTTGTACAGAGACTTGAACTCACACCCGTAATTCTTCATTGTGCCAGAAGCTATCAGCGTGGCCTCACTTTCTCCCACAAGCAAATTTTGGGAGATTTTTGTCTTTCCCCTCCTCTGAGGCTTGCTTTTCTTCTTCTCCTGGCTTGTGGGGAGTCAGTCCTTTTTGAACAAGCCTGGAGGAAGTTGTCCGTAGTTCTTATTTTGCCCAGTAGGTGGCACTAGAAACCAGCCAGAGAGCCCACTTTCAACACCAGATAGACCAGCTTCCTTTAAGATGTAGACTGAATGAAAGCAAATGCAATGAAAAAGTATTTTTTCTTCATTTGCTTGCCTTTCCCCATCCCCCGCCCGAGAGTATGTTCTAATCAAACCGCATCTTTCTGAAAAGCTAGAGGTTTAGACAGAAAATCCATTCCACAGTCTTCGTATTCTGTGTGGACACCAACAGTTTACCCACACCTAAGTTGGTCGTCTGAACGGTCCTACTGGAGTTGGGGCACGAGATCTGGAAAACATTAAAGAATGATGTTCAGGGATGAAGTGTGTGTGGAACTGGGCTTAGCTTGTGGGTGTGAAGATGTTCTTGTTGCCTGTTGCCTGCATATGCTGTGTCAGCAAATCTTGTCCCTGTTGACCCTTGATCCTCCCCCCCTTTTCATTCCTTATGGTTTGTTCTCAGCGGAGTCAATGTTACAGTATGTTCTAGATTTTGCCCTCCTTTTCCTCTCATCCCAGAAGGTTGTCAGAATTCTGCCTTGTTCTGTGGAGATGTACCATACGGCCATCTGCCTGCTGCTGCTGTGTGTGTTTCGAGGCAGGCCCGTTGTTGGCCTTATCACTGGTGTTTATACCCATACCGTCTTCCCATTTTACAGATGTGTGCATTGAGGCTCAGAGAGGGTAAGGGACTTGCTCCAGGCCACAAGGCCATGGAGCTGAAACATTGTCTTTGAGCTGGGGTGGTCTTCAAGCCTCCCACCCTCTGCATTCTCACTGTCTAGGTGTGGCATGACCAGTTTGGGTTAGAAGTCAAGTTTTCAGACTCAGGGAGAAGGAATTCCTGGAACTTGTTATATTTAATTCCTGGGGAATTCCCTTGGTCTTGCTGTGATTTGGTAGAACACACGTTGGAATCTGTGGAGACACCCAGGGACTCTGTGTGCTGTTTGAAGCCAGGGATGCCGTCAGATCCACCATTACAAAACCAGTGTGTCTCCTGTGTCTGAGAGGCGGAGGTGGGCATGACTCGGCGGCAAAGTCCACCCTAGGGCAGGCAGGCCTTCTTCAGAGCTGACTTGGCTGAGGGAGATTCACGGCAAGCAACTGGCTTGCACCTAGAAGTTTGATGTGATATTTGTGGACGTGGACATGGGCGTCAAAGGCCTCTGTCCTGCCTACTTATGTTTTACCATTTACCTCTGAAGCCTAGATGTCTTCCAGGTCCTGGACTAGGGTAAAATTATGGGTTTAAATTACTCCAGGGCCTCTGAAATAAAAATCCATCATTTTTCTCCTACGTGCCGTCATGAATTTATGGAGCCATAAAAACCCTCATGCAATTATCATATGCATGGGCTGATCACGTTACCGACGGCACATGCATAAGCAGATGCATTGCTATTTATATAGTAAATGAAACAGAGCAGCATGCGCTGTAATGACATTGGGCCATACTTCCAATAGGCTGTCTGATAGAGCTTATGCCTCCAGGGGCAAAAGCTGGAGAGGGGGGGCGAACGTCGACCTCACTCTCCACAGGAGCCTCATCTTAAGGCTCACATCGCTTTGAGTCAACATACGAGTTGTACTGAAAGAAAAAAAAAAAAACAAAAAACCCTGGCCCTGGCAGCCTGGGAGCTCCAGCCCTGGTGCAGATGTTTTGTGTTTGTCTAGGGCTTCATGATTCTCAGAAGTACTCCCACCTGCTATTTTCCCGAATGTAATTCCCTCCAATCATTTTGTTACTCTACAGTTTAAGGTAGGAGGAGAGACAGAGAGCTGGGGACAGGGCTTACTCGGATAATCCTAGGCTTCTGCTGCCACAGGCAAGAAGAACATGCAGAGTCATGTTGCCTTGAGAAATGGTCTCTACTGGCTGGGCTGGAGCTGTCAGAAGCCTGACGCCCTCTATAGGTGCCTGTATCTTCAGCCTCTGCCTTCCCTTGGCCCTCTCTGCAGCTGCTCGGGTGAACCTCTGGATGGAGCTCAGAGCTCTTTCTGGCTCAAGTATGATGTGATCATAGATAAGTGGCCAATACCCAAATCATGACGTTTTAAGAATGAGGAAGGTCTTTGGAGTAAATCAGACTTCTGTTCCCAGAGAACCCCAGTACTACAAACGTGGTGTGAAATAAATCCATTTTGTAGCTGAGAAAAGTCTGAGAGGCCCTGCAGCTCATTAGCCATAGAGATAGGTCTCTGGGCTCACTGGTGATGACACTGGTCACCTTGAGTCAGTGGAGGGGGTTTGTCTCTGTCTTTGTCTGTCTGTCTGTCTGTCTCTCTCTCTCTCTTCTCTCTCTCTCTCTCTCTCTCTCTCTCTCTCTCTCTCTCTCTCTTCCTTGGCTTATTACAGGACTGTGCTTCTAGCTCAGTCACCTCCAGGGGACCAGGAACCATTTTGAGTTTCACGCAGTCAACTTCAGAACTGGCTCCTATATATTGGCCATTCCTTGTTCAAGATGAAGCCAAACAGATTCAGTGAAAAGGATCGAAATCTATAAATTTAACACATTGTTCCCCCATTATAACAAAGGCTTAATTATCAGTGATAGTTCAGATAGTCTCCTCAGAACTCCCAGCTGCCACCCGCCCGTGGTGTGGCCTCTGGTGGGTATAGGGCAGGTAGGGGAGCAGTAGCTAAGTGCGTGTTTCCACCTTCATCATCTTGAGAATTTACTTCCTTCACTTGGAAAAAAAAAACCCTTTCAGATAGACAAGAGTCTGTGTAAGATGAGGCATTGCATGTTAAATGAATGAATGACTCACACCATCATCCTAAGGCAACTTTCTCTTCTCTTCCAGTTTATCCTTTGCTTCAGCTTCTACCAGTGGGAGCCCATGACCTACGGCTCTTACCGCTACCCCAACTGGTCCATGGTGCTTGGATGGCTGATGCTCGCCTGCTCCGTTATCTGGATCCCGATTATGTTCGTGATAAAAATGTATCTGGCTCCTGGGAGATTTATTGAGGTAATTCTACTGGCTCCTTTCCTCTGCTCGCCTCTCCCGAGGGAGAGATCCCCAAAGCACGCTATACATTAAAAACAAAAGATCCAGTAAACGTATTCAAGAAGGATACTGGGTGAGGTGAGTAAGCCATCACCATTGCCACTGATTCTATTAAACTCATTCTTATCATGTCTTATTCCTGTAGCGGAGGAGCCGGGCCAATCGTCAGGCTGAGTGAGCTATTGTTCCTCACTGGGATGGACGCTCTGAATGTCTCCTCTTTCCTAGAGCTTCCACCCCCCCCTCCTCAGCCACTATATATTTCAGAGTTTGTTTCCTAACACTGGGTTTCCCTCTCCTGGTAACCCTCTGCATCCAGACCTCCTCCCTCCCAAATGTTTGCCGCCATCAAACTTAACGTCACCACTGCCCCCTTTGTGCCTGAGTTAAGAATGACTCATGGGTCACGCTGATTAAAAGTTTGACTCACAGAGTGAGGGAGACTTGCTTCTCCTTACCAACTGTCACAGTTAGCTTTTCTGTTGCTGCAATAAAATCAAGACCAAAAGCAGTTTAGGGAGGAAAGGGTTATTTTATCTCAATATTGCCAGGTCTCACTCTGAGGGAAGGAAGTCAGGGTAAGAGCTCAAGGCAGGAACCTAGAAATGGGAACTGAAGCAGAGGGCATGGAGGAATGCTGCTTACTGGCTTGTTCCTTCTGGCTTGCTCAGTTTGCTTTTCATGGAACTTGAGGCCATTTGCCCAGGCCACTGTCACCATGGGCTGGGCCCTCCTACATGAATCATTAATCAAGATAATGCCCCACAGACTTGCCTACAGGCTCATCTGAAGGAGGCAATTACTCAGTTGATGCTGCTTCTTTCTAGAGCACTGTGGCTGCCTAAGCTCACCAATCAGTCCTGATCAGAGCCCATTTTACTCTTGTGGATGGGGCTTTTCTAGAGAGAGAATGGGACTGCTACTTGTTTCAGCCGCTACTGAAGAGCCAGCCAGCTTTTGTTACTTATGGGAAGTCGCTGGTTCAAGCACACTTGAAACTCTAGCACCTGGGAAGCAGAAGCAGGAGGATCAGGAGTTCAAGGCTAGCCTTAGTGGGGCTAGCCTGGGCTATATGAGATCCTGTGTCGAAGGGGGAAAACTGTCATTTGTACAGGTGGGCTGAGAAAGGATGACCTCTGCCTGCATCATGATGGCATTTAGACCTGGGTACCCTGGGAGCTTGTCACAAATGTAGACAGGTCCTCTCAGCTGCACAGAGCTCAGGGAAATGGAGGTTGCCCTCATCTTCTAGGGATTTGGTTGCATATTCAGGTCTGGGAAGCACCGAAACCAATACAAAGAAATACTCGTTCATTGCGGTAGAGAATGGCTGTGGGGTCTGCTCTTGGGCAGCTAGGTTGATATGAGGAAGAGGCTGGTGGGGGGAAGTGGGTGGGGGTCAGCAGGTAGCCTTCCTTTCCACTGACCTCCACATGACAGTGAGTCTTCATGTTGAAGTTGTATTCTGGTTTGTATCCCCAGAGAATTTTATTTATTACCCTCTGGTGTAGAGCAACTCTGGCTCAACCTACCCCTCATAGCCACCTTCCCACCAGAGGTCTCCAGAGTCTCTTTGCCTGAACAGAACCTGCCGTAACCTCTGCTGCTGTTGCAGCCTAAATTTCTCTAGACTGATGGGTTGGCCGTACACATTTATTATGGTTAATTTGGGACGCAAAGGTTGCAAGTTGGTGATTAAGGGGGGCATTAAACTAACAGCTGTAAGAACCTGATTTCCCCCTTAATAGGTAATAAACATATAATTATTCCCTCTTATATAGTCAGAAGTAAGTTTTCTCTTTCTATATGTTTCTATCAGATTTTATTTTCAATAGTAATTTTAGTTGAAGCTAGAGATACCTCCATTATTTTTAAGCTTACCTACATGAACCTGTACTACTTACCTTAGTCAGAAACGTATATGTGTGTGTATACACACACACACACATATACTCAATAGACAATTAAAATCTTTGTTCATGCTTAGTGGTGTATCTTTGGGTTTGGCTTTTTTTTCTTGGCCATTTATATACTTTTGGGAAATATGCTAAACAAAATCCAATTATTTTTGATGTAGCAACCCATCACTGAGAGTACAGAACAAATGTAATTGAGCCCATGGCTTTTGCTGCTTGGGAGCAGAAGTAGAAGTTTGTGAGATGTATAATAAAATCTGGGCCCTTTGTCCTCTACGCATCTTATGCACGGCAAACATGGAGCAAACATAAAGTTGCTTTCAGTCTTGCTCCTCCTGTCCTTGGCCTAGTTAATAAATGCAGGCTTGTCTCCCTCATTGCAAGGGGATGGGAAGGGGCTCTTGGCTCCTGTGAGGGGTCTGCAGCAACGATACCTAGCCTTTTGGAGATGGCAAGGGGTACCAAGGGGAGGAAGGTGAATTCCTATTGTAACCATACGTGTCTTTGCCTTCTTTGCAGAGGCTGAAGTTGGTGTGCTCGCCACAGCCCGACTGGGGCCCATTCTTAGCTCAGCATCGTGGGGAACGCTACAAGAATATGATCGACCCATTGGGAACCTCATCCCTGGGACTCAAGCTGCCAGTGAAGGATTTGGAACTGGGCGCCCAGTGCTAGTCCAGTAGTGTGGATGGTCCAGTATTAATCCTGGGCTTCCGCTCTGCCTCCCCTTCACACTTTCCCCAGATTTATTCCCAGTTTTCTTCTTTCTCCTCACACCACGGTTCACAGCTGTGCATGAGAGTGCTCCATAGAAAAGTAGGACGTAAAGTAGCATGCCGTAGTGAGAGCCACACTGGTAGCGCTGTCTGTGTCTGTTTCTGGAAGGATCAGTTTCCTGATCAGGGGGTTTCTTCCTTCATCCCTCAGGGGTGGGTTAACCAGGTGAATGCTGGCAGGTACATGGTTTGAAAGTAGAGGAATTGCGTTGTGTGTTCTCACTGCCAGAAGTCGTAGGGCACGGGGAGAAGGCGGACTTTCAGGGCTGTTGATTGGACTGAGCTGGGTAGTACAGTGATCTCATTCGGAAGCTGAAAGTTCAGGTCAGTCCGGTGCGTTTCGGGGATGGCAGCGCTGGAGATTATTCTGGATGCAGACATGGCTTGGACACCGCTGGGTGGTTTGATTTGTGTATCCATTTCCTTTATTTTGACCAAATAGACCATGCATTCAGATGTTTCATCTTTCTATGCTGTGGGTCTGAAGGGACTGTCCATTTTCTTGCCACAGTCTTTCCTTCTTTCTTTCTTTTCTCCTTCCTTCCTTCCTTCCCTCTTTCTTCTTTTCTTCCTCCTTCTCCCTCCTCTCCCTCCACTTGCTCCTCCTCTTCCCCCTTCTCTTCTTCCCTCTCCTCCTCCATCTCCTCCTCCTTCTGTAATAACGACCCTTGAGAATTTATTCTCTGGGTCTTTTCTTTCTCTGCACAAGAAGCCATGCTTTGATTTGCATGTCAGCTTTTGTACCACTGTTGAATCTGCCATGATGTCTTTTGCACCATGGTTCAGTACCATGATAGGCTGACTCTTTGCCTCCAAGTCACTTTCTATAAGCTGTAGATAAGTGTCTTTCAACCTATTGAAAAATGAGACTTAACCCAGTTCTATCTATATATTATATATACGTGGGACACAAACTCTTAAAGACACTTTCTCAATTTTTACTCCCCCTTTTTTCTGTAACAGTAAACACCAATTGTGGCCATAGGGAAGTCAGAGAAATTAAGAGGTTGGTAAAAAGCAACCATATGACTCCACATCCCTGTGGTTGTACATCTTAGGTCACTGTATTTCCAGAACTTTCTGATAAATACAGCTTAGTTAGGTAGTGAGTAAGCCGATTAAGACTATAGCTTTTAATAAAGACTGCATTTAGCTAGTTCTATGTCCAGAACTCCCTGTCCACACTGCTCAATGTAAACTGCCCTATAGTGAGAGCAAGCCTGGCCAGGCCACACCCTTTAACCCATTGTGTCCTGAGCAGGCACACGCAGAGCTATGTATACACAGTGCTAGTGGTGTTTTCTGTCTTCATAAATATCGTATGAATCACCACAGAGATGGCAGGTTAGAGTAGCATAGTCTGGGCTTTTCATTTCTCTCTCTTACAGTATTAATATCGCAACCTGAAGTCATTTCCTCTGGGGGAAGATGGGTTCAATCATTTCCTTATTCGTTTGTCTTCATATAACAGGGTCTCAGGCAAAGTTCTCAGTTCAAATGTTGTATCTTGATGTGACATTTTCATCCTGAGCAGTAGCAATGGCACCTCAACAACAGACTTTAACGTATCCTTTAAAACATTTGACTCTGTCTGAAGTATCGGAAGCCATTGTATTGACCTTTCCTTTCCTAGGGTGAGTGCTCACACCACCTGCCAACAGTGATGGGTACTTGTGTTTCCCAGAGTAGCCATGATAGGTTGTAGGGAATGGAATAGGGTGGGTTTTGAACTACTGGCTCTGGTGTCTTGGCTACTCTCCCCTCTTCTATTTTTCCCCTTTCTCCTAGTTTCCCCAAGCTAGGTCTTGCTAGGCTGTCACAGAGATGGAACCACAAAGATGGCTCCCCCAGTTAAGGCAGATGAGCTCTGGACTCAGTTCTTCACAATCTGCTGTTATCATCTGTTTCCCCAAGAAAGCCATACTGACGAGAGGCCCCATTACGCACCAGCATCACAGGACAGTGCCGTGACTCGGGTGGTGTGTGTGTGTGTGTGTGTGTGTGTGTGTGTGTATGTGTGTGTGTGTGTGTGTGTCCGCGAGTGTGTGTGAGTGGAGCGATCAGTTCGGAAAGCCCCAAAAACCCTGCCAGTTTGCGGGTTGAAGAAAAGCACAAAGCTCACCCTCAGCACACATGAGGATTTGTGCTTGTATTGGGATGAATGGCTTCTGGCTTCCTGTTTTCCTATGGGCTGGAGCTGGGATTGGTGCTGGATGCCAACCCAATTTCTGCTACTTTTTGCCTCTGTGATTAAAAGAAGGATGTGGGGAGGCCCTGGTCACTGCCAGATGTGAACTGAGAGTCAACTTACTTGTCAGAAGGAAGACCTCATCTGTTAGCGTGGCTTTAACTGGGGGAGCTACAGCTGTGTCTAGTAGGATACATTTTAGAAGCTAGAAGCTGCCCTCCATTTTGTTGTTGTTTTGTTTCTCTTTCCCTTGTCAGGCTGCTTAGAAGACAGAGTCAGACAAAAGTTTCCAGGCTTGCTTGGAAACCACTGGCTTTGAAGTTAGTTTTAGCCATTCATTGCCGTGTTCAACTTCAAGGCTCTCCTTTGTCGAGGGGCCGTGGTGTCAGTGGACTCTGTTCATGGTGCGTCTCAGTGGCGCGTCTCCTGAGGATTTGGTTGGGATGCTGAGAGCTGATATGTACCCCACTAGATGGACTGTTTTCATGATACTGAAACGCACAATCAATTGGAAGAAAAAAAGAAGAAGGAATTCATAAGACAATGAGAAAGCTGTTACAACCGCCACCTGAGAGTTCTCCCCTGACCATGAAGAAGAAGCAAGCTTACTTTGCAGTGACTTGGGTTCCCCGTGCAGACTGGTGGGGAGTTTTCCATCTGTGAGGTGATTCCACAATACCACTTTAATAACACCCATTCAGAGAAACACAAGCCATATGTGAAAACTAGTAACCCCGTAATATCCTTAAAAACAGAAAAGCATCATATATTTATTAACTATCTGTGCTGTGGTTTCTTACGCAAACCTTTGTCTAACTGTCTTGCCCGCTAGAAACTTCTTCTAATCTCCTTCAGGCTATTTTTTTTGTTTGTTTTGTTTTGTGTGAACAAGTATGTCCAGTTCTGGTCTTTCCCGGTTGTTGTTTTATCTGCCCCTATTTCTTTACTGCATGACACCTGTGGTGAATGCAAAATCCTAAAGACCTTGAGGGTTTTGGAGTTTTTGGTGTGATTTTAATGTACGGGAGCTGCAAGTGATGTGTACTTCAGGGAACGGCACTTTAGAAGGAGTGGAATGGAGGGACTTTTGGTTCGATGAGACTTGGGTTCTGTCTATGCTGGCTCAGCGCTGGGGGGGGGGGGGGTCAGGGTTTTGCTTCTCTTCTATTATCTACGTGCGCCTCAGAGCTTCTCAGTTCCTTTCTGTCAGCATGGGCTCCCCATGCCTTAAACTGACATTTTGTCTTCGTCTCCTTGGCTGTGGTCATCGTCCTCTTCCCAGAGGCTAGCACCGTAACTGTCGCTAGATGGATATTCAGTGGCAAAGTCATCCCACCCATGGTACTGGGATTTAGGTCTGTGACTTGCTTATTCCAAGCCTTTGACATGAGTGAGGGTTTTCTATATGGTACATTGACATTCGAGGCATGGAGGTCAAGGCCGGTGATCCAGTTTCCTCTGTCTCATGATGTGTGATGCAGAGCTGGCCTGAGATTTGGGAGCAAGACTTCTTGTCTTTCATTTAGCCAAGCGTGTCTAGGAGGACCACAGTGAAATATGGTCTTGGCACAGGCTACTATAACTGCCTGCAGAGAAAGGATTTCAGGCTGGTGTTCATCACCCCTGAAAAGCAAGCCCAGGCTTGATTAGCTTCTGAGGATGACACTTCCAGGTGACCAGCTGCCTTACAGGTGTGTTTGATCATTGGGATGCTGTTTAGATGGCAACTGGGAACTGCTGTGTCTCTCATTTGTCTGTGTTCTTTTGCACTTTATTATGGACCTATCCAGGAATAGGAGGTTGATTCTTAAATTGTGTACTCGGATAATGTCTTAAATGCAAGCATCTCGTGAACAACGCTGTTCATGAATAAAGATGTTTCCTAGTCAGGTCCTTATATTTTTTCATTGACTTTCCATGAAGATAATATATTACGTTACAAAATGATGCATCATATCTATCTATCGTATAGAGTGCTTATTATATACTGTACATTATTCATTTAAGAAGTCATTACTCTTGAGGCCCTACCTCAAATTTTGTATTTATGTGTACAAATGCAATTTATTGTATTATATATTACATACTGATATAAATTAGAGTTTATCCTAATAATGTATGAGTTCTCAAAACCCCTCAAATAAATGTCAGTGTTTAAAGCACACTGCTTGCCATTGTGTCTGCTACAAATCCGTCATGACCACGGTTTCCTCTTGAACAAATGGGCTTCAGGTGCGCTCAGGGTGGGCCTGCCTCGTTATGAGAAGCTTGCACAGCTGTGGAAATGGCCCTCCTGGAAAATGAGGTATCACTGTGTAGTGTAGAAACAAATATCAATTAAGTTGCTATATTTGCAGCCATCAGAATGCGCCATAGTACTGTGAATTATTAATTAGCGGGGGGGGGGATCTGAACAGATCTGAATAGAGACTGAGCTAGATAAATGTTTGTGTGTAGTAAAATTATTCTGACCAATTCCAATTTTATTTAACCTCAGCAGCATCTAGATAGTTCTCGATGTATGCCTGACTCCAGGCCAAATGAGCCTGGTAGAAAAACCATCTATGTCAAGCCAACAAACAAGTGTCCTCCCTCTCTGCCTGAGTAGGTGGAGCCCCTGGCTCCCTGCCCAAGGCAGGCTTTGTGCTGTGTATGCTTTCCCACCTGACTGCATAACCTGGACACAAGACTGTCTTCTAATGAACAAGGTGCTCACTTCCTGTCTCTGTCTTCTGCTTCAGTGCTGGATGGCTGCAGGATGGCCTGGACCAATATCGGTGGGAAGGCACAGGTATTCAGAAATGTTGGGATCCACATACCGAACTATGGAGTCCATCCTGTGATCAAACATTGGCCTAGGAGAGGCCTATGATGGAGCTCATATACACACCTGGGAGAGGCCTGTGACGTGAGGTTCACACACCTGGGAGAGGCCTGTGATTGTGAGGTTCACACATCTGGGAGAGGCCTGTGATGTGAGGTTCACACACCTGGTAGAGGCCTGTGATTGTGAGGTTCACACACCTGGGAGAGACCTGTAATTGTGAGGTTCACACACCTGGGAGAGGAGAGGCCTGTGATTGTGAGATTCACACACTTGGGAGAGGCCTGTGACTATGAGGTTCACACACTTGGGAGAGGCCTGTGATTGTGAGGTTCACAGACTTGGGAGAAGACTGTGGTCTTAAGGTTCACACAAGTTTAGGATTAGCCACAGACCTGCAGTCAAAAAATGTAAATCTGTGTTAAGTACATTTTGTTGCCCTCTTACCTCTCAGCCTGAGTGCCTTTGTTAGAAAATGCTCTGAGGGATCAGAGCTTGGTTCTGGGCCTGTACCTCTTTCCTGAGATGGCTGTTATTGTTGTTGTTGTTATTATTACTATTATTTAGAACTTTTAATTAAAAAGCAAAAATCCCAGATAGGTAGAATACAAGAGAGAAAGAAGGATGGGCTCTGGAATCCTTTTCTTGGTTTTCATGACTGCAGGCCACACCCAAGCACCCTGATTCTTACTTTTCAGTCTTACCACCCAGATAGTGGTAATCCATGTGTAGACTTCTAAAGCAAACAGAAACAAGGAGGGATGTGGTTGGAAATCCTCTGTGCCTATGTGTTCTAAGCTCTTCCCCCTTTATCTTCTATTAGTTTCAGTGTACCTGGTTTTATGTGGAGGTCTTTGATCCACTTAGACTTGAGCCTTGTACAGGTCGATAAGAATGGATTTGCATTCTTCTACACGCTGACTGCCAGTTGAACCAGAACCATTTGTTGAAGAGGCTGTCTTTTTTCCCATTGAATGTTTTTAGCTCCTTTGTCAAAGATCAAGTGACCATAGGTGTGTGGGTTTATTTCTGGGTCTTTAATTCTGTTCCATTGATCTACCTGCCTGTCTTTGTACCAGTACCATGCAGTTTTTATCACAATTGATCTGCAATACAGCTTGAGGTCAGGAATGGTGATTCCCCCAGAAGTTCTTTTATTGTTGAGGATAGTTTTCCCTATCCTGGGTTTTTTGTTATTCCAAATGAATTTGCAAATTGCTCTTTCTAACTCTATGAAAAATTGAGTTGGAATTTTGATGGGGATTGCATTGAATCTGTAGATTGCTTTTGGCAACATGGCCATTTTTACTATATTAATCCTGCCAATCCATGAGCATAGGAGACCTTTCCATCTTCTGAAATCTTCTATTTCTTTCTTCAGAAACTTGAAATTCTTGTCATACAGATCTTTCACTTTCTTGGTTAGAGTCACACCAAGGTATTTTATATTATTTCTGACTATTGTGAAGGGTGTTGTTTCTCTAATTTCTTTCTCAGCCTGTTTATCCTTTGGATAGAGGAAGGCTACTGATTTGTTTGAGTTAATTTTATATCCAGCTACTTTGCTGAAGTAATTTTTTTTTATCAGCTCTAGAAGTTCTCTGGTGAAATGTTTGGGGTCACTTACGTATACTATCATGTCTTCTGCAAATAGTGATATTTGTCTTCTTTATTTCCAGTTTGTATCCCTTTGACCTCCTTTTGTTGTCTAATTGCTCTGGCCAGTGAATCCAGTACTATACTGAATAGGTAGGAGAGAGTGGGCAGCCTTGTCTATTCCCTGATTTTAGTGGGATTGCTTCAAGTTTCTCACCATTTAGTTTGATGCTGGCTACTTGTTTGCTGTATATAGCTTTTACTGTGTTTAGGTATGGGCCATTAATTCCTGATCTTTCCAAGACTTTTATCATGAAAGGTGTTGAATTTTGTTAAATTCTCAGTATCTAATGAGATGATCATGTGTTTTTTTTTTCTTTGATTTTGTTTATATAGTGGATTATGTTGATGGATTTCCGTATATTGAACCATCCCTGCATCCCTGAGATGAAGCCTACTTGATCATGGCGAATGATCGTTTTGATGTGTTCTTGGATTCTGTTTGTGAGAATTTTATTGAGTATTTTTGCATCAATGTTCACGAGGGAAATTGGTCTGAAGTTCTCTTTTTTTTGGTAGGGTTTTTTTTTTTTTTTTGTAGGGTATAAGTGTAATTGTGGCTTCAAAGAATGAATTGGGTAGTGTTCCTTCTGTTTTTATTTTGTGGAATTATTTGGAGAGTATTGGTATTAGGTCTTCTATGAAGGTCTGATAGAATTCTGCACTAAACGCATCTGGTCCTGGGCTGTTTTTGGTTGGGAAACTTTTGATGACTGCTTCTATTTCTTTAGGGGTTATGGAACTGTTTAGATAGTTTATCTGATCCTGATTTAAACTTTGGTAGCTGGTTTATTTCTGTCTAGAAAATAATCCATTTAATTCAGATTATTTCCTGCAGTCTATTCCTCTTGGGTGCATTTGCTTCTTTTAGTTCTAGAGCTTTCAGGTGTGCTGTCAAGCTGTTAGTGTATGCTCTCTCCAGTTTCTTCTTGGAGGCACTTAGAGCTAAGAGTTTTCTTCTTAGCACTGATTTCATTGTATTCCATAAGTTTGGGTATGTTGTGCCTTCATTTTCACTAAATTCTAAAAAGTCTTTAATTTCTTTCTTCCTTGACCAAGTTAGTACTGAATAGAGCATTGTTCAGCTTCCATATGGGCTCTCTATTGTTTTTCTTGTTATTGAAGACAAGCCATAGTGATTTGATAAGATGAATGGGATTATTTCAATCTTCTTGTAACTGTTAAGGCCTGTTTTTTGTTCGATTATATGGGTAATTTTAGAGAAGGTACTGTGAGGTGCTGAGAAGAAGGTATATTCTTTTGTTTTAAGATGAAATGCTATTTGGATGTCTGTTAAATTTATTTGGTTCATAAGTTCTGTTAGATTCACTGTATCTCTGTTTAGTTTCTGCTTACATGATCTATCCACTGAAGAGAATGGGGTGTAGAAGTCTCTGACTATTATTGTGTGTGGTGCAATATATGCTTTGAGCTTTAGTAGAGTTTCTTTTACGAATGTTGGCACCCTTGCATTTGGAGCATAGATGGTCAGGATTGAGAGTTCTTCTTGATAGATTTTTCCTTTGATGAGTATGAAGTGTTCTTTCTTATATTTTTGATAACTTTTGGTTGAAAAATCTATTTTATTTGATACTAGAATGGGTACTCCAGCTTGTTTCTTGGGACCATTTGCTTGGAATTCCTTTCCCAGCCTTTTACTCTGAGGTAGTGTGTCTGCCTTAGTCACTGAGATAAGTTTCCTGTGTGCAGCAAAATGCTGGGGCCTGTTTACATATCCAGTCTGTTAGTCTCTGTCTTCTTATTGGGAAATTGAGTTCATCGGTGTTAAGAGATATTAAGCAATGATTGTTGTTTCCTGTTATTTTTGTTGTTAGAGGTAGAATTATGTTTGTGTGCCTATCTTCTTTTAGGCTTGTTGCAAGAGGATTATTTTCTTAGTTTTCCTAGGGTGTAGTTTCCTCCTTTTCTTGGAGTTTTCTATTATTCTTTTTAGGCCTGGATTTATGGAAAGATATTGTGTAAACTTGGTTTTGTCATGGAATATCTTGGTTTTTCCATGTATGTTAGTTGAGAGTTTTGCTGGATACAGTAGCCTGGGCTGGCATTTGTGTTCTCTTAGCGTTTGTATGACATCTGTCCAGGATCTTTTAGCTTTCATAGTCTCTGTTGAGAAGTCTGGTGTAATTCTGATAGGTCTGCCTTTATATGTTACTTGACCTTTTGCTCTTACTGCTTTTAATATTCTTTGTTTTGTACATTTGGTGTTTTGACTATTATGTGATGGGGGGGATTTCTTTTCTGGTCCAATCTATTTGGAGTTCTGTAGACTTCTTGTATTCTCATGTGCATCTCTTTCTTTAGGTTAGGGTAGTTTTCTTCTATTCTCATGTTGACGATATTTACTGGCCCTTTACGTTGAGAATCTCCACTCTCTTCTACACCTATTATTCTTAGGTTTGATCTTCTCATTGTGTCCTTGATTTCCTGGATGTTTTTGGTTAAGAGCTTTTTGCTTTTTGCGTTTTCTTTGACTGCTGTGTCAATGTTTTCTATAGTATCTTCTGTACCTGAGATTCTCTCTTCTATCTCTTGTATTCTATTGGTGATGCTTGTGTCTATGACTCCTGATCTTTTTTTCTGGGTATTCTATCTCCAGGGTTGTCTCCTTTTGTGATTTCTTTATTGTTTATATTTCCATTTTTAGATCCTGGATGATTTTGTTCAATCCCTTCATCTGTTTGATTTTGTTTTCCTATAGCTCTTTAAGTGATTTTTGTGTTTCCTCTTTAAGGGTTTCTACTTGCTTACCTGTGTTCTCCTGTATTTCTTTAAGGGAGTTATTCATGTCCTTCTTAAAGCCCTCTATCAGCATCATGAAGTATGATTTTTAACTCCAGATCTTGTTTTTCTGGTGTGTTAGGATATCTACTACTTGTTGTGGTGGGAGAACTGGATTCTGATGTTGCCAGGTTGTCTTGGTTTCTTGTTGCTTAGGTTCTTGTGCTTGCCTCTTGCCATCTTGTTATCTGTGACATTAGTTGGTCTTGCTTCTTCTGACCGGAGCTTGTCCCTTCTGTGGGCCCGTAAGCTTAGGAGTGAGAGGGCTCCTGGGTGCTCAGCTCTTTGTGGGCAAGTTGTGGGTCCTGAAGGCAGTGGGACGGCCCTAGCTCTGGGTACAGACGGAGACCAGAAGTTGATGTTGCTATTTTTTGTCCAGATCTCCAACCTCTTGGGCAGTTCTCAATCTTTATTCTTATAATATTCTCCCCTGTTTTGCTTCCATGTCTCTCCTGCAGCCAGAGCCTCAGAATGACATGGTGGGGCAAAGCTCATTCCAAGGCTGGCCTTGAGACACTTACCACACAATGGTCTGTTTACTGCGAGTTGGGTTTGCAAGGAGATGCTCATGTGATGACTGGTTGCATTTTATTGATTCCTGGCAGGGCTCTTTGCTCCTCCTGTAAATGCCTGCGAAATGGGCTAATGTTACAGAAGCTGGTTTCTCTTCTCTGATCACACACTCTACCAGGAAAGCACAGTCCGTGTGTGACTTGCCTTTCAGTGTGATTGGTGATGTTATGGGGACTTTTGATACTGAAACTCAGTTAACCTACATCCTCTCTTTTCTAGACCTCTGCCCACAGACATCAGTAGGTTAGAAGAAATGGCGACGGGGATGGCAAGTTGTATTGTCATATGTCATTAATTTGTTGACTCATTTCTTTGCCATCCTCACTGTGTAAACGGTTTATATGTTCCTAGTGTAGACACTTAGTGAATACTTAAAAAATGCATCTTAAAATTGAATAAGCAAAAATTGAGCCTTGGCTCTGGACAAGGAACAGAACTCAGTGTTACAAAGACCAGAGGATGAGAAGGAAAGCCAGGCCTCCCTCCGGGGGTACTCAAATCTGGACACAGCCCCAGCCTATACTGAAGAAACCTGGGAGCCTCCGAAGTATTTGGGACAAGAGCAAACAGAAAGAGCAGCAGAAGACATTTCCCCCAGCTGAGGGGATCGGCTACGGCTTCCTGAAGTGGGAGGTTGGCGTGTGGGGAAGATGCGATGGTCAGAGGGGTGCTGGCATGGGCTTACAGGATGAAAGCAAACATGTGGCAGAACAAAGGTGGATGGTGGGGCGTGGGGGATGTCTCAAGTACAGTGCTTTCCAGGTAAGTATGGTGTTCTCACTTTGATACCCCCAGAACCCCAACGAAAAAAGCTGGGTTACTCCCAAGCTGGGAGACAGTAGTGTTTCTGGGACTCACAGGCCAGCCTAGCTTACTTATCAAACTTCAGGCCAGTGAAAGGCCTGTCTCAAAAAAACCTGAATGGATAGGATTTGAGAAAGCACATTTGAGGTTGTCCTCTGGTCTCTAGAAACACTCACATGCACATGTGTCTGTACCTGCACACTCACACACACTTTCAAGAACACACATACACTACACACATTCTCCCATAAAGGAATGATGAAAGTGTTGTTGATAGGAAGTGGGGACTAAGGTAGAAATATCTGTGCTTTTCATGTCCCACGGAGTCCCTCCTCAGAGCACAGAGTATAGAAACCAGTGAGGCTGAGGGCTGTTCTTACCTGGCAGAGGTATCTTAGATAGTGATTTGTTCTTTCTTGGATTTTTAGAGACCTGGTATTAAAGGACTGTCTCTGTTTCATCTCAACAGCGAGATGCCATGGCTGCCTTGCAAGCTCCTTGGGTTCTTTTTTGTTTTTGTTTTGCACAGGAGGGTATCATCCTTAGATGAGGCTCCTTGTATACTTAATCCACACGGTGCCTTGGGACAAGAGTGGGAATCCTAGTGATTGCACAAGCCATATGCCGATACCTCGCACTGATGATGTACTCTAAGAGGCATCCAGAAGGCTGAGAACTGCCCCTGGATTTCTGTCTTTTCTTCTTTAGGATCGTCTGACTCCAGCCTGTGTGTTATCGCCCTGGATCTCTTTCTTTACTCTCTCCAGATCACACTCTTATAATGTCCTCATTATGGGTGGGTTGTGTGCCTTGGCCCTTGACCTCAGCTGTGCACCTATGCCTTTCCAGTGTCCTGTGGGCAGAGGTGGCAATGTGCCAGGCCTGTGTCTATACCTTAAAGGTCCCACTTGTTTTCTTTTTGGTGCCTCTTCGGGCTATGAGAAGAACCTGTCCTGGCTATACCATGGCCATCATATGGCAACTGGAATGAAACCACAGACCTGCACCAAGAGGAGGCCAGCCCATCATCTGCAGTGTGTGACCGAATGACCTGTAGGAATGGCCAGTAGGCAGTCTGATGGAGCTGAACCCTAGTTAACCTGCAGCTATACAAGACCCAATGCTTAGTTGAACAACATTATTTTTCTTTCTGAATATCGTAAGTCAAAACTTGCCAGCAGCGGGTTTTGTGGCCATTATGCAACACCAGGCAGCAGATGTGGACGAAGTAGCCAGGAGAATAGCTTCTGTGGGTAGGCAAGTGGAACTGACACATGAGGCCCCCAGGCAGGCATGCTCTCTTTCCCTCCTACAGTTTGCTATCTGGAATGCAGGTGCAATGGCTGGAGTTCTGGCAGCCAAGTAGAACAGTAAGGACAACAGCTATAGCTTAGAGATGATGAAGAAAAGATCTTAAAGGACCTGGGTTCCTGAAGACTTCACAGAGCAAGTTAATTTGCCTGTCCAGCTCTGAACTGTTTTCCCCCAAGAACAGTGGTTAGTTATCCAGGAGTTTTCCTGTTATCTCTTGCCAGATAGCACCCTAATTAATACAGAGGACTTCACTGCCACTCTGTCCACAAGAAGACATTGCTTGGCTTTTGACTCTGGGTAAAGGTCTGAAAACATTGGGGAATGCAAAACAAGCCAGTGGCTGCCGTGCAAGTGCGTTGCACAAAGCAACAAGAGCCTCCTCTCTCTGATAAAAGTGGCTCTCCCGTTGCCCATCCATGTCCTGAATGACCCCCAACTCCTATAGCTACCTCTTGCTTTGGGGTGGCAGACCTGCTCATGAGAGCTACATTTGACTCTTAGGTTTTACATCTTATTTTGTGGTACTGGAGATGAACTCAGGTCCTCATGCATGCCAGACACAATGGCTCGGGCACCGAACTCCGCCCAACCTCAAGTCCACACCTTGGTGAGGTAGGCAGTGTCTTTCCTAACTCAGTGTGAGCTGAAAACCATACCTTCCTCCTAGGTGTCCTGCAGAATAGTGATAAATGAGCTTCTAACACAAAGCATCGCTTCAAACTTAGAAAAGAAGGCCTGGGTGAGTGCTTTATGCATGGCCCCATGTGACTGGCAGAGCCCTTATGGCTACAGTTTGGATGACAATGGACTGCTATTCCCCTGGGCTGCCTTTTTCCTGCTCTCTTGGTTCCCATGGTGAGTTATTTTCTTGAACACTGCTGGACTTTAAACCCACTCTGACTCCTCCCATCCCATGCAGAGGAAGGAGGCAAACCCTTGGCCTTTCTTTCTTGATGAGGTTACTTTACTTTCTTTTCTTCCAGCTCAGTGGGCAGATGGCTGTGGCAAGGTCCAGCCTGGAGCGAGGGCAGATGGCCAGTCCATTTTGGCTCTCACAGAAGGCTGTGTTCTCTCAGGACTGCCCCTGTATTAATGAGGGGATGTTTTGGCCTCCTGTTGAAATTTTTTTCCTTTTTTTCTTTTTTAATTTCTCGACTGATTCAGAGCTGGGGCAGAGAGTAATGCTGTAGTTTGTGGCTTGTTTAAGGTCCCTAAAGATCTTAGGGACAAGGAGACTGAATTCATAGGATTCATCCAAGGACACATGGTATATAGCTTAATAATTCAGTGTATGCCCGTAGTCATCCTGTCTGAGTTTAAAGCTTGGCTTTAAACTGGACAATAGCTGCTTCCATGTCTATAAAATATGTATCATAATCCCATCTGCTAATTGGGTTGTTTGGGGAGCACATGAGTTAATCCTCTGCAAGCATGCTGAGCATGGCCCGCCTTGGTCATGGATCCAATGCTTGGATGAGGAATAGGTTGACCCTGAGTGGTTAGACTGGCTAGTATCTGCTTACTTGTCACTCATCAACACCCAGGTATGTGCACCTTGACTGTGTCCTCAGAAACCTGGCCTCCACCTGCGGTTGCTGGTGTGACATTTTTTTCCCTTCTTTATTAAAAATCAGTTTATTTATGTTTCAGATATTATACCCATTTTCAGTTTCCCCTCCACAAACCCAGCATCCCATCCTTCCTCCCCCTGCCTCTATGAGGGTGATTTCCCTGCCCACCCACCCAACCACTCCTGCTTCAGTGCCCTAGTATCTCCCTACACTGGGGCATTGAGCCTCCACAAGACCAAGGGCTTCCCCTCCTAATGATAAGGTAATCCTCTGCTACATATGCAGCTGGAGCCATGGATCCTTCTATGAAGAGTTAGGGGAAGGACTGAAGGAGCTGAAGGGGGTTTCAGCCCCATAGGAAGAACAACATTATCAACTAACCAGATCCCCCAGCGCTCCCAGTGACGAAATCACCAACCAAAGGTGTGACAGATTAGAACAGGTTCATCCTAAGCACCACGAGCTGTCTTTATCCCTGTGTTTACCTGTAGGTTTTTCTACCTATTTTCCCCATTGACCTATATCCGGCTCCATTTTAAAGGTGTTTGAAGCCTTAAGACTTGATGCCGTAGTTAAATCAGAAGAACAAAGGTCCCTCTAATTTGGATGTGATTGAAGTTGATTTTACTCATTAGAGAAAAGCTAAAACATTTCACCAGCAGAGCCTAAATATTCACACAGAAATAGTGGTACAGAGAAAGGCACATCCACTTAACCTAGAACTCAGGTTCTAGGGCACTTGGTACCAGGTCTATGAAGGAAGTTGGGGTGTTGTTACCCCTTCCTGACTCCGCCAGCAAATTGGTACTTTATTGGTTCCCTAGGACTGTCCTGATGGAACAGTTCAGATCTGAGAACTTTGGATCACAGGAATCCAGCTGCTCTCAGTTCAGAAGCTGACTGAAATCAAGGGCAGTTACCAGCCCTTTTCCTCAGAGTATTCTGTCCCGCCCCTTCCAGCCCCGCCCTTCCAGCCCCTGTGGCCCTGGCTCTTTGTAGTCTGAAGCTGCCTCTATCTTTCCTTGTTCTTCCCGGTGTCTCTTAGTGTCTGCTTTCCAGAAACATGAAGCATGGCAGTCACCTTAGATTGGGTTCTCACTTCAACTTAATTACATGGGTAAAGACTCTATCTCTAAATGAGATTACATTTTTAGGTACCAGGGGCTAGGAATTGAGCACGTCTCCGGGCAGAGTGGGAGGCACAATCCAGTGCCTGATAATACCAACCCCTCATCATCTTCAATTTTGGATATTTATTTTATTATTATTTGGTATTTTTTTTAATCAAACAGTTTAATTATGTGAATGCGTGGGTGTTGTGTGTGGGTATGGTCATGTGAGTACGGGTGTTTGTGGAGGGGAGAAGAGGGTGTCGGAGTTGAGTTACAGGCAGCTGTGAGCTGTGTGCCATCTGATGTGGGTGCTGGGAACTGAGTTCAGGTCCTCTGTCAGAGCAGTATGTGCTTGTACCAACTGAGCCATCTCTTTAGCCCTTTCCTTTCTCCCATTTTATGAGAACATTTATCATGTATCTCTAGTGTGAAGACATTCTAAGGCTGTTTGAACAAAAAGGAGCTTAGCAAACATCAAAAGCGATACTTTGTTTCTCAAACTTGGATCTCCCCCTAGCTGTGGACTGAATTTGAATGCTGACCAATGACTTCTTACTCCTCCTCACTCTGTGGGGGCCACTGTCTCAAAGGAAGTCATCTTGGAGTGGCCCTAGAGGCCAACAGGACAAGGCAGTTTGGTTACGTCCTTGATGATGATCAATCATAAAAAACAAAACAAAACAAAACAAGTTCTCCCTGTCGGTTCTTGTGGCAAATGTGTTGCGATGAGCAAACCTCTAAAATGTGCCAGGCATTGCTCTGATGGAAAGAAACTGAGATGAGCCAGAAAGACAAACCCCCCACATGCAGGGCACTGGTACTACAGCTGGGGAGATAGTGAACACACAAGTAAATGTGTAAATCATATTACTTATGATAATCAGACACGTGGAAAGAAAATGAAGCTGAGAGCATTAGGATTGACAAAAGAGATACTGCTCTTGGTGGCCTCTGTCCAGGGAGACAGCTTTTCAGCAGAGATCCGAGAGTTATGCCCAAAGCAAAGTACAGAAAGGTTTATGGATGTAACATTCCAGGTAGGAAGAAAACCAGCACAGGGAAGAACAGCAAGAAAGCCCACCTAGACTGAGCGGAGGGGCCCGGGCAGAGAGAGGTGGGAAGCTGAGTTTCAAGCAGGGCCTTGAAAGATGGTTGGATTGTTATAAAACTACAGCAGGATTTGGGGACAAGGGAATATGGTTTGATAATTACCTTTTAAAAAATGGTTGGTTACTCCTACAGCAGTCACGCTAGTGTTGTGCCAAGGCACACCTTGTGTCTGACTGACAGGTCCTGTAACATGCAGGATTCACAGCTATGTAGGAACATTGAGGACAATGCTCTCCCAGTAGTCAGCAGGGAACATCCCAGCTCGATGAAATCTTAGCCAGCAGGCAGGACAGAAAACCAAAACGGGCTGTGTTCCAGTTTAATTTCTTTGTGTCCTGCAACCAAAGTGTGTGGTATCTTCACAATATCAGTAGAATTTCATACAGTTGAGAAGCAGACCGTGACCTTTATGGGGGTGACTGATTTCTAAAGGGTAAGCAAACATGGAGGCAGCGAGGACAGCCAAGCAAGAGATGTGAATGGGTTGGAGGACTGGGAGCTTTGGGGCTGCTAAGAAAAGCACCCTTTCCCAACAGATTCTGGCAGGGCATTATGGTTTCTGAGTAGGCATAGGGTAGTGAAGGTAGCCAGGTGTTATTTGATTGGGTCACGTAGGGAAGGTTCCTGCTATCCCTTAGAGCTTGGCAGGAAACAAGTCTGGGCAAAGGGAGAAACTAGAAATCAAAAATCCTACTTGGCCATCATTATAGACATCATTAAGGATTTTTCCAAAATACATATTCCAGATATAATTCACATACCACACAATTTACCGAAGTATACAATTCAATGGTCTGTAGTACATTTGTGACACCTACGAGGGTCATACGCCCATCAACTTTAGAACATTTTATGACCCCCCCAAAGTAAACCTTTCGTTCGTTAGCCATCATTCTACAGATCCTCCTCCTCACTCCCCATCTACAGGCAACCTCTCGACAACTTCCTGCTTCTAGAAATTTGATTTTATGGAGAAATGAAATATACGGCATGCTGTTTATTGACTTTCTGGAGATGTGAAAGAAACATCTATTTACCTCAAACGAGGAGGGTGTAGACAGACTAAAGAAAGCTTCTAAGTCTAAATCAGTGAAATAAATGAAATTCTTTAGTAGTACTTATGGAGCCATGGGGGATTCCCAGAAAGTTTTATAACTGGAAAGCTCCCATCTCCAGCCACTAAGCACTTACTTTTTATCTCTAGATTTAAGATCAACCTGGTTGGGTTCAGGGTACAAGCCTTGTGTCTTAGTCAGGGTTCCTATTCCTGCACAAACATCATGACCAAGAAGCAAGTTGGGGAGGAAAGGGCTTATTCAACTTACAATTTACACATTGCTGTTCATCACCAAAGGAAGTCAGGACTGGAACTCAAGCAGGTCAGGAAACAGGAGCTGACGCAGAGGCCATGGAGGGATGTCACTTACTGGCTTGCTTCCCCTGGCTTGCTCAGCCTGCTTTCTTATAGAACCCAGGTCTACCAGCCCAGGGATGGCTCCACCCACAATTGGCTGGGTCAGGGATGGCTCCACCCACAATGGGCTGGGCCCTCCCCCCTTGATCACTAGTTGAGAAAATGCTTTACAGCTGGATCTCATGAAGGCATTTCCTTAACTGAGGCTCCTTTCTCTGTGATAACTCCAGCTTGTGTCAAGTTGACACGAAACTAGCCATTTTTTTTTAACTATGAGGAGCACCATTAAGTGGCAACCTTCCACTAGGGCTTGCACATAATAGCCATGAGGATCCTTCATTGCACAAAGGATGGGCCTATTCTCTAATGTACCAACAGGTCTACCCCCTATCCTCTGCCCCACCCCTGCTCAAGAGTATTCTTACCTGAGGAGATTGAGGTACTTAGTTGTCTAGGGAAGATTTATGAGCTCGTTCAGATTAACACTTGTTGCCGCTAACGGATGCAAAGCCGTAGAGTTATGACAGAACATACGTCTTACTTAATTTTTTTTTTTTAATGGAACACGCTGAAACCCCCACCCCACAGGGCCAGCTACACAGTCTTGAAGATTAGGGTTCAAAAAGTTACAAGTCCGATGCTGGGACCACTGTGCCTTTTAGGGTTTTTGGGGTTTCTGAGATTAAGAAAAGGGTCTAGGGAAAAGCACTTCATAGCCCTTAAAGGCCGTGGAAGTAAATTTATGACTGAGGGAGAATTAGGGGTGGGATGTGGTTCTCACAGTACAGCTTGGCATCTGGTATCCTTACTTAGGAGACCCAGTGAAATGTGTGGAATCTAATTTTCTGCAAAGTGTGTGTGTGTGTGTGTGTGTGTGATTTTAATGTTGGCATTAAGTGTTGCATGTTCCGGGAGGAAGGGAAAGCCCGGATTCTGTAATGGAGACACAGGAGTAAGGGTCTGCTCTGGGGGCCAAGTTGAATTTTGATAGTGTTAGGGAATAAAGGGCTGTAGAGACAGTTTAGTTGGTAGAGGGCTTGCCCAGGATGCATACGTCTGTGGGTTCCACCCCTGGCACTATGTAAACCAGGTGTGGTGGGTCCAGACCTATAACCTTAGCACTTAGGAGGTGAAAAGGACAAGAGGACCAAGGTTCAAGGTTATCTTCAGATATATAACAAATGAGATATTTGGGAGTGGAGATATCATTCAGTTGACACAAGAACCAGGGACACATGTCACAATTGCCTGTAGCTCCAGCAGCAGGGCATTCAACATCCTCTTTTGTCTCCAAGGGCAGACACACACACGAACACACACACACACACACACACACACACACACACACACACACACAAAAGCTGGATAGTAAGTTGAGCCTTGACATCCACTCTGTAACAGTCCAACTCAACTGCATCGCAGTGGGTACTTCTTGAGCTGATTTAACTTTCATGGTTCCTGTCTTCACCTGCCCAGGAAGGTCATACATGGAGTAAGTGGACAAGGGGATGTATACAGAATGTTCTGAAAAATAGGACAAAGGTCAGAGGAACATGTAGGTAAGACCTTTCCTCTTCATAAGCTGTGCGGCTAAATTGGCGACCACCCACTGGTCTCCTGGGGTCAAAGGTATATAAAGTTAAGGCTCTGGGAACATGGATGATGAGCAAACGCCAGAGAGAAACCCTAGAAAGAAAGCAGGGCTTTTTGGGAGAAATCTTTTTCCCTTTGGTTCCCTGAGGATTATGTATCTCAAAGTAGTATTGGATGTTGGGGGGAAGCTGGGGTCATAGATGGAGACACAGGGCAAGCTGGGGTGCAGGGGGCTTCGAGTCACACAATACTAATGTGTAAGCCACAGGCTCTGACCTTCAGGTTCTGTGACTGTATCACCCCTAGGCGGACTGAGGCACACAGGGACCCTCGCGGGGCGGTTCCAGTAGCAGAAGGTACTGTAGACTGGAGAGACTCCTCTGCTTGTCCACTGGTCGCCAGCAAAGCCCAGCTTTTCTCTCTACAGAATGGTGTTCCGGTAGGGGTCTCCAAGGAAAGGAAGAAGAGCAGCCCAGAGAGTCGGGTTTTGGAGAAAACCATCCAGAAAGTCACACAAGAGACAAAAAAATGGTTTAGAACTTCCCCTATGTGGCAGCATTTGGCCTGTAGAATGAAACTTGCAAACACTTCTTAAATTCCAAGTTCAGGGACTTCCACCTCAACATCCTCCACCCGCGCTTCTAAAAGCCAGAATCCGGTCACAAGATCCTTTAGCTGGGAATAGATAGCAAGTACAGGTGGCCATCGGGGACTCAGGCATCACTCGTTGCCCCCCACCTGCTCCTCCCCACCCACTTGCTGGAGCGAATCCGTAGTGGTTGTTTCCCAAGGAGGGGCTGGGAGCACTCCGTGACACCGTCTAGGTCTGGTTCCCCCAGGAAACAGACCCACGCACACGGGCTGGGCGGCTTCGGACCCGGCCCGGCCCGGATGAACTGTTGCAACTTGGGCAACCCGCAGCGCGGCGCAGTGGCAGAGGCGGGGTCGTGAAGCCGTGAGGTGCCTGTAGCCGGGATCCTCGCAGCTCCGGAGCCCAGGAGGCGAGAGGGATCCGCACAGCCACCCAGAGCAACCTGCGGGAGTGGCGGGGCCCCACGCTCCTGCCCTAGTTCAGGGGGAGCGCAGCCGCAGCGGGGTTTAGGGCCCCAGCCCCGTGCCACCGCCACCGCGGTGGGGGGTGGGCTGGGGGCGGGGCAGCCGGGGTTGCCTTCCCGGGCGCGATCCCCGAGCGCGGCACCCGGCGCCGCCGAGCCACCTCCCCTGCCGCCCGCCAGCAAGTTTGGCGGCTTCGAGCCCAGAAAGCCACAGCTTTCTGAAGCATTGGTTTCTTGTTAATGTTGGTGCGCCCTGCTTGGCGGGGGTCCTCTGGAGCTATGCCGATGGATGTGGTTTTAGTTTTGTGGTTCTGTGTATGCACCGCCAGGACAGGTAAGCAAGGCTGGGCGTTAAGAGGGATATGGGGGAAGGTGGTGGTGATGATCGTGTTGCTCCCGGTTGCTGTAACCCGGGATTACTCTGGTTAAGAGAGACGCGGAACCTAGCCCTGACGGGCTAGAGAAGGACAGCAGCGTGCCTGGGTCTCTCTGATCGCCTAGCACAGTAAAAACGTTAGAAAAGATGCTCTGGTGAGCGTCCTCTTCCCTGAGGACGCAGCTGTGGGCATTCAGTGTGCGGGGTGCGGCCGAGTGGTCTCACCCTTGTGTGGCTAGCAAGCAGCTTCCCGGTTCTGGGGAGTCAGAACCCGCTGCAGCGAGGCCAGCGATCCCTACATCCTTGAACTTGCAGGGTGCGGTGGACTAGGGTGTCCCCCGAGCCACGGGAGTTCCACCCGCAGAGGGAGCGCGTGCAGCAAGCAGGCTCGGCCAGGGCCGGGGGATCCAGACGCCGCACGGGAGGGATGGGAGGGAAGCAGGGACCTGCGAGCTCTTCCGTGGCTCTCACCTGGTTCCCGGAGGGGAACTCCAGGAGTGTTCTCCCTTATCAGCTCCCCGCCCAAACAACCGAGCGAACACTTATAAGGAGGGAGATTGGAGCAGTGGAGACAACCAAAGATTTTCTCACCCCCTAAACCGTGTTTCTCCTGCTATCATCAAAGATTGCGGGGCGGGACCGGGGGCTAAGGAAACTGGCCTAATGGCCAAGTCCCTACTAGGATTAGCCTGCTGGAGGTGCCGTTGTGAGGTCTCAGCAGAGTCCCACTGTCCTCTTTCCTCTTCCACTGGGTTCCCTGACTCCAGGTCCCTGGGGTTCATGAACGTAGCCTACTTCACAGGAGGCAGGAAGGAGCGCGCCTTAGGAGGGGTAGGAAGCCAACAGGGCCAGGAGTAGAAGAGATAGTTCTTGGTAGCCAGACGTCAGTTAGACTCATTGCCCACAGACTTCCGATCCCTAGAATGCATGCATGGCTGTTCCTTGTCTCCGTGTCCCTTCACCACCCTCATCTTCCCCTCTGAAGGTTCAGTCTCCTTCTCAGGCCAGATAGCTGGTTTACCCCGAGAAGACTGAGGAACCCACCCCCTCTTCCTTGACTTAAAAAGTTCCCTCCCCTTGCTCCCTTGGGCAGTTAGGAGTCTGGGAGCTTTTAGATGCCCTCCTTTACTTGCTAGGACTGAAGTGGACTAAGGCTTTCCTTTGCTCCTAGAGCGACAGGGAAACATTTCTCTGGGGATAAAAGAATCTCAGCGTCTTCCCAGAACTCCCTCTGCAGCTGATAGACCCAAGGCTAGGTGGTGCTTACTACAGTTCTTGCAACTAGAACAAGCCCCACAGGGGCTACTAGTGCTGGGCTCCCCAGGGAGGAGGCTCGAGTTGCTGGGGGCATCCTACAGAGAAGGGGAAGACAGGGAGAAGACAGACTAAGAAGCAGCCTGATGATCATTCCATATCATTCCATATCATTCCGTATTACAAATGCCTCCCTCCTTTGTTTTCATTACTCCTTTGAAAAGTTGCCAAGAAAACCATGCTCTTTCAGCATTAGGCTGAGTTTCCATTACACTTCAAATTCTGATGTGTCTTTTCCCCTCCTTACAACCCTGCCCCCTTCACAAACATCTTGAACAAACAGGTAGCTTATTAAGTGTGTGTGTGTGTGTGTGTGTGTGTGTGTGTGTGTGTGTATGTGAACACGGGGTGGGGGGAAGAACTCTGAACTCTGTTCTTGATGATTTGGAGAACTTACAGCTAAGCTGAGAATCTAGGTAGAAACTGAATAAAGTGGGATGCAGTCAGGCTCAAGAAACCACTGTGCAAAGACAGAATGGGTCTAAGATGTACCAGCTCCCCAGCCTGTCCCAAGCATGGTGCAAGGCCAGCCCCCTGTGCTTTCTGGTAGCAATTACTTGATTGCCCGAGGCTGCACATTTTTCATACATAAATTGTTGGAAGAATTAAGGAAATGGAAGAAATTATGCCTCGCATGTTTGCAGTTTCTTGTAGCTGGAGGGAACGTTGTGGAGGGGTTCTGGAAGCAGCCTCTTTGGTTTTGCACAGGAAGCCCCATCCTCCCCATCCCCCTCATCCATCTTTAGGTTGCTGAGGCCAACTGGTGATTGCTGTATCAGGATCTAAACAGCTGCTTTGGAGAGTTTGTTTGTTAAGTGAGACAATTGTTGTCTGGGACATTACCAGTCCTAGATGAAGTAAACATGTGGCCCACTTAGCTGCTCAGATATCACCAGCTTTTAATGGAAATGAATAGATGCTATCAGGCACATTTTAATTAAAGCAAGACTGAAGTGCAGAGGTAGCTTCACACACAGCCATCAAAAGGCAGGTGTTATGAGGAAGCTGCTCACATCGCCCTGGCTCAGAGAACCTTTGGGGCACAGAGTGGTGATGGGGTGGGGGTGGGGCTCATGTGTTTTTCTCCAGCTCTGGTTTCCTGGTACATTGGGGTATATGGATGCGCAGAGTAACACAGGTAAGAGCATTCTTCATCCACAAGCTGTCTCTTGTACCTTGGAAATGCTAGTGGCTTAAACAAGCTCTGTGCTTAAACCTTTCTTGCTTTCCAGGCTGTTTTTGTTGGGGGGGGGATGAGGAGGGGGCTGTCACCAGGGTAAAGAGTGAAGGGGATACCCAAAATATCAACACCCCAAAATATCAGAGCCTTCTGCTGTGAACTACTGGAGAGGAGAGGTTTTTCTATTTGAAGCAGTTCCCAGGTAGTTCAGCATGAGCCCCTACCCATCCCCAACCCTATCAAGTATGTGCCAACTTGTAGAAGCATAAAGTATATTCTTCAATAAAAATCACTTTTCAAGGTATTAAGAGATCAAGCGGCCATACACTCCTGTTATTAAAGGAGGTTGTAGAATCTTTTTTCAGTGTTCCCCTTTTTATCTTTTTTTAATTAGATACTCTGTATTTACATTTGAGATGTTATCCCTTTACCCTGCCCCAAGATCCCATCCTGCTCCCCATCCATTTGCCTTCACAAAGGTGCACTTTCTCCACCCCATTGCCTTGGCATTCTCCTACATTGGGGAAACATGCCCTCCCTGGAACAAAAGCCTCTCCTCACATTGATGCCAGACACTTCTATCTTCAGCTACATAAGCAACTGGATCAATAGGTTTCTCAAAGTGCACACAGAGGTTGGTGTTTTACTGCATGGGAGTTTTGGAGGGTTTGGTTGGTTGATAATGTTGTTCTTCCCATGAGGTTGTAACCTCTTTCAGCTCCTTAGGCCCTTTCTTTAGCACCCTCATTGGGGTCCTCGAGTTCAGCAGACCGATGATTAGCTGCAAGCATGCTCAGCTGTATCTATATGACTCTAGCATAGTCCCTGAGGGGGCATCTCTGTCTGGTTCCTGCCAGTAAGTACTTTTTGGGATCAGCTATAGTGCTTGGGTTTGGTGACTGCATATGTGGTGAGGTCCCTTCAGTGTCACTTTGCCATGGACCAGAACAGCAGCTGCTGCCTTGAGGCAGATTAGATCTGAAGCTAGTCAGGCCAGGACTCTCTGCTTGGAGGTCAAAGGCAAACTGAAGGGCTTTGGGCCAGATCTCCTTAGCCAGGGCTGAGGATCAGCCATCAGTGGTATGAGCAACAGCGGGTATCCCAGCTACAGTGAGTTCCGGGTACCAGCTCAGACCTCAAGTGTTTCTGTCATGTTCCCTGCTGCTGTCCAGGCTCTGAAAATATCCTCTCCCCGGGAGCTTTTTATTCTGCTTAATTCTCATGCCCACTTTCAGCCATTTGTAGAGCTGTTATGTCAAGAGAAGAGAACTTTAATAGAGTTTCCCACAGACTGGCAGGAGCTGGCTGCACGGCCAGGAGACAGAGGCTCGGAAATAAAACACGTTTGGTGGAGCCGGCCTCTCACGTGATGCGAGGTTCAGGAGAGGTCATGTAGATGGCTCCTTATTAATGGGTTTCCTGATTCCCCGCGGTGTGTGCAATGTGTTATTCTCTCAGCATCGGGCATCGTCCTGAAAGGGACTAATTAAAGGGAGAGAACGAAACTGCATCTGGAAGCCTAATCGGTTTCTTTTTTTCTGTTTGTATGGCATGTGAGGGAGAGACACCCGAGCTTCTTCTTTAGCTTCTGTGGGGTAGAGGATCAAGGCTGGAACGGTCTGGAGAGCCTTTTGAGACACATGTGAAGGAAACCCCAGCTGAGGATCTCCTGTATATAGTCTGGGCCTGTCTGTAAGCTCATCTCCCAGACCTCAGGTGTCAGGGAGGTCACACTGTCCTTTCTCTGGATGAGGAAACTGAGTTTCCCAGGAGCGATGCTTCTCAGCGATGGAGGAGGGTTTGTGCTTCCACAATATGTCCTGGATGAAGGACACTGTGCTCTCATTTGAGACGTTATGATGGTATTTTATCAACTCCACAGGCTCTGTAAGGCTTATTGTATTGCACACCCCCTAGGCTGAGAGGCTGGTGTATTTTTTTAGTTGAACATTGTACAGCAAAGCTACCCCCAAGTTGTACTTTAAGGAACAATTACTGTGTTCAAACGCATTTATCCTGGTCTGGTGTTGTCTTATCTAGACAGGGTCTAGCTGACTACTACTTGGCATTCTGGAGAGTTGTTTGATCTCTGCATGCACTGTCCTCATGGGCCAGGGCTGTGATCTCATCCTGATGAAGGAGTCCCACCATCTGAGCACATTCAAGTCTCTGCTCTTGTGAGCAAAGCCACTGACGCTCCAGTAGCCAAGACAGGGGACATAGCTGAGTCCAGAACAGAGGAAAAGGGGTCCTTTATCTGCTTTAGTAGAAAGAATTGTGAAGCCACGCTGCCCAGAGGGTGGACGCAAGACGGGTAAAGATAAGAAGCCAGTGGTTCAGTTAACCATTGTGCTGGCTAGTTTATGTCAACTTGACGTAATCTGTAGTCTTCGAAAGGAGGGAACCTCAGTTGAGAGAATGCTTCCGGAAGATCAGGGTGTAAGCATACAAGTCTGTCAGACATTTTCTTAACGAGTGATTTGTGGGGTGGGGTCCATCACATTGTGGGTGAAGACAGCAGGCTGAGCGAGTCACAAAGAGCAAGTGTGTTACTAGCATTCCTCTATAGCCTTTGTATGAGTTCTTGCCTCCAGGCTCCTGCTATGAATTGTTTCAGTGAAGTGTAAGCCAAACGAAGCCTTTTCTCCCCAAGTTAGTTTTGGTAATAGTGTTTTATCAAAGTACTAGTAATCCCAGCTAGGACTACTAACTGTAGTCTATTTTTTCTTGACTCACCTGTCCCTTTGTCTTCTCCTGGCCTATCTTACTGCCCTGAGGTCATACCTGCCACAGTGAGTGCCATATACCCCCACATTATGTAAACGACCCTGTTCTGAATTAAGAGCCTGTGGAACTCCATGTGCTGAAGGGGCAAGAGAGATGTCTGGCTAAGAGCACACATACCAGCCATTTACCAAATTCCTGGCCAGAGAAAGACCAGCTTGTAGGTCCTTTGAGATTACTTTAGATTTAATTTGTGCTCTATAGGATCAGAACAGTATAGATCAAACTGAAATACTAGTTCCTTTCCTGTCTGTTCAAGGTGATCACAGTGCTGCTGGCATCTAAACTCACAAGTCCTGACAGCCCGCTCATGGGGCTGTGACTCAGGGAGACAGAAAACCTTGCCCAGCTTTTCTTTGCTCAGAGCAGTGAGCAAAGGAGTTGGGATGTAGTGTGAGCAACACCACACAGGTGGATGCTTAAAGATAGACCATATTTGAAATGTAAATTAGAACATAGCCATTCTTCCCTTTAGCACAAACTTCATAGTACTCCAAGGATCACCCATTAGATCCATGAGATCCAGCTGGAAGGCATTTTCTCAACTAGTGATCAAGGGGGGGAGGGCCCAGCCCATTGTGGGTGGAGCCATCCCTGGCCCAGCCCATTGTGGGTGGAGCCATCTCTGGCCCAGCCCATTGTGGGTGGTGCCATCCCTGGGCTGGTAGACCAGGGTTCTATAAGAAATCAGGCTGAGCAAGCCAGGGGAAGCAAGTCAGTAAGTAACATCCCTCCATGGCCTCTGCATCAGCTCCTGTTTCCTGATCTGCTTGAGTTCCAGTCCTGACTTCCTTTGGTGATGAACAGCGATATGGAAGTATAAGCTGAATAAGTTCCTCCCCAACTTGCTTCTTGGTCATGATGTTTGTGCAGGAATAGAAACCCTGACTAAGAAGACAGCTAGTGTTTATGAGTCTGCAGGGCCCTAGTGAGTGAGCCAGCACTCAGATTCTCCATGGTTTCTGCCTTGACTTCCCTCAGCGGTGGATTGTGAATACCGTTTTACTACATCAGAAAGGTGTTTTGCTTTTGAGCTCCCCTGCCCCATACCCCTTCTGCTACAGGCCAGTCTTTCCACTTCTCTTCTGTTTCTAGAACACTCCATGATGTTTCTGACTTGCACCTACTGTTACCCACATGTGGACATGCTTTCTCTCAGCCCTGGCTCTGCTCACCTTGATTTTTAGCTTAAAACAACCTAGTCAGGTGCCCCCTACCCCCCTAAGCTTTTTTCCCCTATCCTCCTGATACTTTCTGGTATTTATTGCCAAACTATCTTCTTAGTTTCTTCTCTCTCAGGCGTGAAAACTCTGAGACTGTCCTTGGTGCCTGCATCATGCATGTGCTACATTGTGCTACATGGGACCCTACGCCCAAACTGCTGATAACTGAATCACAGTGGATGTGAGAGCTATCTTTGGGTCATTGGGTAACTGGTTGCATTTCAAGGAGACAATTTTCGCCCTCAGCTCAGAAGGTGTGTGTGTGTGTGTGTGTGTGTTTGTGTATGTGTGGTAGACAGGGCCTGACAAAACCCAAGAGGCAGTTAAATGCACCTTGCCTTTCATTTAATCTAGTTTCTGCCTTGGCAAGACCTGTTTCAACTCTCAAGCATCCCTTCTGACCAACTTTCTGATATGGCTGCAGCTTTTGTTTCCTAGTGGGAAAAGGGGAAGGGAAGGGTGACTCTCTTTTCCTCCCCAACCTATAAGCAGCAGGGGTAGGAGGGGGGCAGGTGAGGCTGTGGGGGTTTAGAAAGTCCTGATGAATATTCACTGAGACTCTGTGGGACAAATTGGGTGCCTGCTCTCTGAATCCCGCCTGGGTGACTGCATTGCCATTAGGAGGAGTTGACAGCTGTTGCTGATTAAAACATTTCCAACGGAGCAATCAGAACCCACTATTGAGATGCTAAGTGGCGCTAAGCAAAGCCTTCATGAATGGCTTCAAACAAAGTCCCACAGAGTGATCTGTAGACTTATTAATACATGTAATTGAAAATCACTTTGCAGTCAGTCATGAATGTGTCTTTCCACACAGCACTCTTCCGGGGTAAGAGACACCCTCGGGGGGTCTCTCCTTCCCAGGCAGGGGATTCAGCCACATTTATTCCCTAGTGAGAGGGGTCAGGGACCCTTTGCAGGGACACACGTGCCTGTTAATCTGAACCTCCCCTCCCCCCCAGTAGGGACAGGAGTTCTCCCTCCGTTTCCTTCCGGGTATCACAGTGGTGGTTTTCTGGGTGATGGGGGGGTCTCTGCAGAGTTTGCGGAGTTAGGTCTATGTCTCAGGCCACAGCCCCACACCTACCATCCTCATCTTCACACCCCCAAAGTCTAGAGATCCAACATTTCTTTGTAATTCACTAAACAGCAAGACTGTCCTGAGTTGAATTCATTTGGTGACAAAATGGGACCTGAAGGGATATTGGGCTATTTAAATCTTTGTTTCAATTAGGAGAAAACAGAACTTTTATTTCAAATTAGAAACACCCTAGAATTTGATTATAGGCTACTGACTTTGCAGAGAGTGTTACATAGAACATACCGTGTAGGCTGTATTTCCTTTTCAACCTGTGATGTGTCCTGAATTCTGAAGCTTATTTGGCCCCAGAGAGTTTCAGTGTGGAGTTAGCCATGGAGTGGGGTCATGGCAGGGTACAAAGAAACCGAGCTCTGAGCTCTGGGAGGAGTTGCAGGGTAGAGTTATTTCCCTGTTTTTCTCAGGGCAACTCCATAGCACTCCTAACTGCCTTGACTGAGTCCTGGCCACCCCTCTCTGTAATCCGCACAATGTGTATTGCTGCCTGCTTAACCACATGAATCTGTTTCTCCCCAGTGTTGGGCTTTGGGATGGACCCTGACCTTCAGGTGGACATCATCACTGAACTTGACCTTGTGAACACCACCCTGGGAGTCACTCAGGTGGCTGGACTACACAATGCCAGTAAAGCATTTCTATTTCAAGGTAAAAGGGCATGTCTTTTTAAAAATTTTTGCATGGGGTAAGTGTGGGAGCAGAGGAGGAGTCTGTCTGGGGATGTGTTTACCCTCCTGGTTTGGGGATCACCTTTGCTGCTTTTCTTGGTGTTGTTATCCTAAAGTGTGTGATAAGCAAGGGGTGTTCTGAGAGTGAGAGAGGCTGGTGGAGGTGTGGTGGAAAGATATTTGCTTTGGCAGTGAACTGTTCACCCAAGGACTTTGGTGGGGACCCGTAGTGGGATTAAGTTGCAGAACTTTTGAAAGGTGCTGCTCAGCCATGCTTGGCTTACAGATCTCTTATGTCATGATTGTTTCTATCTTTGATGTATCTACGTCTCTGTCTCATCTGTGGGAAGAGTATACTCATGGCTACATTCTCTTTGGACGAAGCTGTGCCAACTATATACCCGACTATGCATCATCTAACAAGCCTTCTAAAGTCAAGATAGAATAGTGCTTCAAAGTGTGGCCTCTTGATTGGAATCGCCTCTTAGCTTTGCCACCAAGGCCTGTGGCTTCTCTGCGCCTTGGTATCCTCATCTAAATGACAGATCTCCGCAGCACGTCCCTCGTGGGGCCTCTATAACAATGCCTGATGTATAGTTCTTGTTTAGTGAACACTGGCATTGTTTTGGGATTCTTCTGTGTATTATATAGCATGCTAAGAGTAAAGAAGATGCATGCAGCCCCTGCCCAAAAATATAAAATATAATGCAGAAATTACCCAATCCTACCAGTTGTTGTCAAATCAAAGTGGCTTTGCTTATCCAGGAAGGGGTCATATAGACTACAAGTCAAGGGTAATGCAGACAGGTCTGATTCTGTTTGGGTGAGAGACAGTGGTCACCAGAGAAAGGTCACCTGGAAAGTGTGGCAGGTCCACAGGGACTTGAAATCTGAAAGGAAGGCCTGGGGTCAGAAGAGGTGGAAGTCTGGCCATGATGTTCAGCAATATGTAGAAAGGCCTTTAACAGAAGCCACCAGATGTGCAGAACAGCTGGAGGGTGATGAGTGTCAGAAGAAGTTGGCATTGCCTATTTATCTTGGACCAGCCTTCAGCGTCGATATTTGTTTGACAGGCAGCATGGGTTTGAGTACTCTGATAGCTTATCCAGTGTCCGTTCTGGTAGGTGGGAGGCTGCGTGCTCCTTAGATGTTGTGCTTTAATCTCACAGCAAGCATTTAATCTCACAGGGATCATTGCAAAGGTTAAAGCAGGAGAAGCATGTGGCTTTGAATTCCCTATGGAAATGCCTGACAAGGTTCTTTCAGCTCACCCTTCTTTGAAGACAGTTGTACTGGTTAGATTTTCATTGCTCTGATCCAAACAACTTGAGGCAGGAAAAATTTATTCTGGCTCACAGTTTCAGAAGGTTCTGTCTGTCACAGGGGTGGGAGGGTGAAACCGCTCACCATCATGGCAGCCTGGAAGCAGAGAGTAAACCAGGGAGGAGTGGGGATTAGTAAACACCAAGTCACTTGGTGACATCTTCCTCTAGCTAGACTCCACTTGTTAAAGCTTCACTAGCTTCCCCAAATCACACCAGCAGGTGGGGAGCCTGGGTTTAAAATGCAGGTCTATAGGGAACACACCATATTCAACACAAATAACAACAGGGTTAATTTACAACCTCAAAACTGCTATTGCTGGATGTGATTTAAGATATTCACTGTGTGGATAGCTAACAATTGTTATGTGTCTGCCACAAATCTACAGATGTTGCATAATGACTTGTAGCAAAACTATAAGTGTGTGAATTCCTTTAGTGACTGAGCCTTCCATTTTAAATTTTGAAACAAGGTTTCACTGTGTAAGTGAGGCAGGCCGGGTGTTTGAAATCCTCCCACCTCTGGGTGCTGTGACCACAGACATGTACTACCGCACACAGCTTTGGGAACATTTAAAAGCTGTGCTTTGGTTTTGATTGATATGTAGCAATTGTGTGCATAGTAATGTGTGCCCGTGGCCAGTGTGTGAGGATCAGGCCAGGCTCGGAGCATGGCCATCACCTCTGTCATTTCTTCCTATTCCATTTTTGGAAACATTCCAAATCTTTTCTACCAGTTACTTTGCGGTATTTAATTGGGTACGGTCAACCATAGCTATGTTACTTGCTGCAGAACATTAGAAGTCACTGCACCTGCCCAGCTGTATTCACTAGGCTCTTCCTCACGCCCTGTCTCTCCTTCCCAGGCTCTGGGAAGCACTATCTTATGCTAGGATCAATTTCTTAGTTTTCCCATATGATGCCAAGCCTGCCGAATTCGGGTCTGTCTCTTTGGTGCTGAACAAATGCTCCTTTCTTTAATGCGTATTCTTCCAGTGTTTGTTGAGAACTCGGTTAGCTGTAGGAACCTGGCTCTGTTTCTGAGTGTTTTATTCTGTCAGTGGTCCAGGTGTCTGTTCTTATGCCAAACATCATGCTGTTTTCATTAATACGGTGTGTCTAACAATCTCAAGATTCTTAATGGTCTCCTACCCATGAGAGACAGGAGGCTCTTCTACACATCTTCCTACCTCTATTTCTATCACCCACATGGCCAGGGAGACCCAGTCACACTTGATCTCTTCTAAGAGATCCCTGGGTGGGTGATGAACTTTTCTGGCCCTTTAATCCTTTCAAGACTCTATGGAACACTGTTCTATGACACTTGGCTTCCCCAGGGTCAGTCTTATTTTGTTCTCCCTTGTGATGGAGGCAGACCGAGAGTCCTCCAAACGTCAGCCCCTCCTTCCTCTGTGATTAGCAGTTCTTGCCTCAGCCTCTTTCTTGCTTCTAACAGTTCACTCAAGCAGCAGGAAGTCAGGCTCCCTCGTCTGTCCGCCTGTCCATCTGTCTGTCCATCCATCTGTCTGTCCATCCATCCATCCACCTGCAGCTACTCAGCCAACAGTCACTGTTGACAGGTGTCTTTTCCAGGTCACTGCAGAGCCAAACTAAGCCTGCCTTTCTGTTGCTCTCTGAAGATTCCTTGTTTTCTTGTCGGCAAGGTGCTCCTTGTTTCCTCCTCAGCCTGTAGGAGCGGTGGCCTTTGAGCATTTGCAGCTGTACATAGTTAACAATGCTGGAATATTCTCAGAGGTGGTGCAGGCTGTCTTCTGTGCTCTCTACTGTCTTCTCAGAAGTTCTATTAACAGTCCGTGGAAAGCATTTTCCCACCACGCCCTCACACCCTTCAGATATTTTTGTTTGTTTGTTTGTTGTTATTTTTGATACCTAAGTCAACACCTTTCCCCAATCCTTGGGTATTAGTTATAGCAGCACCCCAACTTCAGACATCCACATAATCTGTGTTACTTATTTACTGTGGCTCTAATGATTGACCACAAATTTAGTTACAGCACAATGTAGTTATCTTCTGATTCTGGACATCGTAAGCTTACAGTGAGCTCTCAGGAACTGATGTTGGGGTACCAAAAATCCCATGCTCTTCATGGATACCTGAGCCTTTCCCACATTTCATAGCTACCATCCTCCTGGACTTGAGCATGTGTGTCTGCCGCTACACTGCCCCTGCCTCTGCCTCTCCCATAATGCCTTGCCTCCTCTGTCAGGTCTCTTGTGATTACACTGGGCTCGTTCAAATGAATCATACATGACACAACAGTGGTGTCATTTCAAGATTCAGAAAGTTATCACAACTGGTTTCTTCTGCCAAGTGAGACAACTTATGTACTCAGTGATTAAAGTGTGGACATTTTTGGGAAGGATGCTATTCTGACTACCCATTGCTGGATAGAAACGTGAACTACTGTGCTGTAAGTAGTTAAATCTCCCTCTGTGGAAGAGAACTGTCCGGAATGTGCAATGGCTGTACCTCATGTTTTAGGGGAGCCATGCTGAACAAGTAAAAAGAAGCCTGTGAAATTACATGTGTAACTTTATTGTGAAATATCCTCATTTCAACATGTGGTCGACACAAAGTTACTGCTAAGACGTTTTACCCTTTGTTAGCAAAACCTTCAAAATTCTTCAAAACCTTCAAAAACAAAGTCATGATTACCTTTGGAGATTTCACCTGTACCAATCAATATATATGAGACTTTATAATATTTAAAGCCCAAGCCAGACTTAATAACTTATTCCATTCACATATTAGATTAGAACTTGATCAGCTCTGTTGAGGTCTGATTGGCATGTTAATTGTGCATAATAAAACAATATGATATGGTGATTCTGACCTACGAGTACACCCATGGAATCATCCCCTAACACTTAAGGATATAGCTGTCACTGCAAGCCATCACCCATTTCTCCCCATCTCTGTCTCCCCAAACTGCTGTTCTGCAATCATTCTAGACTAATTCACACACTCTAGAACTTTCTGCAAATAGAATTTTATGGTGCTTTCCTTAGAGTGCATATAGAGCTGGGTCTTGACATTTTATTATGTGTTGGTTACTTTTATGTCAACTTGACACAAGTTAGAGTCATTTGAGAAGAGGGACTTCCCAGTACTAGAAAAGTAACTAAGGCATTATTTATTGATTTACTTATCTGTAAAGATTTATTTTTATGCATATGAATCTGTGTCCACATGTATGTCTGTGCACCACATGCATGCAGTACCTATGGAGATCAGAAGAGGGCGCTGGCCTTGGGTTACAGGTAGTTGTGGGGCATCTAGGGGATGCTAGGACCTGAACTCAGGTCCTCTGGAAGAGCAACTAGTATTCCTGGTTTCTGAGCTACCTCTTCAATCCGCCTTTTTATTTTTTAAATCAACAGACAACCTAAATCTTTTTATTATATATTTAGTTTATATTTAGTGTCGATATTTAAATTTCATTAAAAAATTAGATATATTTTATTTACATTTCAAATTTTATCTCCTTTCCTGGTTTTCCCTCCACAAACTTTCTATCCCATCCCCCTTCCCCCTGCTTCTATGAGGGTGTCCCCCCAACTTCTCCCACCTCCCGTTCCTGTCATTCCCCTACACTAGTGCATCAAGCCTTGGCAGGACCAAGGGCTTCTCCTCCCATTGATGCCCAACAAAGCCATCTTCTGCTACACGTGCAGCTGGAGCCACAGGTCCATCCATGTGTGCTCTTTGGATAGTGGTTTAGTTCCCAGGACCTCTGGTTCACTAGTATTGTTGTTCTTATGGGGTTGCAAACTCCATCATCTCCTTTAATGCTTACTCTAACTCCTTCACTGGGGACCTCGTTCTCAGTTCAATGGTTAGCTGTAAGCATCTGCCTCTGTAGTTTTCATGATCTGGCAGAGCCTCTCAGGAGACAGCTATATCAGGCTCCTGTCAGCATGCACTTCTTGGGATCAGCAATGTTGTTTAGGTTTGGTGGGTGGATCCCTAGGTGGGGCAGTCTCTGGATGGCCTTTGCTTCAGTCTCTGTTTCAAACTTTGTCTCCTTATTTCCTCCTGTGGATATATTTTTTAAAAGATGTATTTTATTCATGTTTGTTTGTTTGTTTATTTAATGTATATGAATACACTGTAGCTCTCTTTAGACACACCAGAAGAGAAAATCCGATCGAATTATAGATGGTTGTGCACTACCATGTGGTTGCTGGGGATTGAACTCAGAACCTCTGGAAGAGCAGTCAGTGCTCTTAACTGCTGAGCCATCCCTCCACCCATCTTGTGGATATTTTTGTTCCCCCTTCTAAGAAGGACTGAAACATGTATACTTTTGTCTTTCTTCTTCTTGAACTTCATGTGGTCTGTGAATTGTATGTTGGGTAATCTGAGCTTTTGGGCTAATATCCACTCATCAGTGAGTATGTACCATGGGTGTTTTTTTTTTTTTTTTTTTTTTTTTTTTTTTTTTTTTTATGATTGGGTTACCTCAATTAGGATATTTTCTAGTTCCATCTATTTGTCTAAGAATTTCATGAAGTCATTGTTTTTAATATCTGAGTAGTACTCAATTGTGTAAATGTACCACATTTTCTGTATCTGTTCCTTTGTTGGAGAGCATCTGGGTTCTTTCCAGCTTCTGGCTATTATAAATAAGGCTGCTATGAACATAGTCGAGAAAGTGTCTTTGTTATCTGTTGGAGCATCTTTTGGGTATATGCCCAGGAATGGTATAGCTTGGTTCTCAGGTAGTACTATGTCCAGTTTTCTGAGGAACTGCCAGACTGATTTTCAGAGTGGTTGTACCAGCTTGTAATCTCACCAATAATGGAGGAGTCTTCCTCTTTCTCCACATCCTCACCAGCATCTGCTGTCACCTGAGTTTTTTATTTTATTTTTTTAATTTTAGTCATTCTGACTGTTGTGAGGTGGAATCTCAGGGTTGTTTTGATTTGCATTTCCCTGATGGCTAAAGATGTTGAAAATTTCTTTAGGTGCTTCTCTGCCATTTGAGACTCCTCTGTTGAGAATGCTCTGTTTAGTTCTGTGCCCCATTTTTAATTGGGTTATTTGTTTTGTTGGAGTTTAACTTCCTAAGTTCTTTATGTATTTTGGATATTAGCCCTCAGCTGGATGCAGGGCTAGTGAAAATCTTTTTCCAGTCTGTAGGTTGCTGTCTTGTTTAGTTAACAGTGTACTTTGTGTTATAGAAGCTTTTCAGTTACATGAAGTCCTATTTATCAATTGTTGACTTGGGACCTGAGCCATTGGTGTTCTGTTCAGGAAGTTGTCTCCTGTGCCAATGTGTTCAAGGCTCTTCCCACTTTCTCTTCTAGTAGGTTTCATGTATCCAGTTTTATGTTGAGGTTCTTGATCCACTTGGAGTTGAGTTTTGTGCAAGGTGATAGATATGGATCTATTTGTGTTCTACATGCAGACACCCAGTCAGACCAGCACCATTTGTTGAAGATGCTTTCTTCTTTCCACCGTATAGTTTTGGCTTCTTCATCCAAAATCAAGTGTCCATTGGTGCATGGGTTTACTTCTGGGTCTTTGATTCTATTCCATCAATCAACATGTCTGTTTCTGTACCAGTACCATTCAGTTTTTATCACTATTTTTCTATAGAACAGCTTGAGGTCTGGGATGGTGATTCTTCCAGAAGTTCTTTTATTGTTCAGGATTGTTTTGTCTATCCTGTTTTTTTTTCCCATATGAAGTTGAGAATTCTTTCAACATCTGTAAAAATGTATTAAAATTTTGATGGGGATTGTATTAAATCTGTACATTACTTTGGTAAGATGGCTATTTTTCTTGTTAATCCTACCTATTCCTGAGCATGGGCAATCTTTCCATCTTCTGATTTCTTTTTCAATTTCTTTATTTAGGGACTTGAAGCTCTTGGTGGACAGATCTTTTACTTGCTTGAGTAGAGTTATATCTAGATATTTTGTATTATTTATGGCTATTGTGAAAGGTGTTGTTTTTCTAATTTCTTTCTCTGTCTATTTATTATTTGTATAAAGGAGGGCTGCTGATTTCATTGAGTTCTTTTTGTCCCTGGCCCCTTTGCTGAAGGTGTTTATCAGCTGTAGGAAGTCTCTGGTAGAGTTTTGGAACTAGCTTATGTTGTCACTATCATATCCTCCTTGAATAGTGGTACATTGACTACTTCCTTCCAATTTATATTCTTTTAATCTTTTGCTGTCTTATTGTTCTAGTTAGAACTTCAAGAACAATATTGAATAAATAAAGGGAGAATGGGCAGCTTTGTCTTGTTCTTGATTTTAATGGAATTACTTTAAGTTTGTCTCCATTTAATATGATGTTGGCTACTGGCTTGTTGTATATTGTTTTTGTTATGTTTATTATATATGTGCCTTGAATTCCTGATAGCCCCAAGACTTTTAACAAGAAGGAGTGTTGTCTTTTGTCAAAGGATTTTTCAGCATCTAATGAGGTGATTTTTGTGTTTCAGTTTGTTTATATAGTAGATTACACTGACAGATTTTCACATATCAAACTATTCCTGCATCTCTGGGATAAAGTCTTCGGTGAATAAAGTTTGTGGTGAATGATTTTTTTAAAAAATATATTCTTGGATTTGGTTTGCAAGAATTTTACTGAGTGTTTTTGCATCAATACTCATAAATGAAATTGGTCTGAAGTTTTTTTTTTTTTTTTCTTGAGTCTTTGTGTGGTTTAGGTATCAGGATGGCTGTGGGCTCACAGAATGAATTAGGTAAAGTTTCTTCTGTTGCTATTTTGTGGAATAGTTTGAGCAGTATTGGTGTTAGCTCTTTAAAGGTCTGGTAGAATTCTACACTAAAACCATCTGGTTGGTCCTGGGCTTTTTTGGTTGGGAGACCTTCATGTCTTCTTCTATTTACTTAGGGGATATGGGACTGATTAGATAGTTTACTTGATCTTGATTTAACTTTGTTATGTGTTACCATATTTTCCAGTTAGCACAGCCTTTTTGGATTTCCTGTTTCTCTTGTTATGTATCATTTTTTCATTTCTGATTTTGTTAATTTGTATACTGGCTCTATTCCTTTTCTTTAGTTTAGCTAAGGCCTTGTCTATTTTGTTGATTTTTTTCCAAAGAACCAGCTCTTGATTCTTGGTCTTGTTCGTTTTTAATTGGTTGATTTCAGCTCTGAGTTTAGCTATTTCCTGCCCCTCTATTTCTTTTATGTATTTGCTTTTTTTTTTTTTTTTTTTGTTCTAGAGCTTTCAGGTGAGCTGTTAAGTTTTTAGTATGATATCCCTTCGGTTTCTTCATGAAGGCACTTAGTGCTATGAATTTTTTTTTAACACTGCTTTTATTGTGTCACATAAGTTTGGGTATGTTGTGCCTTCATTTTCATTGAATTCTAGAAAGTCTTCTTTATTTCTCCTTGACCAAATTATCATCGAGTAGTGTTCAGTTTCCATTAGTATGTAGGCTTTCTGTTGTGTCTGTTGTTGAATTCCAGCCTTAATCAGTAGTGATTTGATAGGATGTAAAGGGTTCTTGTGTCTGTTGCGTCTTGCTTTGTGCCTGAATATGTGATCAGTTTTGGAGAAGGTTCTGTGAGGTTATATTCTTTTGTTTTTGGGTGAAAGATTCTGTAGATATCTGTTAAATACATGTGATTCATAACATCTATTAGTTTCAGCGTTTCATTTTTTTTTGTTTAAATGACATGTCTATTGATGAGAGTGGGACATTGACAACCCTCACTATTATTGTGTGGGGTTCAGTATGTGATTAGAACCTTAGTAAAATTTCTCTTACGATTGTGCTTGTTCTTACATTTGGGGTGTAGATGTTCAGAATTGAGGCACCATCTTGGTAGAATTTTCCATTGATGAGTATGAAGTGTCCTTTCCCATCTCTTTTGATAACTTTTGGTTGAAAGTCTATTTTATTGGATACTAGAATGGCTACTTCAGCTTGTTTCTTGTGTCTGTTTACCTGGAAAACTTTTTTTCCAGTCCTTTACTCTGAGGTAGTGTCTATCTTTGTTTCTGAGGTGTGTTTCTTGTATGCAGCGGAATGGTGGCTCCTGTTTATGTATCAAGTCTGGTAGCCTTTGTCTTTCTATTAGTGAATTGAGCATGTTGATATTGAGAGATATTAATGACAAATGATTGTTAGTTCTTGATATTTTGATGTTAAAGGTGTGTTACCAAGTGTGTGTGTGATTCTCTTCTTTAGTTTTTGCTATGAGTTGATTAATTTTTTGTGTTTTTTTGGGTGTAATTACCTTCTTTGTGCCTGAATTTTTCTTCTATTATCCTCTGTAGAGATGTATTAATTGAAAGATATTAAATTTTTTTTTGTGACAGAATATCTTGGTTTGTCCATCTATAGTGATTGAAAGTTTTGCTTGTTGGTATAGCAGTCTTGACTGGCATCTGTGGTCTCTTAGGGTCTGCCAGGACCTGGATTTTAGCATCTCTGTTGAAAAGTCGGGTATAATTCTAATAGGTCTTCTTTTGTTACTTGACCTTTTCCCCTTACAGCTTTTAATATTTCATCTTTGTTCTGTACATTTAGTGTTTTGATTATTATGTGGCAGGTTGATTTTCTTTTCTGGTCCAATCTATTTGAGGTTCTGTGAGTTTAATGTATGTTTATAGCCATTTCTTTCTTTAGACTAGGGAAGTTTTCTTTTATGATTCTGTTGAAGATGTTTTCTGGCTCTGGAAATCTTCACCCTCTTCTATCAATTTTATGTTTGGTCTTTTCATTGTGTCCCAAATTTCCTTGATGTTTTGAGTTAGGAACATTTTACACTTGGTGTTTTCTTTAATTGTATCCATTCCTTCTATGGCATCTTCTATGCCCAAGATTCTCTCTTCCATTCCTTATATTCTGTTGGTGATGCTTGCATCTGTAGTTAGTTTTCTTTTGTAGGTTTCCCATCTCCAGATTTGCCTCCATTTGTGTTTTCTTTATTGCTTCTATTTCCATTTTTTAGGTCTTGGATCATTTTCTACATTTTCCTTGCTGGTTTGATTGATTTTCCTGTACTTTTAAAAGGGACTTATTTTTTCCTCTTTAAGGGCTTCTACCTGTTTGATTGTGTTTTCCTTTCTTTCTTTCTTCTTTTAAAAGATTTATTATATCTAATTACACTGTAGCTGTCTTAAGACACACTAGAAGAGGACATCAGATCTCATTACAGATGGTTATGAGCCACCATGTGGTTGCTGGTATTTGAACTCAGGACCTCTGAAAGAGCAGTCAGTGTGATGAACTGCTGAGTCATCTCTCCAGCCCTGTATTTCTTTTCTATTGCCTTTAAAGGCCTCTATCAACTTCATGAGATAGTACCTCAAGTCCTGCTCTTTAAGTGTGCTAGAACATCCAGAGCTTGTTGTAGTAGGAGAGCTGGGTTCTGATGGTATCTCATTGCATTGGCTTCTGCTGATCATGTTCTTCCTCTTGCATTTCTTTTTGTCCCACATTTTTTAATTGGATATTTTCTGCATTTACACTTCAGATGTTATCCCTTTCCCACAATCCCATCCACCCTCCTCCTCCCCCCATTACCCCCATGAAGGTGCTCCCTCTCCTAATCACCCTCTCCCACCTCAGCACCTTGGTGTTCCCCTACACTGGGAAAATGAGCCTTTATTGAACCAAAGGCATCTCATTCCATTGATGTCAGAAAATTCCATCCTCTGCTGCATAAGCACCTGGGGCCATGGGTCTCTCCATGTGAACTCATTGGTTGGTGTTTTAGTCCCTGGAAGCTCTGGTGGGTTTAGTTAGTTAATAATTTTTTCCTTCCCATGGGATTGCAGAACCTTTCAGTTCCTTCAGACCTCTCTCTTGCTCCTTCATTGGGGTCCTTGCATTCATTTCGATGGTTAGCTGTAATCTGTATCAGTATGGCTCTGGCAGAGCCTCTGAGGAGGCATCCATATCAGATTTCTGCCAGGAAGCACTACTTGGCATCAGCCATAGTGTGTGGGTTTAATGGCTGCATATGGGATGGATCCCAACGTGAGGCAGTCTTTGGATGATCTTTTCTCCAAAACCCTGCTCCTTTCTTTGTCCCATTATTTTCTCCCATGAGTGTTTTGTTCTCCCTGCTAAGAAAGACTGAGGCATCCACTTTCTGGCCTTCCTTCTCTTTGAACTTCATATTTTCTATGGATGGTTTCTTGAGTATTCCGAGCTTTTTGGGCTAATATTCGCTTACAAGTGACTGCATACCATGAGTGTTCTTTTGTGACTGGGTTACCTCACTCAGGATGATAGCTTCAAGTTCCATCCATTTGCTCTTGCATTCCTACATCTAGTTATCTCTGAGGTTGGTTGGCCTGAGTGTTGTTTGTTGGTTTGGGCCTTCCTGAAGGCAGGTGGAGGTGTCCTTACAGGTTTAAGCAGGCCTCCTGGGAAGCAGGCAGAGCTGTGGGGTGGGGCACAATGTACTGCTCCTTGACCGCTGCTGCTAAGGGTACAGAGCAAAAGGAAGATGGAGCTGTCAGACTTACCTGGGCCCTTGAAGATGGGGTTACTGGAGTGGGAAGGTGAGACCTTCCTGTTTAAATTTCCTGTTTGCTTTAACAATATCAGGCTGGTTCCAATATTATTAGAAGTACTTCCATGTGATTCTTTGTTGTTGTTAAGATGAATTTTATTTAATTTTATAAAAGGGATTTCATGCATATGCACAATGTATTTTAATCATATTTATTCTCTTACCTTTTATCCTGATTTATTCCAGATCCACTCATTCTCCCACCTACCTCCCATCTTCATGTTTTTTTTTTTCAAAAAAATTTTTTAATAATCTGCTGTGTGTAATTTGTGCTGCCCATTTATTCATGGAAGTGGAGTCCTTCATTAGAGGCCAACCTACTCAGGATCACCCCTGCTAAAGAAAACTGACTCCCACTCTCCCAGAATCCATCAGCCACCAGTAACTCCTCAGTTAGGGGCTGGTGAGTCTCTCCCCGTTGCTGGGATGGTGACTGGCCTGCTCCTGTTTATGTCTCCTGTGGAAAACCACAGCGCCTGTGCATTCACCAGATCACTGTCACGTTTAGGAGCCACCATCCCCATTCTGCCTCTGGGGGAGGATTTTATCAAAAAGGAATTATTCCTCACTCTCAGTTTGAATTATTGTAGTGTAAATGCATCTGAGGGCTTTTAGGCTTTACATATTAGAGAAGCTGTTTTGATCTCCACTGGGTTAGGGATACACTGTTGAGGCTGTTCTTAAGTGTGCCAGTAGGTGTGTCTTTCAATGTCCTTACACCTCAGTTTCTGTGACAGGAAAGGGAAGGACCATTTGTGGGAATTAAACTCCACTGGACTTGGAGTTCCTCTAAAAGGTCAGAGTGTAAATCAGAAGGTTGACATTCTTTCCTTTGTTTCTACCTCATCTCTCACCATCCCATGCACAGCTATGCCTGCATCCAAACGTGGGGTGTGTCTCTGCTGGCATGTTCATACTGTGGATAAAGCTCAATAGAAAGCTCAGGAGCTGCTGCCTCCTCGACTTTGGAGCCTGGTAGGACCATTGTCTTTGTGCAGTGACTTGGATTAGCAAGAGTTTTATTTATCTTTTATTTGAAAAAAAAAAAACCACACATTTTGTTAAATGTGTGGATCCACTGGGAGAGGAATGGATAATTATGGGAAGGACTAGCATGTGTTGAAGCTGAGGGAAGCCCTGAATACCAGCACTGGACTTTCAAAAGTCACTTCGCAGTACCCCTGCTTTGCTTTGAGTAGGACTCAGGACATCTGAGAGTCAGGAAGTGTGACTTTCCAGGCCATGTCTCACGGCTAAGCAGTTCCACGTCCGTGTCCCCTGGTGTTAAATGTATAAAACTGAATTAGATGAGATTGGCACATTCAAGTATGACCACAGACAGAAGTAAATTGGAATAGTCACTAGTACAAGTTCTTTACAATATTGCTTTCTCTGCCACATAAAGTATGACTTTTTAAGGAGATGTTTGAGGAGGGTTTTTAAGGAAAGAAGAGATGAGATATCCCACGTAACTTGCTGCATAAAGTAAGAGAGAACATAGACTAATGCAGGTTCCTAGGTTTTGGGCTTGGTCCTGATGAAAGACACAGAGTGGAGGTCAGTGTGTAGAAGGGCAAACACCACATGAACTCTGATGCTCCAAGGAAGAGAAAACTATCTTTCAGTCCTGTTCAGGAAATAATTTCTACTTCCTGGGAGGCCTGAGAAAGAGGAAGAGATGGGCAGTATCTCATGGGAATCAAATAGCCGATTTCTGTTTGCAGAACACCCCTGCATTGTAGCTCTTTTTTTTTCTTTTTTTTTTAAACGACTTTATTTTACAAAACAAAGGTAAATGTACAGATTTAAAACATTTTTTTGCTTAAAATTATACATTTTTGTCAGTACTGTTTTTTCAGATATTAAAATAGTTTTTACATAAAACTATGTGAATATATTTTTTAGTCAGTACTTGATTTTTTCAAAGGCTTGACAGTATGCATTGAAAACCTAATAGTTACAATGAGTGTAAAGTACATGCAAAACAAAACACAACATGGAAATAGTCAAAGTCTTCTTGTTTTGTAAATATTTTTTTTTGTTTTGTTTTTTTTATTTCTTGGACTTCATACAGTCTGTGAGTTGTTTCTGGGGGAGTGCAAACCTCTGGGGTTAGCATCCCAATATCAGTGACTGCATATTATGTCTGTTCTTTTGTGACTGGGTTATCTCACTCAGGATGATCTTCTCTAGATGCAGCCATTTTCTTAAGAATTTGGTTAAGTCATTGTTTCTGGTGGCTGAGTAGTATTCCATTGTGTAGCATCGTAGCTCTTAATGCTTAAAAAAATCTGAGGAAAATGAAGCTACCCCAAGGGGTTGTTTAATGTCGATCTTCCAGATTCCCCGACATCCACCGTTGCCCAAGTCTGAATTGTTTTTTCTGTTGATTGGATATGCCTAGTCACTAATTGCCTCTGGGAACATTTATAAGTCAACCTCCACTTTGAATGGAGTGATTTAGTACAACTTTGCATTTAATCAATTAGTGGAGTGGTTCAATTCACATACTGAGTGTCTCCCAAATATAGGTGTTTTTGCTCTTGCCAAGTAAAAAGTCAAGCAAGCTTTGAGTGGGTTTTCAAGTCCCTCCCTGGGCCAATTTAACACCTGCACCAAATTGGTCTAGAAAATAGTTAATGGCTATGTGAGTAGATGTATGTAATGGAGCAGATAAACTCTGTGTTTATTCCCTGGATCTGCAGTCACAACGTCCACATTAAATCGATTCTCTCAATCATACTCCTTTTCCCATCAGAAGCACAAGTGGAAATGATTAAGAATCTCTTAGGAGCCTTTATCTAAAGGAGCCAACTACCCATGAACAAACTGACCTAGGACAATCAGTTAAGACTGCCCAGAATTTGCATCCACTTGGGGTATTGAGTAACGGTAAAAAGACTGATTTAGACAAACAACCTGTTTAGAAGAGAAAAGTAAAAATTAATGTTAATTGGTATTACCCTCAGGAGTAGCTCCTAGAAAAGCACACAATTTTACATTAAGAATATGCACAGTCAATATCTACTGTATGCCAAGCACTTTTCAAAACATGAGAGGGGTAATGTATTGAAGAGTCAAAGAAAACACACTGGATTGATGCTCAGTAGATAGAGCAAGTCCTGGGAAACATGGGGACTGAGCTTCCCCTCTTGAGAGCCACTGAAGGCTGGCTGAGCATCGTAGTCAGCCTGTAAGCTATCGTGAGGCAGAGACAGGCGATCCCTGGTAAGATGGTTAGTTAGATAAGCTACTCTGTTAGCTCCAGCTTCAGTGAGAGACCTGCTTGCAGTCAACAAAATGGGGAACAACCAAAGGAGATACATGGTATCACTTTTGAGCTCATGCACTGACAGGCTTTTGCACACACATTCCACACTGTGGTACGTACACATAGTCATGTATACATTGTCAAGAAAATGAAAAAGTAAATCAGAGGGAAAAATGCAAATAAAAAAACTGTTAAGTATATGTCTCCTAGATAACTTAAAATTAATATATTCAAGTTTAGGAAAATATTTTAGTTGTTTTCTCCCAAGGAGTATGTGTTTATACTGTTTAAAATGTGTGTGTGTGTGTGTGTGTGTGTGTGTGTGTGTGTGTGTGTGTGTATGTATGTGCATATGTATATACAGTGTCTGAGGTGGTGTCAGAGCCTATTTTGGTCAATTGTAAGCAATCATGTAGATGCTGGGAACTGAATCTAGCATGTCTTCCGCAAGACCAGCAAGTTATTTTAACTGCTGAGACATCTCTCCAGTTTCAATTTGGTGAATTCAATCTACTTAATTCTTAGTAAAAAATCCATAGTAAAAAAGATCTATGTCATCTGTGCTGGGTTTCTATTTCTTTTGAGGCAAAAGAAATCCTTTCTCAGCTTTACCTTTTTCATTTTCTGGACAACGTGTGTAGACTCGTGAAGCACAGTGTGGAATGTGTGCATGTATGTGCAGGAGATTAGAAGTGATATCAGTTGTCTTCTTCGGTTGCTCAGTGGGTAGTCCTGGAACTTACTATGCACACTAGGCTGGACTGGAATTGACAGAGGTCTGTCGTCTTCTGCCTCCCAAATGCCAGAGTTAAAGCTGTGACTGGCACACCTGGCTCTGGACTAGATGTTCTCTTTTAAAGAAATAATTTCAACTGTTGTATCTTAACAGTTAGGCTCTGTTTTACTGTTAGGTTGCTGTGAAGAGACACCATGACCAAAGCAATGGTTATGAAGAAAACATTGAATTTGGGGATTGCTTATAGTTTGAGGGTTAGTCCATAATTCTCACAGTGGGAAACAGACAGGCATGACACTGGAGCAATAGCTGAGAGTTTTTTATTCTAATCTATAAGGAAGCAGGGGAGAGGGGAGGAGGGAGTGGAGAGAGAGTAAAGGAGAGGAGGGGAGAAAGGAAAGGAGAAAGAGAGGGAGTGAGGAAGGAAGAGGGAGGAAGAGAGGAGACAGGGCCTGAATTGGTCCTTTGAAACATCAAACCCAAGCTACAGTGACATGGTCCTTATAACAAGGTCACACCTCCTAATCCTTTCCAAACAGTTCCATTAATGTGGGACCAAACGTTCAAATATATTAGCTTATGGTACCATTCTCTTTCAAACTCCCACAGGCTTGCACACTGCCTTTGTGTGCATGTTCTGTTTTCATGTTCATGGTACAGATGAGACAAGAGGTAAGTTCCCTTAAGCATATGTTGACGATTGTGGTAGATAGAATTTTACTTGGGCACTGATATTTGTAGGTTTTATCTTAGACCCAGTCCATTTATAGCTGTTTTCTGGTATTTCACGAGACTGGAAATGAATATACAAATTTAACAAGATGGAGTTACAGCATTCCTGAAGAGATTCCAAAGAACTTCTGCCAAGATATCATTTGACAGGTATTTTATATCAACCAGGACAGATGGTGGTCTTGTCAGTTGTGAATTCTACTTAATAGAATTTAATTTTTTTATACTTGGCAGTGCCTGGAGATGAAGATTTGGCAACCAGTTTGGCTGATTAAAGAGTGGATACAAGAAAGGCAGAAATAACCAGGAATATGAGTTTTCACAGGTTAAAATGTATTCTCTATGGCCCCTTGACCAAGGGGAGAGTGTTATTAATTAGATCTACTGTGGCCACAGTGTTCTTTGATAGGTGCTGTAATTCTTCTTCTTCTTCTTCTTTTTAAAATATTGATTCCATATAAGTTAAAAGGTTTCAAAAATTATTCTTTTTTATTTTTTAATATGCACATGTACATATGCTAGGATCAGGGCATGAGTTCAGGACCTGTGGAACTAGATGTTCAGGTGCCCCTGGAGTAGGATTAGACATGGCTGTGAGCAGCCAGATATGGGTGCTGAGAACAGGACTCAGGTCCTCTGCAAGAACAGCCATTGCTCTTAACCTCAGAGTCTTCCTTCCAGTTGCATAAATGCTCTGGTTATTTTTTTCTTTCTTAAAATAAAAACAAAATCAAAGCCTTTTATATGCATGTTTGTCTACTTGTGTATGTGTGCTTTATTCCTAGAGACCAGAGGAGTGCCTTGGGTTCCTTAGAATCAGAGTTAGAGACTGTGGGAGTTACCAGGTGGGTTCTGAGAATGGAACCCAGGTCCTCTTTGATAGTAGCCAGAGCTCTTAACTGCTGAGCCGTCTCATCAGCTCCAAATGATCTGATTCTTAATTGGGACTTGTTTTGAACATATGGGGACTGGATTCTTCTCTGTGGAAACCCATTCCTAGAATTATAGTGCAAATCAGTAGGGAAATACTGTTTTATACGCAAATATTTTACTTAAATACAACTCTTCCTGGATGAAGCCAGTACGTGAAATAAAGCCAAGACGCAGTTATAGCCAGGCTGGCTCCATTCTCATGCTTACAGCCCACTGAGCACACAGTGTGATAGCTTAGATACTAGTGCAGAAGCAGCTCTGGGTGTGTAGTGGGGGTTGGTGGAGTACCTGTCGAGTGTACAGGAAACCTGGGTTCGATCAGAAGCATCAAATAAGCTCAGTGTATTGTGGTGTGTGCCTGTGATCACAGCACTTGGGAGGTAGAGCAGGAGAATCAGGGGCTCAAGGGTGTGCTCAGCTATACTGTGAATTCGAGGCCAGCCTGGGGGGATAAGAAACTTGGCTTCCCAACAGTAGTGATCAAGTAATGATCGTGTGGTAATCAAGTCTGTATTTGGACTCTCAGATTCTCTCTCAGCTTTCTTAGAGGGTCCTAGTAGTATGCTGATGAGTATTCAGAATGCACTTTTGGGGCTGGGGAGGTAGCTCAGAAGGTAAACGACAGGCATAGGGAACACAGAAATAGATTCGGGAGTGTCAGAGGCTAGTCTAGCCAATTTGTGAGCTTCAGGTTCAGTGAGAGACCTCTGACCCACCTATTAACATCCCCAAACCTAAATCCAGAAAAGACACAGAAAAAGAAAAAAAGGGGGCAGTAATTAAGAAAAGATTTTCTGAGGTCAGCTTGTAGTTTCTCTATAGGTCTGTGAGGGATGGCATACCTGCACAACCCCCACACCCCTCCTCACACTTATAACCATAACAACCTCTGTGCACGAACCCTGTGTATGCGTGTGCACCTACCAGTTTCACGTCTGTAGGTTTCTATGCGTCTATGTTCTTGCAGTGGGATAGAGATGGCCCATGCAGTATGGCCAGATGTCTAGCCCTTGGCACTGTGTCGCCAGGTTTCAGCCTCTACTCTGACTCCACTAGCTGTATATTCCTGGAACATTTCTTTAACTTTGATTTTCATGCGGGTGAGTAAGACCCTTGCTTCTGCTCTGTGAATGAAGCTGGCCGAACCCCATAGCATTATAATTTACTGTTTCCTGCAGAAGAACCCCGGTGAATGTCAGCTGTTGTACTGGATGAATTATAAAATTATGTGAATGGGCGTATAGTATGGTCCTTCTGAAACTCACTTAGCTCATGCTACCTTCATGGCATGCAGATCTGGTTTGTTGAACCGCTGCATGACACTACAAGGCACTTAACCACTTTTTATCGAGGGCAGAAGTTGTCATGGTTCAGATGTGTGACAGACAGCCTTGCAATGCCCATCTCTGGATATACTCCCTCATTTATAGCTCATACCTACTTTTTTATTTTTTATTACTTAAAAATTTTTGTATTAGTATTATTAACTAGTATAGAGAGTATTAGGTTTCATTAGAGCTTCCTTCCTTCCTTCCTTCCTTCCTTCCTTCCTTCTTTCCTTTCTTCCTTCCTTTCTTTTTCTTTCTTTTCTTTCCTCTTTTTTTCTTTCTTTCTTTCTTCCTTCCTTCCTTACTTCCTTTCTTCCTTCCTTCCTTCCTTTCTTCCTTCCTTCCTTCCTTCCTTCCTTCCTTCCTTCCTTCCTTCCTTCTTTCTTTCTTTCTTTCTTTCTTTCTTTCTTTCTTTCTTTCTTTCTTTCTTTCTTTCTTCTTCCCTCTCCTCTCTCCCTTCCTTCATTATTTGAAAGCTTAAGTTTATTTGTTTTATGTCATGTGTATGTATGTGCACCCGAGTGTACGTATGTGCACACTGAGATTGCAAAAGTGTTCTCTAAGTCAAAAGAGGGCATTAGGTCCTCTGGAGCCAGAGTTACAGCTGGCTGTGACCTGTCACATGGAAAATGAACATGAGTCTTCTGCAAGAGTAGAAGTGCTCTTGCTAGGCCTGGTGGCACATACCTTTAATTCCAGAATTCAGGAGCAGAGAGGCAGGGGGATCTCTGTGAGTTCAATGCCAGCCTGGTTTATATCAAGAGTTTCAGGACAGTTGGGGTATCATAATAGAGAGGCCCTATCTTAAAACAACAACAACAACTAGTAGAAACGGTCTTATCCCCTATGCCACCCCTCCAGTCCCTCATGATGACTTTTTCAGATACATTGCTCTTGTCAATGCTTCACCCTCCCACCCCATCACCCTGCCCCTCCCGCTGGCTGATTTCTGTTCCTGCTAGCCCCCATTCCTGCTGCCATGATACCTGTATTGTTGCCCTCTTGTTCCCATCCCTATCCCCCCTTAATACCTCTTTCCCTCTTATAGTCGCTCAAGTCATGACCCATACCACCTCCTCACATAAAAGTTAAAATCTAGAATGTGTATATGAGAGGAAATGAGGTATTTGTGTTCCTGATTCTGCTATATTTTATTTAACACAATGATTCCTCGATCTCTCCATTTCCCTGCAAATGTTATGATTTTGTTTTTTTTTTCTTTATGGGTGAATAAGCTTCAGCATGCACATGTAATACATTTTCTTTATCTGTTCATTTGTTGTTGGACATCTAGGCTAGTTCCATTTCCTAGCTATTATGAACAGAGCAGCGATGAATGTGGGTGTGCAGGTCTCTCTGACAAGGCTTAGAGTCCTTTGTGCATATACATAGAGGTGTACATACATACCTTAGAGTCCTTTGTGCATATACACAGGGGTGCACATACCTTAGAGTCCTTTGTGCATATACACAGGGGTGCACATACCTAAGAGTCTTTTGTGCATATACACAGGGGTGCACATACCTTAGAGTCCTTTGTGCATATACACAGGGGTGCACATACCTTAGAGTCCTTTGTGCATATACACAGGGGTGCACATACCTAAGAGTCTTTTGTGCATATACACAGGGGTGCACATACCTTAGAGTCCTTTGTGCATATACACAGGGGTGCACATACCTTAGAGTCCTTTGTGCATATACACAGGGGTGCACATACCTTAGAGTCCTTTGTGCATATACACAGGGGTGCACATACCTTAGAGTCCTTTGTGCATATTCACAGGGGTGCCTATACCTGGGCACAATTGTGCTATTTTCAGCGTTTTGAGGGGCATCCATTCTGATTTTTATAGGGTCTATGCCAGTTTGTACTCCACAAGCATCGAATAAAGAGACTCTTTCCCCACATTCTCATCCACATTTGTTGTTTGGTTGGTATTTGGCATTCTGACTGGGGTAAGATGGAATCTCAAAGATGCTTTACTTTGCATCTCCCTAATGGCCAAGGATACTGATGGTTCTTACAGTTAGTTCCAAGAAACAAATATCACTACAGGGAACATTAGGGGAATCCTTAATTGCTCATCAGCCCATGGTAAACCAGGTCCTATGCCTGATCACCCTCACAGATGGGAGAGTGAAGGCTGCCCTTGTGGGATTCCAATGGGATGATCTCAAAGGCTCCTGACTCCGTGCCGTGCTTGTCCATTCTTGCCCAACATTCTAGTTCACTGGCCACTCCTTGTCCCTTGGGTACTCTGAGACTCCCCTAGATCGTTCAGTTACCCCAGCCTTGTCTTGTCCTCATACTTGGGGTTGGCACAAATGCCTCCTCAGGGTGACAGATGGGCCATCTCACTCTGAGGGCCTTCTGCTTTGTTTCCTGTCACTTCTTGTTTGACCCTTCAGAATTGTCACCATGCACTGAAATGAAAGATTTCTGCTTTTACTTTTACCTTTTTCCCTTAGGAAATCATGGATAAGTCTGTATTAATTAGGGTTCTCTAAAGGAATAAAATTAATAGTACATGTGTGTGTGTACATGTATGTGTGCATACACATATGCATACATGTGTATATACATATATACACACTTAAATATACACACATGTATATGTACATGTATATATGCATATATGCATATATTTATACATATGTGTATATATACACACATATGCATACACACACACACCACACACATCACATACACGTTTTATAAGAGTGACTTACAGCCTGTGTCCTCACATGAAAGTCCAAGGATCTTATACTTGCTCAGTCCGTGAGAACTGGATGTGTCAGCAGTACCGACCCTGTGCTGGAGTGTCCCAGAATTCCTAGGAAGCCTCCATCAGTCTGCATTGGAATCCCTAAGAAGTAGCCTCTGACACCAGTGAAAAAATGCCTCAGCAACAAGATAGACAGGCTTGAAAATCTCCGCTTTGCTCCCCATCATGGTCTCTCACTGTTTGATAGTTTAGGTCCCCGATGGTATTACAAACTGAATATGGTACTTCCAATGTGATCTGACCAGGACATGGCCAGCTGCCCTTTCCTTGTTCAAGTTCCCCGGTTCCTGGTTCCGTAGCTGGGTTACAGCTGGCAATGAACTTACTGTGGCCCAAAGCCCCACAGAGATTAGTTTGTTCCGAGCTCCCCCTTCTCTTTTCTCAATATTATGCGGTTGTTTTTGAGCCTCATTTATGTCCTTATGTTCATTACCATTAAATTTCATCACCAGCCGTAAAAGGAGAGAGGGCAGGATTAAATCACCAAGGTCACTTGCTGCTTTTCCGAATAAAACCGGCTACTGCACTGAAGCCTTCTGTGATGATAGAAGGTCTGCATACTCTCTAGCCCTGTGGCTCAAGCCACATGTGGCCACTGAGCCCTTCAGATGGCCAGTGAAACCAAGGAGTCGGACTTTAAACTTTACGCTGCTTTAGTTATTTGGAGGTTAAGTTTAGGCAGTGATTATGGGGGAATAGTTTCTGAGTCAGACAGTACCATTCTGAATTAGCCACTCAAGAGCTGGTGGGGCCTGTATTGACCATTAGGAGAGACCCACACAGCAGACAGGATGAGATGTTTTGGGTTACGAATATTTATTTGACAATTTTCCTCTTTCCATTCCTTTATTGAACAGATATGTACCCTCTATAGTTCTAATTGCTGGGATACAGCTTCGAAGAAGTCTCATTTCATGCCCTCTCAGGACTCCTTGTCTGCTGCTATGGCCTTCAGCCCTGGCTCTCTATTTACATAAATTAGGAAACTTCGAAGAACTGTGGCGATAAGACTGGGGTTATAGCTCAGTGGTATAGCCTTGCTTAGCATGTGCAAGGGTCTGGGTGTGATTTCTGGTACTTCTCCAGTCCCTACATCTTGATGCTGTGTCTCTGCACCACAGACATCTGATGTGAATTTTAATAGCCATACTGGCGAGCCAGCCAACAATCAGGGTTAAGAAGTCTTCTCTGCTGGGGAAAGGGAGCTCCCTTCTTGATAAACGGCTGGAGAGAATAACATTTGAAGTTCTACTTTGAGGGAGAAATTTTCTGCATATTATAAAATATTCCACTTGATAGTCTGATGTGACTTCATCATCCATCCTCAACCAAGAAAGATAAATGTTCTGGAACTTAGTGAACCATGAAATTAATCACATGGCCTTATTTGTTGTGTAATGATGTGAAACAAGCAAACATTTAATCAAGATAAGCTATTGAGTATTTTCTCCTGATGAAAATAGATGATAAGTTTCCATATGGGATTTTAGTCACCAGCATTTTTTTTCATTGATCATTCTAATCAGTCTAGATTCTTGTGACTCTAGAACTCAGCCTCAATGTAAAAATAAGAGTTAGGATCTAGACTTTTATGAGGTGCAATGAGTAGTGACTTGCATCCTCTAAGGAGGAGGCAGTTGGTGGCTATGCCACTCACTATAGAGTGGGCTTTACTGTGACTAATAACAAGGGTTGATTTCTCTATTTATCATGAGGCATCTGAGGTTTTGGAATAAGCTGGTGGAACATCTTTTGTATAGCTTGTAATTGTGGCAGGGCACCAGGGGTCATGAAACCTTTGTCTAGAAGCATATTGCTTTTTACTTGAAGGAAGATTTATGGCCAGCCAAAGAGGTAGTCTCCCCCAGTAGAAGGAAGGAAAGATTTGTGAGTGATACATCTCATTATGACCTTCTGTTTTTATTGCAAATAATTTATTCTATTGCTTTTCAACCCAAGATAAACTCTTCCTTTGTGTCTGTCTAAAGACACCACCCAAAAGTCCTATTAATCATGATGAAAGGAATAAAGTCTGAGATCCAGTAATGGACTAGTGTGAGGCATACTGGACTCTTCTTACCTCAGATAGTCAGATACTTATCAATTAACATGACATCATCTTATATTTTGGGAAAGGAGAAGGATGGAAGTTGTATCTATTAGTTACTTCTGGTGGTGCTTGGAGACTTATCGGGACAGATGTTGTAAAGTCCCCTTACCTTAGGGGTTATTCAGCTACTTTAGGAAGTACCTGATAAAGTAGATTTATAAAGAGAAAGGGTTTGTTTTGGCTCAGTGTTGGAAACTCAGTTCTATGATCAGTTGGACCTATTTTTCCGGGCCTGTTGTGAGGGAGGCCATGATGGAGGGAGAGTATGCCAGCATAGAAATGCTGACCTCGTGGCCTGGAAGAAGAGTAGGGGTTGAAGGTAGAGAGGGAGAGGGGAAGGGAGGAGGATGAGCTTAGGTACTCAATGCCCTCCAAGGATACTACCTCTCAGTGACCTAAAGTCCTGTCATAAATCCATGAATCCAATTCTCCTAAAGTCAATTTCTTCCTAAATAGCAGCACACTGGAGTCCTAACCTTTGACATAGGATTTTTGGGGTCAGTAAGGATCTAAGACAGTGTTTGTGAACCTATGGGTCACGGTCCCTGTGGGAGTTGCATATCAGATATTCTGTATATCAGATATTTAAATCATGATTCATGACAGCAGCAAAATTACAGTTGTGAAGTAGCAATGAAAATAATTTTGTAGTTGGTGGTCCCCACAAACACGAGGGACTGTATTAAAGTCCACAACACTAGGAGGGTTGGGAACCATTGCTCTAAGAGCTAGTTGGGAGCACACACATCCCTTTACTTTCCAGAAGTAGATCTTTGGTTTCACTTCTGATGGGGGAGGGGGGATTCTCCCATTCCCATTATATCCCGTTGCAGCTGAAAAGCTCTTGATCCATTTTCACTTAGAGCTGTGCCTTGGCCTGTGCAGCTGAGGTCTTAGAAGCCTCTGATTAGGAATGGAGAGGGGATGAAGAGAGGACAGACACACAGACACTTTTGCAGAAAAGCTGGGGTCAGGTGCAGTATGTGCTCTCTAAGGATGGTATCTTCATTCCATGTACCCTGGAGCTTCAGCATGTTTATTATGTGCAGTTGGGGTGGGCAGGGGGAGTGGTTAGATAGTGACCATAGGAGGCCTCTGTAGAGTACTTTCAGGCTGTGAACACCCAGGAGGAGAAAGCCACAGTTGCTAGGTGTACACGCTAGCCTCTTGCTTGCTCTCAGGTCTGGAGGAGAGCTTGACCATTCTGTAGAGCTTGGCCCATGTGGGGAGAAGTCTGGCCACTTTCCCATGGGTCTGAGGCTTTGTCATGGCTGTGCTGATTTTAGTGACACACATTCACCCAGGACTTCACTCACCAGGGGTTTCTGCCACTCTCATAGGGTTTGGGTGTTAGTTTGTTTCCCAAGTCACCTTTATTTGCAATAAAAGATAACTATGACTCCTTTTTTAAAAAGCAAAATTGAGCAATATTTGGCCATTTTTTTATTATAAAAATTTTGATCAGTTTACTATGTGGAGAGGCACATTCATATTTCATATTGACTACTTCAGCTCTGTGGGGGTTTCATGAAGACCCAGAAGCCTCCTTTCCTTTCTCTGTATTTTCAGCTGAAAAGACTCATTGGTACTTTAAAATGTGTTCAGATGTTTTAACAATGGGTAGGTTGTCTGACCTCTTGATTTAATCCTTGCCCTGAGGCTGAATTTTAATTGATTTGTCCAGAGTCTGTCTCAATTTTGTCTTTTATTGTTAAAGATGAGAAGGACCCGTCTCTTTCAGTCCTACAAGCCCTGGAATTTCGTGGCTCTCTGTTCTTCATTCCCACTTACAAGGAAGCCAGTTCTTTTCTGTGAAAGTGTCCACAACAAAACACTGCACACTGGGAGTCTTAAACCAAAGAAATTATTTCCAGTTTTAGACAATGGAAGTCCGAAATTAAAGTGTCTGTGGGGCTAGTTCCTTCAGAGGGTTGTGAAGGATTAATCCTCTGGGTCTCCGGTACTGGCTTGTAGACATCAGTCCTCTTCCATTAAATCATTCTTCCCTCTGTATACCAAAGCCAACGTCCCTTAAATAAAACCGCTTTGCTGTAAAGTTCTGCCCACAAATTCCCTAAACTTCCCGAAACTATAGGAATGCTCTGTTCTGCTACTCTGTCCCTCACTGTGATCTGACATTCACTTTTTCTGTTTTTTTTATAGGAAACTTGTTATATTGGGCTACACCTTCCCTTAATGACCTAATTTTAGTTTCGTTAGCACTGTGAAGATCTTACTTCCCAGTAAGGCAATATTCCAAAGAAGTAAGGCATTAATTTCTTAACATAAAGTACAAATGGGGAAAGAGAAGACACAATCTGACAAACAATACATCTTCTTGTCCTTGTCCTTGTCAAATACTGCTAATGGTAACCATTACTACCTGACTTTCTGTTTTCCAAGTTTATGGGATAGGTTTTCCTGTTACAATTTATTTCAGACGACAGCTTTACCAAATGTCACCCTACATCTGTAAAATATGAATTAATAGCAATCCAGCTTTCAGTAATAGTTTCTTTTCTGTCCCTTGTCTGGCCCCAGAAACCGGTGCTACATATCCTCAGTTTGTTATATATTGTTGTGACACCCCACTTCTGGTACCAGTTTCTGTACCAGCACAAAGGCTGGGGTGTTGCAATAAGGAGTTCTTAAGTTTCAATGGAGCCCAGTGTCAAAGCTTGCTTCTTGCCCATGACATATGTCCACTGTAATTCACTACCTTTTCCCTTCATATTTCTCTCCCTCTAGACTAGAGGTTCTCAACCTTCCTAAGGCCGTGACCCCTTAATACAGTTCCTTATGTGTTAACTGTTACTTCATGACTGTAATTTTGCTACTGTTATAAATCATAATGCACTATAAATAAATATCTGTGTTTTCTGATGGTCTTTGGTGACTCCTGTGAAAGGATCATTCAGAACCCCAAAGGGGCCATTATCCACAGTTTGAGAACCGTTCTTCTAGACCCAGTGTTACTGCTGTCAGGAGACTGACACAGAAATTTGCTGTAGTGAATTGTGGGAAAACAAGAAAGTGTCCTCTTAAAACCACCACATGAGTTTTAAGAGGTATTCCCTGGCTTCTAAAGTCACTATTTTTAAATGGTACATACCATTTCTCTCCCAATTTTACTAATAAAGGTTTCTGGCAAAGCCTTAGGTTAAAGAAGGTAAACACTTCACATCACTCCAGGGAGGGTCTATAGATGTTTGTTGGCATGGTGAGTGACAGTTTTATTTTTTCAGAAAATTCAGGGAGAAAGAAGACTGGAGTAGAAGTAGCTGAGGTCAAAGAAGAGAAAGAAAGACTCTGGTTTTGGTATTAGAATCTGACTGGAACTGAACCTTGAAGAATGTATTTTTTATTAGAAATTGTTTTAGAGTTTTACTGTTGTGAACAGACACCATGACCAAGACAACTCTTATAAGGACAACATATAATTGGGACTGGTTTAGAGGTTCAGTCTATTATCATCGAGGTAGATTCTTGGCAGCATCCAGGCAGGCATGGTGCAGGAGGAGCTGAAGGCTACAAGCAGAATACTGCCTTCCAGTATCCAGGTGGCAAGGATGAGGGTCTTAAAGTCACACCTACTCCAACAGGGCCACACCTTTTAATAGTACCACTTCCTGGGCCAAGCATATACAAATCATCACAGAGACCTTATATGGTAACATTGGGAGTGGGAGAGTCTGTAGAGGGGTGTTGTTGATGTAGCAAGCTGTTTCCCCAAATTTCATATTGCACCTTCACACTCAGCTGTGTGACTCTTGTCAAACTATGTGATTTCTCTGAGACCCTGTTTCTCACCCATCCAAAGTATCATCTTTATCTCTAGAATTCTTTGACTCTATCATTCATCCATGTAATTGTGTGACTTCTCAAAAGTTTCTTAAACAGTGTTACTCAGTGTTGTTGGCTTTAGGTTTTAGAATTCTTCTACCAGGAATACAAAAATCTGGATGCTCTATGTTCTTATATAAAAAGAATTTGCTTATCTAATCATGTGTTCATATCCTATGTGTACTTGTCATCTCTGGATTACTTTGTAATGAAAATTCTCTGCAAATGGATGCTAAGCTATACCATTTAGAGCAAGGGCCTCAACCTTGTTAATGCTATGACTCTTTAATACAGTTCCTCATGTTGTGGTAACCATAAAAATTATTTCATTGCTACTTGATAATTGTAATTTTGCTACTGTTATCAATTATAATATAAATATCTGATATGTAACCCCTGTGAAAGGTTCATTTTACTTCAAAGGGCTCACCATCTTATGTGCAGGTTGAGAAACACTAGTAACAATGAGAAAAGTATATATTCAGTGCAAATGAAAACTTTTTTTATTTTTTTGCAGAATACTTCTGGTCTTTGGTAGTTGAAGCTATAGGTTGAATCCAGATCAGTTGATCAATTAATCAACATCAATCAATTAATTTTTGAGACAGGGTCTCATTGGATACTCTTTTAAAAATCTTTTTATTGAATATCTTATGTATTTACACTTCAAATGTTTTCCCCCTTTCCCTGTTTTCCCCTCTCCACTCCCATCCCCCCACCCCCTGCTTCAATGAGGATGCTTCCCCTCTCACCTACCACTCCCACCTCACCACCCTGGCATTCCCCTACACTGGGGAAACAAGCCTTCACAGGACCAAGGGCTTTTCCTACTGATGTCCAACAAGGCCATCCTCTGCTGCCTATGTGGCTGGTGCCATGGGTCCCTCCATATGTACTCATTGGTTGTTGTTTTAGTTCCTGGGAACTCTGGGGTCTCTGGTTGGTTGGTATTGTTGTTCTTACAGGGTTGTAAACCCTTTCAGTTCCTTCAGTCCTTTCTCTAGTTCCTCCGTTGGGGTCCCTGTGCTCAGTCTGATGGTTAGCTGCAAGCATCCTCATCTGTATCAGTAAGGCTCTGGCAGAGCCGCTCAGGAGACATCCACATCAGGCTCCTGTCAGCAAGCACTTCTTGGCATCAGCAATAGTGACTGGGTTTGGTGGCTGCATATGCGATGGATCCCCAGGTGGGGCAGTCTCTGGATGGCTTTTCCCATCTCTGGAGTGAGCTCCAGTGTATTGGCAGCAATTCTGAAATGGAAGGACAGGGTGTGTCCCCAAGGAGGGCACCTGGCTTCTCTGAACCCTGAAGGACCATAGATGAAGCATTTCTTACTGATAGATAAATCATCAATGAGACTTGGTATAGAAATTGTAATGAATGACTGGCAGGCTCAAGTTGTGATTTCTGTCTTTCAGGAAATAAACATATAGTTGGGAATAAGTAAATACATCTTAATACTACGCCACTGAGATCAATAGCTATCAGTACTGTGTTTGAATTAAAGAAATCTCTTGTGCTTTTGAGACCTTAGTGTGACGTATCTGGAAAAGACACCCATGGCCACTGACACCCCAAGGAAAAATTTAAGCCCATATTTTCCTGAGGAGAGGCTTTTGTGACTGTATCATCTCTCAGAGACATGGTAGAGCACCTATGCAATTGTTCAGAAATGTAATCTTTAGAGCATTTCTGTTTTTCAGATTGGAAAGTCAAGACTCAGAGAGGCTAAGTGACTGAATCAATACTTTAGCTCAAACTGTTTCATCTTCAAACTCTGGGCCTGACCTGGGTTGCTACGGGACAGTGTTATGACATTAGAAAGTGGAAACTGAGACTCATAGTGGTTAGTCTATTTCTCTAGCTTTCATCTGTGTACAGAAATGGCATGTCAGTGTTACTTTGAACAGAAAGGTTACCTTTAAGGGAAAAACCAGAGAGACCTAGCTGTGTATTTTCTGGTAGGTAACTGGATATGCAGGATGAAGGTGGTGGACTGCCTCTGTCTTCACATAGTTTATACTTAAGAGAGAATCTTCCTGGGCCAGAGAGATGTCTCAGTGGTTAGAGCACTGACTTCTTTTCCAGAGGTTCTGAGTTCAATTCCCAGCAACCACATGATGGCTCACAACCATCTATAGGGAACTGATGCCCTCTTCTGGTGTGTTGGTGAAAAAAAAGGAAAAGAAAGAGCTTCCTGACTTTCAAGTGACTTCCTAAGAGAGGATGATTCTTTAGGGTATTTGATCTGTCTTAAACAGGGAGAGGGGATATAAATCTCAGATGGCTTTCATTGGTCACCATGTTTTACTTGTGGTTCTAAATATCCTGTCTCTTCCTATGTTTAGAGGTGAGTGGAGGGTTAATTGGTGTTTCTGGTTGTGGAATCTCCAGCATCCTCACACACTGTCTCAGCAGGGTTTTTGACACCAATACCACTTAACTTTGCTGTTCACCTTGAGAAATGCAGTTCTTCAGACACCAGAGGAAGCCTGCATCTTCACAAGACACCCAGGGCTTTGGATGCTCAGTGAATGTCTTCACACCTTGACAAGCTGCAAGGTTTTAATGGGCTTAAAGTACTTTGAAGATGACCTAGTGATGTTCTGTTACACAAATTGAGACCTCATGGGAAATCATTATGTTGGGTTTTCTTGGCTGAGGGCTACAGCTCAATGAGAGAAGGGGAGAAAGCCGAGCCCTGTGGACCTCATGGCCCAAGTCAATTTCTAGCAACAGGAAACTGGAGCTAGCTAGGTTAGGTTAGTAGAGGAAAAGTTGCTGTGTGCATAGTCTGCAGGGGTGAGGGTGGAATGTCTGGGTATGGTGCTGTTAGGGATATGTGTTGTACTTTAGATCTGGCTATGAATTCTACACCAATCTACAGGGTAAGTTAATTTACGCTTTTGCATATTTTCTCATCTGTCAAAGAAGAATAACAATGAATGTTTCACAGGGTCACTGTAAGGATCACAATAAACATTTCTGTATGGGAAATGCAAAGCCCATGGCCACAGTCTGGCTTTTGAGACTACAGCAGTAAGAAGGACGTCTTCTCTTGATTCATGTATAGAAATAGAAGAGAATGTTGATACAGGGACAGATACATTACAAGATGATCCTGAATAGAGAACATTGACTTGATTAATCTACACAATTTTGAGTGTCTTCTGTTTTCTAGCTATTGTTCTAGCTCCTGGGATTATTGCAAGAAAGAAGATAATCTTGACCCTCATGAACTTTGTATTTGAGATGCGACGGTCACTTACCCAGTAGACTGGTAAATGTGTAATGAGGCTTAGTTAATACTGTGCAGAAAAATCAAGGGAAGCAACAAAGTATAAGTGATGGATTTATTGGTTTGTTAGATTGGGTACCTAGAAGAAGGCATAGTCCAGCCCAGGAGAACACTCACGGTATAATAAGGCTGGGGGAAGGACTGGAGAAAATTGGACTTTTGCACCAGCAATGCCACCGTGCCCTTCACCTGGTCTTTGGGGTTGAATGGAACACGGGCTACAGTGTCAGGGGGATTCCTGGGAGCCAAAGGGCCAGTGTAAATGGAACATGCATGCTTGTCTCATGGCCCCCTGATGCGTTTTGTTGGCTTTGACCCCTTTCAGCAGACGGTCACCCAGCATTTGCCTGCCTGCCTGTGTTCATGCTTCCTGTGGTGAGAGAGGCCAGCTTTGTCATATCCCCTATTCCCTCAACCACACAGTCTCAGTGCCTCGGAACAGGAAGCGCTGAGACACTTGTTCCACCCAGTGTAGCTGGATCTGTTAATGGATGTCTTTCCCACAGCCCAGGCATTCTCTGGGCACAGACAGGAAACAACCCTCTTCACTTTCCACATGGCTGACTCTGGTGGGTGAAGGACAGGGGAGGTGGAGAAAGGAAATAAATTGTGACATGGTTTAGGGACTCGGTCTGTAGGGCGGTTTGGCAAGATAAACTTTTAAAGAAACGGCTTCAGCCCCTTCCTCCGTTCTATCCCTGTCACTGTTAGGCTTAACACTGTAGGGCGTGAGTTCCCCATGTTATCCTGTGGAAATGTGAACAAGCATGTATTCAGGACAGACTGAAGAAAGGTCTTCATTCACATGGATGAGGGGCTAGCTACAGTAGCATGGTGAGTTGCTACTTTTCAGGAACACAGGCTGCTGATAGACACCTAAACTGTCCAAGAAGCATCTTCTCCCTGCAGCTGGTAACAGCCCATATGTCTTCCTGGAGTGGCAGACCTTGTACACTTTTGTGAACCTGGACTCACCTGCTAAACTTACCCAGGCTTCGTATACTTGAATTGTCATAACATGGGTGTCAGTGCTTAAAGCACACCCTGTATTTTCCAGTGATTAGTTATGAGTTGAGAGCAATGAGTCCTTTCTGAGCCCTGATTCCTTTCTGGGCTTCCATTTCTATCTTTGATGGTTTTCTGTTGCAGGATGTTTGATCATACCATGAAGCCCGAGATTGTGTTGTTTCCTGAAACAAAACAACCTGCTTCTAATTATGTGGCTTAGCCCTTAGCACACACCTATAATTCCTCTATCTGAAACACACACACACACACACAACCTTAGTACACACTTTTAATCCCAAACAATGAAGGTAAAGTTAACTTGTAGAAAGAAGCACCCATGTTTGAAAGTGATGTCTAATTGAGTGACTGACAAAGGGGCAAACCAGAGAAAGATCTGACAGAGTAGGATACGCCCATCTCTCACAAGAAGGGAGAGGAAAGGGAAGCAATTTAAGAGCACAGAGAGAAGAAAAGGGGGAGAGGAGACATTTTCACCAGGACAGTGATAGAGAGACAGGTTGCAGACAGAGAGTAAGACACAGGTAAAGACAGATGAGCCAGAGAATGAGACAGAAGATTAAACAGATGGCCAGAGCTAGTTTAGTTACAGGCCGAGAGACAAGCCAGACTGAATCGGTCACCTGGAGAGGAATTTGAGCCAGAACAGCTAAGCTGAAACAGCCAATCAGAGATAAAGAACTAGGAAGAGGTAAGCTTTTTCAGCAGTAAGTCTCAAAGGCTGAAAACATTCTAGTCCTAGAGTAGATTATAAAAGGCTAGAAGCACGCAGGAGTAGGCCTAGATTAACAGGAAGAGCATACAGGCCTTGGAGACAAGAGCTTCATCATGGGAATAAAAGTTATATTTACAGTTTTGTCTCTTGGGCATAGACTTGTGCTTCTTTCTGAAGCCTTTGCTGGCTTGTCCTTAGCTCCAGAACTCCAAATGTTATGTGGATCACTGTAAGATAGCTTATCCATCTTTCCAGATGATCACTTCTGTTCTCACAGCTTCAAATATCATTTGTATGTGATTGACACACAGATCTGTTTCTGGTCCACATTGCTTCTTTGAAGGGCAGAAGTGAATAACACACGTCCCAGTTAGCATTTCTGCTCCTTAAGTAGGCAACGATGGATGGCCAGCAAGAACCAGGAATCCACCTATCTCTGCTTCCTTAGCTCTCAGGTTACAAGTGCATACCACCTGGATCTTCATCCACCCACCCACCCATCCATCCATCCATCCATCCATCCATCCACCATTCCTTCCTCCTTCCCTCCTGTCTGTCCATACATCCTTCCTTCCTTCCTTCCTTCCTTCCTTCCTTCCTTCCTTCCATCTAGCCACATCCTGTGAGTATGTGTGCACTCATAGTGCCACAACACACAACTAGAGTTCTGAGGACAACTTGTAGGAGTTGGTTCTTGCTTCCATGTTCCATTATTTGGGTTCTGGTGATGGAACTCAGTCATCAGGCTTGGAGGGAAGTACCATTTCTGATGTCTCCTCCCTTTAAAAATATAACATCCAGGGATTGAACTCAGCTTCCTGTCTTTGTATATCTAAGTACTTTACTCTCTGTGATGTATCCAGCCACCCTGAACCCACTGGATTTTATTCTATGTATTTCTATCTGGGAATTTTGTTGGTGAATCCAGGAGGGTTATGGTATACAGCATTTGCTAAGTTCATCCTTCTGGATGTTAGCAACCTCTGGAGGTTGAAAAGAACCTTGGTAATATTTAATACCCATACCCATGACCAAAGTCTACACCCTGATCACACCTTTCAGCTTGAAAAAACCAATCCTCATTTTCACTGTCTCCAGAGACAGCTCTGCAGCCAGCTGCCAGTGTGTCTGCTCCCTTCTGCTGAGAGATGTCTTGTTCACAATTACATGCCTGGCTTCCTTCTTTGAAAACACCTGATGCCTATAATAAAATTGGAACAGCTGAATATTACCTCAGAGTGGTGGGTAGTTCTGACCAGGAAGGTAATTGAATGTTTTCAGTAGTGAGAAAATGTTAAGTTGTCTTTGGACAGTGTACTTGCTTTGAGGGTCTGTGCACACAAAGCCGTCATACCTGGCCACATATGCTTGGGTGTATTCTGGATGACATGTTGTATTGTAGAAAGAGAATCTGGCAAAGCAGAAAATTCAATTTCTTCAGCAGGAGCTTGCCTTGGTCAGTAGGACCAGGCAGTCTTGGAACAATAAGAGCAGAACCATTAAGTCAAACATATTTTTTCCCCCCAAGAGGTAAGAGAAGTAATGCAGATTGCCCTTAGATGGATTTTGTAGAGAACAATCCCTGTGGTCATATGAGGATACAGAGAGGAAACGGGTGTAGATGTTAGACAAGAGCCAGGCTGTGAGCTTCAGACCTTTCAGAACATGGCCACTTGGTGTGGTTTCATTTGCTTGTATGGTGGGGACTGTATGCCAATATTCCCTGTGTCCTCAGTGTTCTCTGAGTTGGCCTCTCTGTGTGAAGGAAGCCTGGCCTTTATAAATATATACTTACTTCTAATGGGTCAGGTCACTACTCCCAGATTTTCCTCTAACTCTTGATATAGCCAAAGGGTATGTTAATCCCCAACAGAACCTTCACAGTGATGAACGTTCTCACTTTTCTGCTCTATCTCTAGTGAAATTAGAATACTCACTGTTACCAAGTGACTTCTTATTGCCCTAAGGAGAAAGTCATAATTCACAGATGATCTTTGAGGTATGGTTCCAATGTCTTCCACTGGGTCTTAACATCTCTTTGCTTCTGTGACTCAAGCACATTGGTGTTCTTACTCCTTAAATGTCTTATATTTCCTTGTGTCTCTTGGGTAAATTGTGGATATTCTGCTTTTAGAATGACTGTTATCCCTCAAATAGCTTTAGCAATAAGATTCATCCTTTATCCTCTACAGCAGAGAACTCAAAAGGGAAGCTATAGGCTAGTCCATTTAGTAGCTCAATGGTGTCCACTCTACATTCCTCTTTTACTTGACTTGTATATACTGAGGGGCTATTATGCCTCAGGGATTGTGGTAGGTCATAGCATCTTAATGGGAAACAAGAGATATAGTTTCTACACTCATAAGCTGATGAAAGGGACAGAGATGTTATAATCACTAATAATAGCTAATGAGCTATTCCAGGGTCGTCTGACTTTGTAGAGTGACAGTTACTTACTGCTGTGGAACACTGTCCTCTGGGTATGGTGTGACTGTCATCTGGGACTCTCAGCACTATGATTATCTGCACTAGACCCAAACAAGGCTGACCCCATTAACATTCCATCACGGAGGAGGAGACTCTCAAGACTCTACTCTTCCTTGAGGTTATGTAGGCAGTTATGAGTTTCTGGGAGAAAGAACTTTTCTTCAATGGCATAGTCACTCCTAAGCTGCCCAGGCTTCCAGAAGTCACTTGAAATAAACAGACTGGTGAAACAAACTAGCCCGGGATATCATTGCTGCTTTGTTTTACTATTGGTGCCATACTTGAGGTGAAGGAATATTTGTTCTCTCAGGAGAAGTTCTATTAATTAATTAATTAAGAGTGGTCAGTGTTCTTAACCACTGAGCCATCTCTCCAGCCCTCAGGAGAACTTCTTAATGTATGGTTGGGTTTGGGAGTAGGCACAGGGGAAGCTGAAGAACAGTATTATCTCACAGCTTAGACGTAGTGGGTAAGGCATTTCTAACATCTTTGGGAAAGAAGCAAAAAAAGTTTTTTTCATTACTCTACGTTACTTTTGTTCTTTTTCTCTATAATTAAGGAGTAGGGGCTAGAGAGGTGATGGCTCAGAGATTACAAGTTTTATAGAAGACTAGAGTTTGGTTCCTAGCATCCATGTGGTGGTTCACAACTGCCTGCAACTCTAGCTCCAGGGAATCTGATGCCCCCTTCTGGCCCCCGCGGGCTTTATACACATATGGTGCACAGACATGCAGAAAGGCAAACTCATGCACAAAAATAAATATTCATACAGATAAATATAAAGAAATATAAAAAATAGGGGTAATTAAAACACAATAATGTAACTAGATACTGCTTGTCTGGATTGATGAGTTTTAATGACAATATGGGTATGGAGGCTTCACCTACAAACAAGTGTTTCCCTTGTCTCCTCTCCCCATACGTTCTTCTGACTTGGACTTCTGATGGGACTGTGCTGTTCAATCCATGTTTCTATCTGTTTCCATTTTGCTTAGCACCGAGTTCTTGGGTGTTTTCTTACACGCTTTCTGTTGCTGGTGGTTCATCTGTATTCTCAGTTGGTTTTCCCCTCTGCAGATGTAGACAGTGAGTATCTAGGAGTAGAAATGATGGGTCAGAAGGTAGCTAGAACCACCTCACTGCTTTCCTCCATCCCTGCCAACATTCAACACTCTTAGCTTTTGATCATCATTCAGTATGGGTGTGGTTAAATCACCCAGTTTTTTTTTTTCTTTCAGCATTTCTCTGCTGGCATTTTGCATCTCTTCTTGTGCCTTTCCCTTTATTCCTGTATCTTTGTGAGAGGTCTGCTGAGTGGTTTGTTGATTTGCATTCTTTACAGTTACATTACATTTATTTATATTCTATTCTGCGTGCATGTGTATGTATGTATGTGAGCACACCTTGGTGTACATAGGGTGCTGAGAGAACACCCTGCAGGAGTGATATCTTTTCCTCCATGTGGTGACTGGGAATCAAACTCTAGTCCTCACGTTTGTTGGCAAGTACCTTTGTCTGGTGAGCCATCCCACAGGTCCCAGCGTTATTTTTAAGTCGCTCACTTGTGTGTGTGTGTGTGTGTGTGTGTGTGTGTGTGTTTTTAATTCTGGCTTCTTTTTGTCAGACAGACTTAGTGCATGTGCAACTCACGGATTCTGACTTATCTATTCATATTCTTGCTGGTGCTTTTCCTGAGGAGAAAATCTGAATGTCGATGAAGTCCACTGTGTTATTTTCTTTTGTAGTTGGCTTTTTGTATTTAAAAATAAAATCATTGCTTATTCTCAACTTGAAGAAATGCTATCTCCTAGAAATTTGTGTTTCCAGATTTTATGTTTGTTCTTTGATGCATCTTGAATTAATTCTCTTGTGGGGTGGGAGATGGAAGTTAAAATTTAGTTCAAAAAAGACACATCCTCAACTGGAGAGAGAGATGGTTAAGAGCATTCATTGCTCTTTCAGAGGACTCGGGTTCAACCCTTAGTACCCACCCACCCACATGGCAGGTCACAGTCACGTGTAAATGGGGTTCTAGGAGATCTGGTGCCCTCTTTGGGCTTCTGGAGGCATTGCATGTATATGGTATATATACATACATACAGACAAATCTCAACCACATGAGATTAAAATGAAAAATTCTTAAAAAAACATACAGATCTCCCTCCTCCTATTTCATTGATTTAGTGATGTTGTCAATATTCATTTGAGTGTGATATAGCTGAGTCTATCCCTTCCACTCAGTGATACACACCTTTATTTGTATTCTCTTATACTGTTAGGTTTTGCAGTGTTAGGAAATTCTTGAAGTCAGGCAGTAGCAGAAAGCCAACTTTGTTCTCAGTGTTTATGATTGTTTGGTTATGTCTTTGCATTTTAACTGCGATTTTAGAATTAGTTGCAAATGTCTTCAGAAAATTCTACCAGGAATTATTTTTGAGTCCATCAAATCAGTGTGTTTGGGAGATTGTCTGCATGTGTGTATATATATCACATGCATGCAATGCCTCCTGAGGCCAAAAGAGGGCACCAGATCCCCTAGAACCCCAGTTAGACTTGACTGTGTCCTGCCATGTGGGTGCTGGCTGCTGAACCCAGGTCCCCTGCAACAGCAGGAATGCTCTCAACTGTCTTCCCAACTGCAGATGTGTATTTTAAAAAATAAACTCCAACTTCAATCTCATTTCAATGTGAACATCTAAAAAAATAAAAATTTTCATGTACTAGGCTTTAACAGCATATATCTGTCCATCGATATAGGTTTCAAAGTGTTTATAATTTTTTTTTGTAGCTTTTAGCATGAAGGCACACATCTTTCACTGGGACCATCACCATCACCCCCTGTGGTTAAAATCCAGCTCCTCTTGTTACCTAGGAAAACTTCCTACCACTGAACCACAGATTCATTCTTACCCAGATTTATTTTTTCATATAAAGCCTTATGCTAATGTACTATATATATATATATATATATATATATATATATATATATATATATATATATGCACACACACATGCACACACACACACACACATATATATATATACTGGTATAATAATTACATTTTAATTTTTGATTATTACTGTTTTATTAGATTAGAACTGGTTTGCATGTATTGGCCACCTGTTTTGTAAACCTTGTTTAACATGTTTATTTGCCCTGAGAGCTCTTTGTGAACAGACCCTCTAAGGCGCCTTTTATTGGCAAGTGTGCCATCTCTGAATGATGACATCTTACTTTGGTCTTTTCAGCAGTTTGTAATTATTTCTTTTCTTGCTTTATTGCAATGATTACGGTGACTAGTGCAGAGCTCTACATTCTTGTTCTGATTCCAGTGGGAAAGTGTCCAATGCTTCATCATTACGGTGCTACTGTCAGGGTCTAATATTGATTTGTTCTGTTAGTGTGAAAAGTTGTCTGCATTTGCTGAGAGTTGTGCTTAAAAAATATTACAAATGATCATTTTATTGAGGACTCTTCCTGCATCTATTAAGAAGGCCTGGTGGTGCCCCCAGATTCTATCAGTTTTGAGAACAGCCACCTCACTAGCAGGAAGTGTTCAAGGGCAAAAACCAAAGTGGCTTTTTTTTTTTTTTTTTTTTTTTTTTTTTTTTATGAAGATGGTGGTTAAAACTGGCCTTTAAAAGAAGTTTTAATTAAAAAAATTATGAGTATGCATGTTTTGTCTGCATGTTTGTCTGGGCATCAGCATGCATGGTCAACGTCTGTGGAGGTCAGAAGGTGTTGCCTTTTCTGAGACTGGATGAGTGACAGACCATTGTGAGCCACCATGTGGGTGCTGGGAATAAGTCCGGTTCCCGCAACAGTCCTCTAGCCGCTGAGCTGTCTCTCTAGCCCCATAAGCAACATTTTTTTTTAAAATGGAAATTTTGTGTATTCTAGAAAGCAGAGCCCCATGGTCTTACAAATCTCTTCTCAGAAAGAATTCCAGATATCTTAAAAAAAATCAAGCAGATTTTTTTAAAGAGTCAAACAGGAATTACTGACTCCCTCTTGATCTGGTCCAAGAAAACCCTCAAATTCTTCTTCTGTCGTGGCCTCTCGGGCCCTGGAAGGTGGAATCAGGTCTGATTGATTTCCGAGGGCCTGAAGTAATCATACTTGTTTTGTCTGCTCATCCTTTTAAGCTCCTGAGTTTAGATGTCTCTTGCTGTGCTGTGTTGGGGCTGTTCAAACTTAGGGCGGTGGTGCTTCTCCGAGCAAGCAACCTGGAGAGGTTTTACTGTTTCCTCTCAAACACCAGTCAAAAGATTCCTATCTCCTTTTCATCAACAAGTAAAACAAGAATTTTGATGTGGAGGATGATATCTGTGGTAAAGCATGTGATCTGCATGTATGAGGCCCTTTGCTCAATCACTAGTCTTAAACAAAAGTGCATAGCTATATCTCATTGGCCCATCAACATCACTTATCCCTAAGTCAGTTCGGTGCAGCTTTCTGATGAATAAATGATGCTGATTGGCTGGACCTAGTTACATCTCTACCAGGTAGGGTAGTCTCAGCACCTGGGTGAGTGAGAAACCACCCTGTAGCTCACACAAGGAGGGAGAATGCAAAGCAAGCAGTGTGAGAACAGAACAAGACAACCCCCCACACACTCAGAAATGACCATCCACGTACCCCCAAGTTCTTGGCCATTTTATCTTCAGAGAACTGTACTTCGATTCAATCAGGCTGGCCTTTTGCAGTCTCTGTGGGTGTTCTTTGTGTAAGATGGTTAAGTGACTGCTCGCTGATAATCTAATTCATTGGATTCATAGTGGGCTGAGCAAATACGCGTTAAGAGTGTTGACTCATGAATTGATGTTGGCCAGGAACATGGTCCCCAAGGGCATGCATGCTCTTTGGTTTTGTAAATAATCTACTTTAGGTTGCCATTTCTTTTCAGTAACTTGGATGAAGCTATAGCAGATATAGTTATAAGCTGCTCCTAAAATGTTAGATTTCTCAGCTTAGCTAACTTATATACAGTCTGTAACTTTTTATTTATTTTATTTGGAAGTGTACAAATATTATGGTAACTGCAACCTACTCATTTAAGCAACATTTTACTGTGATATATAGATGGATCTGTTTCCTAAGAGAAGAAGAAGGCCGCAGAGTCACACTAGAAGACAGCTCTTCCCAAGAAGGGATAATTGGCTGCCTTACACTGACATTACAATAACACAACACGTATCACACAAACAATTGCAACAATATCGGTTTCCAAAATTACAGTGAATCTAATTTCTGTAATTTCCTCTGTATACATTTGTTACTTTAGAGATCTGTACTTGACAGTGCATCGTAGCACAGAACCTCGATGTCAGCCTGTGGACTTGATTGCTTTTCAGATTTCTTAGAATGCTCAGAGATTATATAGCTGAATGACAATGGGAGAAGGATACTCTTCATGATTTGTCATTCAGATCCTTTCCCATTATACCGAGTGGTTGAAAACACTTACCTGAGTCGTAAATGCACACTTTGTTGGTCCTGACACACCAGAGCCATTTCTCCCCTCTTCCTCAGGAGGGCATGGGAAAGGCCATGGTACCCGAAGTATGCATTAAGGATGCTGGGCGTTTACCTAAGGGTTCCTTCATTGGGGGTGTTTAAAAGCCCTCATCAGTTTGACTGAGGCAGGCAGGGAGTTAATACTACAAGCCAAAAGCATTTCCCCTCAAGGAAGGGGCCCTTGTAGCTACTTCTGGAGTGATGAAAAAATGTTTGGGGGGATCTATCCTCTGCCCCTGGCCACAGACTCCTTACAGAACATCAGAATCACCCAGGAACCTACTGACAGGATGAAATTCCAGGGATTAGCCCTTAGCTCTTCGTCATTACCACAGTCTAACCTGTCTTGAAAGCAGTTCATGTGAAAAATACCCTAAGGTTTAATCAATATAAGTTCAGGATATCTCAGAAGAGCCAGCATCATCAGCATGGGTTTCCTTAATCAGAGCAGCATGTCAAGAGCCTAGGAGTTGAAGGGAGGTAAGAGTTGAACTTCAGCAGGATTATTGGCATTCTATACTAGGTCACTCTCAATTTCTTAGGGCCCTTCTTGTGATCTCTGTGTTACTAGTAGCTGCAACTGTTGCTCAGCTACAGAGCTATCCCCCACAGGTGGCCACCAAAATTATGTCTGGGCACATAACCTTTGAAGGGTGAGGACAAAGGGCTCTGGCTCTGAGCCATCACAGTGAAGTCTGTCTGTGTCATGGTCAGTTCTGAGGGCTCCATTATACTGTGACTGTTCCTACACTAGATGAGTCCCAGAGTCCTGGGTTAGAGAAACACTGTTTCGGTTTGTTGGAGAAACTAAGAGTGCTTGGAATGGAGGAGAAACAGTTTGCATGAAGTCCTGTTAGGGAAGAGAGATAGCCATATTTAAAACCCTCTTTTTATCCCCCACTTTCCTTTCTCTTTTCTGGGATTCATGTAACTTCCTACCCAGTTTTTTTTTTAATTGTAATAAAACACATATAGAATACAGTACTTTAGTCATGGAAACAGATGGCCCAGGTGCAGTCCCAGTGTTATACAGTTGCTGTCAAGAACTCCAGAGGTCTTCAAGTCTTCACTGTCCTGAATGATCCTCTCAATATTCCTTCCCTTCCCGTCTCCGAACACACAGAAGCCTCACCCAGCTGCCTTACTGTAATCCCAGCATTGTACACCACAGCCCGGCAATGTCTAGCAGAGACTGTTGTACGAGGCAGGACACTGAGCAAAAGAGTTGCCACCTCCATTAAATCAGCCATGTTGCTTGCAAGTGTCAGTCATGATCAGGCCCGTGTGCTGTTGGTATTCCTTCATGAAAGGAAGGGATGGGGGAAGGTCAGTGGATCCTCACCTAAGCATGGCCTCAGGCTCTCTGAAAGTGCTAGAATATATAGGTTTGGGAAGGTTGTCTGATGAAGGAGTCTCCATCTATGCAACAATGGAGGAGCCATCATGTTGAATTCAGACCTTCCAGTGTTGGCTGCTTTAGGGTCAATATGCTACTGTTCATAACCTGCCACCCATGCTAGTGAACTCTCACCCTCGCTCTTTAGTGATCCTTCACCCACACTCTGTAGATGATCCCACACCTACACTCTGTAAGTGATCTATGGTATTTTCCATTTTATTTTTAAATGTATATGAGTATTTTGTCTGAATGTATGTTTATGTTCTCTCAGAGTCCAGAAGAGGGTGTTGGGTCCCTTGGAACTGGAGTTAACAAGTAGTTATATGCTGTCGTGAAGTAGATAGGAATTGAACTCTACTCCTCTGGAAGACCAGCTAATGCTTGTAACCTCTAAACCTTCTCTCTAGACCCCTGTGATATCTTCTTAATGGCAGCAATCTTACCAAGAGCCTCCCATCCTCTTGAGCCCACTTAAAACCAATGGCCACCTAAAGGTCCAGTTTCCTGCATTGGAGGCTTCCACAGTTGAACTTGGAGGAATGATCCCTTTTCATGCACCCATTCATCTCCTTCCTAAGACCCCAGACAAACTTTTACTCTTATTCCTTTACCCCACCACTAATCTTTCTTTTCCAGTCCCCACTGTAGCCAGCCTTGGCCCTTCGTGAAGCCTGTCCCGTTGTTATCTCATGTGGGTTGTGGCTGGAGGAATCCACACTTCTTAGCACGGCACTCGAGACTTCCCATGACTTTATCCCCCCTCCATCTTTCTTCCACCATCCCCATCATATCATCCCCTGCTGACAACCCTGCAGATGCCTCACTTTTACAGGGCCTGTTTCTGCTTGATGCTTTGCCATGCAGACATGACTATGCCTGTGCGTCAGCCCCTTTCTTTGATTGTTTTTCTCAGGTACCCTGTCCTTTCTTGATACATCCTGGCTGAGATCATGTGGTTCTTTCTCCTGGTGGACACAGCATATGCCCCGAGATTCTATTTAACCCATTTTGCTCTATCTTATTTTGCGTTTGGTTTCGCCTCCATCCCTTACATAGTAAACTTCCTCAGGGCCGGAACTCTGCCCACGTGTTCTAGGTTAATGCCAGGGCCTTGCGCACTTACAGATCTTCAACACATTGCGTACTAGATAGTTAGATTTGCTCTACAGAGAGGGAGAGGGAAAAAAATCAGAAGATAGCTAAGAGTTCTTCATTTTGATTTAATCAGAGCAGAAATGTCTTGAGTGAGAATTGATCAATAATGAAGAGGGAAAGAGAGGCGCCGAGTGCCTGTTTCTGATAACGTTCAAACAAAAGCTGGGAAGACAATCTTTTGGAGTGCCATAGAGAGAATTTCAGACTTAGGGAGGTTGCTCGAGGCCGCCTAAGGCTAAGTTTCTCAGTTTCAGCACTCTTGACCTCTGGGACAGGGTCAATCTTCTTTGTGGTGGTGAGGAGTGTCTTGTGTGTTAAAGGTGAACAATGTCCTTGACATTTATCTTCTCCATACTAGTAGCCTTCCAAGGTTGTGATCTCAGAAATGTTCCCAAACTATAACACATGTTCCCGGAAGGCAAAATCTCACAAGTTGAGCGTGATCGGGTTGGGGTCCCCTCTATGGGTAATATATGTGCTATTTGGTCCCATTTTTAAAGTAACTGTCTCAGAATCAGTGGGAATTCCTGGGTTGGGAAAAAAAGAAAGCAGTGAAGAAAAATGTTTTTGGGGAGCTGCAGTGTTACTCTGTGAGGTCAGGAGATTGGTTTTCCATTGTGGTTTGAATGTAAATGTCCCACTTAGCCACATGTTTGGGACTCTTGGTCCCTCCTCTGCCATGTCTTCTCTTTCATGGTGGGCTCTTAACCCATGCAACCAAATAAATCCTTAGGTGTCTTCTTGCTAGTATTTATTCATGGAGACAAGGGAAATACCTCTTATTTTGCAGATGGATAATTTGGGGCTCAGAGATACAGCAGGCCAGTGGCACACTGGGTCTCAGCCTGACAGAACCTGTCTTCTTCCTCTTATTTCTTTTTCTTCCCCTAAGTGTTTGTTTTCCTTTCAGTGCCTCCCATCCACCTTTCTCCCTTTAGGAGCCTTGCACTTAAGATCTGAGCACGTTCCAGTGTTTGCTTCTTGTAGTTTTCCATGGAGCCCTGGCTCAGTGCTCTCTTACGGGGGGGGGGGGCTACTTAGGAGTCTCAGGTGTTCAGAGCACCCTCAGTATTATTGGGTGGGCTCACTGAAATACCTTCACATGGAGATGTTCTTTTCTGACGCAGCCAATGACTTGCTTTAGGTGAAGCCAACATGTCAGTAAGGTCCGAGAACCATAAATAACAACAGAGCCACAGCAGCGCTGTTAGCATCCACAAACATGTCTATTGTGTGTCTTTCTAATTTCCCGAGCAAGACTTTAGAAACCAGCTCTTCCTATCTCCCTCCTGAGGGTCCTCTCCATTCAGTCCCATAGCTTCTTCCATCTTCGGAGGTGGTGTTCTTTCTACTCTACATGGGCCAGTCTGGAAGCTTCTGGAGACCGTGCCACCATTGGGTTGACAGAGCTTCTACAACTCACCATATATGTCCAGAAAGCTATGCCTGATGGGTTCCAGAGAGTCATATCTTGGGGGATCCAGGGGTCCTAACCAGTTAGACCTCTTAGAGTAGTAGAGTAGACCTGGGTCCGAGTGGATAAGGGCTCTTACTCCAGTTAGCTCATGTATAGGTTCCTGGCCATTTTAGTCCGAATCTTTGAAATCTCCCCAAGAAATATTCCCATGCCATGCATCCTTTTTCTGTAAAATATGAGTGTTCAAGCCTTGCCTATGATAGTGACTCTGTGGTGTCATGAACACAGGGGGAGTCAGTAGTCCTTATCTATTGAATTTGGTCTGAACTTATGCCTTCCCACAAAAAGGAAAAGAGGTTTGGCACTAGGATGGAAGTAAGCCAGCATTTCCCATGACACAAATGAAAGGTTTCCAATTGGAATACACACAGGTGCTGTGATGGCATCAGCTGTGTTTGACTCATCCCTTGGGTACCCCGACATGTATATCCAATCCTCTGATTCTTAGCTGGCAGCTGGAATGCATATGACCAACCACATCTAGAATCGTGACGCGAAAGATACAGACACTGTAGGGTGCATATTAATGTCACACCCTAGACTGTGACCTCTATAGACTTTGGATAGAAGATGTAGAATGTTTTTATTTCTCTGCAGTTTAAGGAACAGGTGGAAAACAAAGCCGGAATCTGTAGAGGAGGAGGAGCAAGGGGAGGAGGAAAAGGAGGAGGAGGATCTGGTAAGCAGGGCCCACAGTGATAGGCTAATTCTAGACCTATCAGGCAAGACCTTAAAATTTAACATATGGCATATTTTGATGGAGCAGTGACATCTGATGTTCCACAGCACCGGAGTGTAATTAGCTGGCGACAATGATTGCAGATTTTAAAATCGCTATTAGAGAGGATCTGAATGTTCACAACAGGAGGGAATGATAAATGTTTAAGGTGATGGATAGCCCCATTATCTGCTCTAACCAATACTCACTGTATATGTGTATTGAAATGTTGCACTGTACCCTATAAGTATGTGCCAATAAAACGGAACAAAACAAAAACAGCATCAAAAACCTTTCAAGATCCGTTAGGACTTCCTGTCTGGTTGGTGTAGGTGAGCATGTGACTGACTTGGGAAGCTTACTCTATTTTTTCCTTTGTTTCTTTTTACAACAAAATGGAAGTTTGGTATCTATCCATTTGGCAGTGTCTGTTAAAGATTTGAGGTCCACTGCTTAACTACCCAGCCTCATTTGGCTTCTTTGAAGAATTGGGTCTGTGGGAAGAAGGGTCAGCAGAGCTTCTCCAGACCCACAGCTCAGAGGAAAATGAATCCTAGAGGCTGCCCTTGTAACCATCCTGTGGGAATAAAAATTAGCTCCTGCTCATGAGTATTCAAACTACTGCCTTTTTTATTTCTGCCAACGATTTAAGCTTGTGCTGTGCAAAGAGGAAGTGCACATACTTGTGTGTGTATGTGTGTGTGTGTGTGTGTGTGTATGTGTGTGTGTGTGTGTGTGTGTGTGTGAGAGAGAGAGAGAGAGAGAGAGAGAGACAGACAGACAGACAGACAGACACTGAAACTCTCTCTGCTGTCATGTGTATTTGTGTGTATGTTTGGCACATACATATCTGTGTGCATAAGTCTGGGATACGTGTATCTGTGAGTGTGTCTGGCACGTGTGTATCTGCATCTGGCAAGTGTGTGTTTTTCACTGTGTGTGGTTGGAAGTGGTGGAAGAATTTTATTTTGCTCAACTCTGAGTCCTTATCAAGATATCTGGTGTCAGGAAGTGTCCGCCAGTGACTGGGTGCAGTTTCATGTCATATAATATCACGTGAGATGCAGTCCTTTCATTTGCCTTCTGAGAAACCGTGTTCAATGGACTGCCCAATCATCTCCTTAGCTTCAGATTTGTTCTGGCTTGGGGAGGGGTCACAGTTCAATACTATGCCAAGACTTGGAACATCTGAGAAAAGATGAAAAAACAAATGCAGACCTGTAGCTTTCCAAAAACAGTTATAGTTGTGTGTTTGCGCAGCCATGGCAGAAAACAGCAGCATATGCTTAGGATTTGTGTCTGGTTTTCCAGATTAGAACAGGGTTCATCTTCTTAAGGAATGCCAGAAATGTTCCGTCACCTCTGCTTAATCTGAGCTTTGTTTGTAAAGCTCCCCAAGCAAACCTCCGGCTTGGGAGTTTGGGCAGATCACTCAGTCTGGAAGACCTGACTCTCCCAGTCCTTCAAATTCTAGGCAAGGGATGACTTTAAATGCTTTTTAAAATTCTTAATTAATTAATTAGAGTTTTACCTATTTTGAAACAACTTTGAATCTGGGGTGGGGGTGGTTACATTTGGAAGGAGACTTGGAAACCAGCTTGCTTTATATGTGAGATATTACAAGATTCTTAGAGATTTTCAGTAAGAAACAAAAGCTCAGAACTTGTAGTCTGACATCCCCAAGGCCATCTGACAGATGCTCGAGGCTTCCCGACACCACACGACACTTTACTTCCCCTCCATTTCACATGTATTTCTTTGAAAGACTCATCAAAGCCTGGACGTAGACGGAACACGGCAGCCTTTATGGAGGAAAAGCCTTCCTGAGAGAGAATTTTGTGGGTGTGTGAATACCCAGTGAATGGCATCTCACGAAGGGCATCTCGGATGTCAACCTGTCTACCTTCTCTTGCACCTCCGCTTGTGTTTCTTTGATTGAACTATGTGATCTCCTGTGCCAAGCTACTTTCTTGGGGGCTGGTAGGCCCTTTGGTTTTGGGATTTGACCTTCAATTGTTTAGAAATGTATTCAACAAAAAACAAAGTCAGCTTGGCCTCAGGTGCTGTAGGCAATAAGAGGGCAAGTGACCTACACACCCCTGGCCTTTCTCTTAGATAGGATCCACCCACAAACAAAGGCTTACACTCACACAAGAATAAGAGCTCTTTGTACACAGTACACGTCCGCTGTTACGGACGAGGCCTCTCTGATGGCTGCTGTCAACCTTGTCATATTTTATTCATGAGTTGTGTGTGTCTGGATGAAATAAGAAAAGCCAAGCTCCACATCATAATTACGGTATAAGAAGATAAAATTGTTATTGTGGTGACAGTTCTTTTTTGAAGAATTTTTAAATCTCCCTAATAATTCATTTGGAGAAGTTTTTCAGAGGGACCGAGTGTGTAGCACATATGTATGTTGTGTGGAGGCCCCTTTGCTTGGTTATTCTGGGACACACAGTGACAGGTTCCATACACGCAGTGGATGAGAGCATATTTAGGGAGAGGGCTCCAGCAGGAGAGCCACGTAAGTACAAATGCTGACAGCGTCTTTGCGTGGACCATCGCTCACATCATCACTCTCTAGTTGATCAAAGTGCTGTATTCTTTCCTGCCTTTCAAAAACCTCACTGTTTTTATACAAGGCAGGGGGCATCTGTATCATCCGATATGACTGGTCTGGGGAAAATGTGTCAGAAGAAGCCACACCCGAGAAAGAATGTGTACACCCCACAGATGCTGAGGGTAGCAACATAGGTTTTAGTTAGGAAGCTCAAGCTTCAGGTTTATATCCTGCGTTGAGAAAGTAGGCCTATGCAGAGACTGAGCACACACAGGCTGGATTTAGGCCTCTCTGCACACATGCAGCAGATGTGCAGCCTGGTCTTCATGTGGGTCCAACTGGAGCAGGGGCTGTCCCAAAAGCTGTTGCCTGTACATGGGATATGTTCTTCTAGCTGGGCTACCTGTCTGGCCTCAGTGGGAGAGGAAGCATGTAGCCCCAAAGAGACTTGATATGCCAGGGTAGGGAGATACCTAGAGACTTATGCACTCAGAGAAGGGGAAGGGGAATATGGGGAAGGGGCACATGGGGAAGGTGGACATAGAGAAGGGAGACATAGAGAAGGGGGACTTGGGGAAGGATTGTGGGAGGGAAGCATTTGAACGAGATATAAAGTGAAAAAGTAAAAATAAAATAAAGACATAAAAAATAAAAATTCACAATCATGTAGTATTTTATAAAACTATAAATTAGTGAAAATATTTATCACATATATAGCAATATGAAAAAAAAAAGGAAAAAGATCTATCAGGCTTATTAAAAATCCAACTGTTGTCTCACAGGGCTCGGGTACTTCTTGTTGTTGAGATTTATCCAAAGATACTTACAAACCTTCATGCTTGTGGCCTTCCTCACTCTGGTCCAGATTACATATGGACTCACTGTGGCCTGCCTTCCTCAGCGTTTATTACCATGGCTGTGGTGCCCTGCTCACAGTGCCCGACTGGATGCTGTCTGAGAAGGCTGCAGAACGCAGGCCTTGCCTCACCTGACATTAGGTGACGTTACTCGGATGCTCATCCCAGGATGGCTTGAAGACCAGAGGAAACTGAATGTTTTTTTTTTCAGTGCCATTCATGATGGTGGTCACGTGCCCTTCATACAGATTCTGTGGTAGACAGGTCATCATTATCACTTGATGCCAGTTTCTGGGGACCTTGAGGCTGAGAGGCCTTACATGACAGCCTGGATTTAATGTTATTTAATGTCACTCAGGTACTGAGTGACAAGACTGACAAGAGATCACAGGTCCTCTGACCCCCAAATCCCACTTCAGCGCAGGACTGATCTTCTTGGCTGTTTCAGATCATGGCACACAGGAAAATGAGTGTGTGTCCGTGAAGAGAAAATGGACTTTTGTTTTATGTGTTCTGCTTGGTCACAGTGAGGGCTGAACAGATCTATACCTGTTATTAGGGCCTGGACATCCCATGGAGGACCAGAAGTGGGGAGCCTGGAGTTATAAACATGGGGTGATGGAAGGCCCAGGTGAAAGCTAGAATGGACCTTTGAGGACAGAGAGCGGGAGGGGTTTGTGTGTAGTATACAGGTTGTGGGACGTGTTGGCCCAAGGTCAGGACATGTCTGGGAGGTTCCATGATCTCAGAACACAGCGAAATAACAGAGAGAAATAACAGTGTGTACTTGAGAGGGTCTGCAGTGTCTGATAATGGTAGTATGCATCATCTCCCCTGCCAGCCCCAGCACCCATGCTTGACTTCCTGAGGAAAACAGGCCCTGTGTTGCTAGGACATCTCCTCTCACTTTTTTACTGGAGATCTCAGGTTCACACAAAAGCTCCTTCATTAGAGTTCTCTGAAGAAACAGAACTGATAGAATCTGTTTGTCCATCTGTCTATCCATCCACCCACCCACCCACCTATCACCCATCCATCCATCCATCCATTCATCCATCCACCCACCCACCCATCCATTTATCCACCCTTCCACCCACTCAGTCACCCACTCACCCACTCAGTCACCCACTCACCCACCCACCCACTCACCTACTCACCCACTCACCCACCCACCCATCCACCACCCACCCACCCATCCACCACCCACCCACCCATCCACCCATCTACCCACCCACCCCACCCATCCACCCACCCCACCCATCCACCCACCCACCCATCCACCCACACACCCACCCATCCACCCATCCACCCCATCTAATCTATCTATCTTTATGTGATTTATTTGAGAGTGGCTTACAGGCTGTAGTCCAGGTAGTCCCGAAATAACTGTCTCCTGACAGAAAAGCCAAGAATCTGGTAGTTGTTTATTCAGCCCATGAGGCTGAATGTCTTAGCATCACAGTCTGGTGTTAGAGTCCAGAAGGATTCCTAGAGAGCTGTCGATCTTCAGTCTGTGTTGGAATCTGGACATAGTAACAGGAAAGATGAACTTGCCAAGTGAGAGTAAGGGCAGGCAGGCCACTCAAAACTTTCCTTCTTTTGTATCCTTGTATGTGAGCTGCCACCAGACTGTACAACCTAGATTTACAGTGAATCTTCCCACCTCAAATGATTCAAGCAAGAGAATACCTGTCAGCCATGCCCAGATGCTTGGGTTTTAGTTGACTCTCGTTGTAGTCAAGTTGACTGACTACACCAACATTTAGCTGATTCCAGAGGCTGTCAAGTTGACAACTGAGATTATCCATTGCAGCTCCCCATTTGTGTACTGTGTTTTACCAACTGTTTCCACACATTGAAATTGGCCAAATTATGCAATTAAGTTATATAAATATTCTACAGTTAACGGTGCCTTTTATGTTTTCACAGTCAACATGATTTGTTTCCTGGGGTACGTTGGACATTTTGCAGCTTTTGTGGTACTTTAGGCTGGATGAAGTACAGCTTGTTGCTTGGGAGGGTGATGGTAACACCAGGGACTAAACTAGGTGTGTTTTATCTGGAGCAGGAATACTAAGTAAGACACGTATCAGCTGTTGCTGTTATGTTCTCTTGGATTTGTAAACACCAATGCCTGTGTAGCAAACTGGGCTTTTTCTTTCGTTCTTCCTGTGTTGGGGCAAAGGTTGGGCATCCGGGTTTGTATGCTGCGAGATGATTTTGACATAGAGCTTGATGAGAGCTCTCAGCTGGAGATGTCTGAATAGAGGAAAGGTGAAGCATTCTGGCTTGTTCCATACAATGCTGAGAGGGGGAAAGAAAGGCCCTGATTGGAGAGATCAAGAGGCGAGACTCATTGGACTTGATCATTTTATCTGAACCCCCTTAGCTACGGGAATTGAGGGTTGAGAGTGGTTTAGGTTGAAACAAGGTAGATAAAGAACAGATTATAATGGTGCTGGAATTACGATGTACACATTGGGTTTTAACGGCAGGCCTGGGGAGAGCATACAAACAGCAGCTAAACGTCTGGCATTTCTGTATTTCCATAGGTTTGGGTTATGTTAGTAAGGGAAACTTAGAGTCTATTCTTTCATTCACTCAACCATGTGTCAAGGCTCCTCCAATGCCTGCCCGTCATGCTTTGTGACGCTATGTGCTCCAGTGCAAGGCTCAGCTTTCCCACGGCCTCTTCCCTGCAAGATGGTTTCAAAGAAGGAAACAGCCTTGGGTTGTGGAAGCTACATCATCTGAGGCTGGGGTTGTGGTAGCTTTTCTGCTGAAGACTGTGATGAGTCATAGCCAGGCATTGGGTGTGCACAGGTATGTGTGTGTGTGCTCATGAGTGTGTTCTAGGCATGGGTGTGCACAGGTGTGTTCCAGGCAAAAAGATGACTCACCTTCAGATTTTAAGGCAGGAGAGAACTTGAGCATTTGTGGTATCTGAGGATGACCAGAGTCTTTGAAAGAGGCAAAGTTGGGCCTGAGCTGATCCACTAGATTCTGCTGTGGCAAGGTTTTGGTGGTCATGTTAGGGAGACAGACTTCCTATTAAATGAAATTACATTGTTATTAACTATATTGAAAAAAACAAAAAATTTTACTGCGATGACCATTTTTAAAAAATAATTTAAAAATCTTAGTGTGTGTGTGTGTGTGTGTGTGTGTGTGTATGTGTGTGTGCCTGTATGTGTTTGCTTGTGCCCTGCGCACATGATAGCTGTAGTGAACATGTGGAAGTTTGAACAATTTGTAGGAGTCAGTTCTCTCTCCTAGAGACTGAACTCAGGTTGTGAGGCATGGTGACAAGCAGCCACCTTGCTGGATTTGGCATGGCCACTTTAAATGCACCATTCAGCAGTGTTGACCGCGTGTTGTGCTGTAAAGAAAAGATCTACAGAATTTTTTAATTTGAAAAAAACCATTGACTCTCAACACCACATTTTAGTGAGACCGAGTGGTCCCGTAAACACTGGGGGCCACTGGAGCAAGGGGAACTGCATGTGATCAGAGTGACACAGTTATGTCCAAGGTGCTGTGGCCCAGAGGGAGGGTGTTGTGGCCTGTTTTGTGTTGATATAAAATAAACATCTGAGACTGAGTATTTTATGAAGAAAAGACGCTTGTATTTAGGTCACATTCTTGAAGGTTCATGACCTTGTCGTTCCTCATCTCCCAGTGAGGGATCTATCACATGAGGAATCTCTAACCTGTGTGTAACATTAGACAGAAACGGGCTTCACAGTAAGAATGAAGAGAGAGGAGAGTCCCGGGCTTGCTCTTTTATGGCAACTTCTCTCACAGGGCTGATATCACTTCTGAGAGACAGCCCGTTTCCCAGAACCAGCATCGATCCAATACAAAGGTGGCCATGTTTCAGTCACTTTCCTGGCTCACCTCTTCTAGACTTACCATCTCTCAGCGCTGTTAGGTTGAGGACCAAGCTTCAACCTGAATTTTATTGGGAAAGCACCTGTAAACCACATCAGAGGACCCGTTCGGGAGACTGAGGAAGGAGCAGGCATCTTCACATGTCAAATTAGTGTTGATGAAGCCTCTGCTCTGCTCCCGTCGAACACAAATGCTGGGCTTAGACTGGCTTTGCACAGCATTTTATGAGACTGAGAGCATCTGGTGCTGTGTGAAGTTAGCTTGTGTCTGCTCTAATCTTCCATTAACATGGAAGCAGAGGTGAGGAAGGCAGTGCCTTCAAAGAGGAAGCCCTCACCGGAAGGAACTTGAGCCCCAGGCTTTTGTGGAAAGGGCAGGCAAGGAGAAATTGGTGGGTAGCAGTTGGTAAGGGTTTCCAGCAATTGGATTTATTTGTATATTTCAAGATAGCTGTAGTATTGTTTTTGATGTTTTATTTATGCTGACAAATCTCAGCAACTCTCCTGACCCACTTGTACATACAGAGGAGTGAATTCCTGTAATGTGCTGCAAGTTTCTCATTTTAAGGTGTGCTTTTGGAAACCCTTATCATTCAGTCTTTGACCAGATGGAGGATGATGGTAGAGATGATGATCATGATGATTTTGTGTGTATGTCTACCTTTAAAGGAGGCTTTATATTCTCACATATTGATCATCAGGAGAGTCTAATACACGGCTGTGTAGGCCACTGTCCTAGGTTCTGGTTGAACACAAAGAATATCATAGGTGTCCTGTCTTTGAGGAGGCCTTGTCTAAGTACAGCAAAGAGCAGCACACATTTGCTCACCCAACTATCCATCCATCTATCCATCCACCCACCCATCCATTCACCCACCCATGCACCCACCCACCCATGCATCCACCCACCCACCCACCCACTCATGCATTCATCCACCCACCACCCATCCATCCACCCACCCATCCACCCGCCCACTCACCCACCCACCCATCCGTCTACCCATCCATCCATCCATCCATCCATCCATCCATCCACCCACCCACCCACCCATCCATCCATCCACCCACCCATCCACCCACCCATCCATCCATCCATCCATCCATCCATCCATCCATCCATCCATCCATCCATCCACCCATTCACCCACCCATCCACCCATCCATCCATCCATCCACCCATTCACCCACCCATCCACCCATCCATCCATCCACCCACCCATCCTTCCACCCACCCACCCACCCACCCAACCACCCATCCATCCATCCATCCATCCACCCATCCATCCATCCATCCACCCATCACCCAACTACCCATCCACCCATCCATCCATCCACCCATCCACCCACCCATCCATCTACCCACCCATCATCCATCCATCCACCCACCCACACACCCACCCATCCATCCATCCATCCATCTATCCATCCATCCATCCATCACAAATATTGATTAACCATCTGTGTGTTAGGTGCTGTTCTGGGTGTGAGCAGTGCAGCAGAGGAAAGACAGAGTCTCTGTCTACAACTCTACACCAGCCTGCATATTCCTGCATAGGTGGCCAAAGATGATAAACTAGTTAGTGTGGTTAAAAAGTAGTAACCATATATTTATATATATAGCTCTGCTAAACACTGTTCATAATTCCTTTATGACTACTGCCTCACTCCCACATGGGAGACATAAACCCCATTTTATAGGAGGCACAGAAAAGGAAATAAAGGAATCGGCTGGTCAAGGCTAAATGCTTAGGCACTGGCAAAGCCAGGGTTTGAACTATGCTCCAGATCTTACACACTTGGAATATATGGGAAAAGTCCCTCAGACAGAGGCAACTTTAAAGGACATACAGATGTCCTAGGAGGGTGGATGTTCCAGAAAATATGGCTAGGATTAGATCATGTGAGATTGCTCAAGTTAGGACAAAGAATTGGGGTTTTATTCAGATTGCAGCAGGCACTGTGGTAGGCAGAGTAATGGCCTGTGCCCAACAAGAGATGATATCCTAATATCTACACCTTAGGACTGTGCTGTGGGACTCTGCAGAGGTCATTACGGTGCTAGAGGAAGGTATCTCAAACTAGATCATCCAGAGAGCTTAGTGAAGTAAGAGGCCATACGAGATGGAAATACAAAGTCAGATAGAGAGGGGGAGAGCAGGGGGGGAAGGGAGAGGGGAGGGGAAGAGAGAGATACAGAGATGGAGAGACAGAGATGAAGAGACAGAGATGGAGAGACAGAGATGGAGAGAGACACAGAGAGAGACACACAGAGAGAGACACAGAGAGGCACACAGAGACACACAGAGAGAGACACACAGAGAGATACACAGAGAGACAGAGAGAGACACAGACACAGAGAAACGCAGAGAGAGAGACAGAGACAGAGAGACACAGAGACACAGAGACAGAGACATAGAGACAGAGAGACACACAGAGAGAGACACACAGAGAGAGACAGAGACAGAGAGACAGACAGAGACAGAGACACACACACACAGAGAGGCAGACACATATACACACAGAGCTGGAAAGCACACAGAAATTGATTTCCCCAGAGATTCCCAGAGGGATAACTATATTATCTCTATCCATTGCTTTTCTTGCTGTCAACTTAAGGGAAGAAGAGTTACTTCAGCTCATAGTTGGCACAGATATAGTCCACCACAGAGGGGATGTCCCGGCGGAGTTTATGACATCTGGAGCGAGTGTCTGGGGCTCCTCACGTCTAGACGGACCAGGAAGCAGAGGACAGACAGAAAGTATGTTGCACTGGGAAACCTCAAGGCCCTTCTCCAGGGACACATTCCATCCATTTATATTCCACATCTTAAATGTTGCACGGCCCCCAAACACCAGTCAGCTGAGGTCTACATGTTACAACACCTACAACAAGATGGGTAGAATTCCAGATTCAAACAACGGCATAGTCTAAACCTTGGCTTTGTCTCTTAAGCTCTGAAGAACTTTGAGATCAAACAAGAATGTTCCCCTAAGCCAGCATTTCAGTGGCTTCTTAAAGCAGCTGCAGGAAGGCGCTCCGGCCATCTGTTTGAGGGTTTGAAATGAGAGGTGGTTGAGAAGAATGGACCTTTTGGATTATCTGGCATCCATTCAAGTGTGGGGAGAGGAGCAAGGATTGATAGGGGAGGGAGAACGTAGGGAAGAGGACGGAAGAAAAGGTGCAAGAAGGAGGAGGCTTATGGCAGATGGCTGGTACCTAGCAGGTCTGTAGTCAGGGGTCATTATTGCAGCTGAGGTGGAAGCCACGACTTGCCAATGGATGGGATGTTCTGACTAGTGACCACGCAAAGCAGGATGTAATGAAGGAACTTCAAGATGGCCCAGCCGTGGAGGAAAAACCAGAACAGGTGCAGAGCTAATCAGCAGAGGAAGTAAGGATAATTCTCGGCAGGTTGTGAGAGGCACCTAGAAGCCAGGTTGCCACCTGGTCGCTGATGTGTCAAGAAGTCAGTGGCGTGATGCTTCCATCGGCTGAGCATCCTGGCTCTGGCTCGATGAGCCTTTTCTGGCCAAGTCTGCAGTTGAAAGGGATGAATCGTTCTCAGCTGGGCTTTCAGAACCTTGGGTCATTAAAGAAGTTTGGTTGGCCCCCAAAGTGGCAGGGGATGGCTAAACTTACAAGCGGGAGGGGAGTCGTAATACTAAGTACTTCAGACACTGCTTTGTCTCTTCCTCAGAGAGCTTCTTGGTGGTCCAGTTGTGGATATGGAAGAATAAAATAACCACATTTTCTAGTGAGATTAGTCAAGAGCAGGAAGAAATGCCAACTGCTAAAGTCAAATCATGTACAAATAGAGACAATACCTCAGGAACCTAACAGCTGGCCTTTGAGATGAAGTTAGAAATCGAAAGGGAGGGGTCCATCGAATTTGGATCCTTGGACAGGCATGAGATAGGTTTTCGAAACAATGATCAAAGACCAGTTGTTTAAAATTCATGTTGAAAATGCTTCAGTAAACAGCTTATGGTTGTGGCTCGTATTTGAAAGGGTGGGGGTGGGACACTGGGTAAACCAAGTCCAGCACCAGTGTCACTGCTCATGAGGCAAGTGACATATGCACAGTTCACTTTAAAGGTGACATTAATGTTTCATGCAGTTGGGATGAGATCTGTGAAAACAGCCAAAGGGAACGCCCACTGCCCCCTTTCTAGAAAGATGCCCAGATTTCTCAGACCTCTTCTCAGGACCCTAGAGTGTCAGGTGGCCTACTTCTTGTTGGGATCATGTTACCAGTCCCTGCTTGCCCAGGGTTAAAAGGCCCATGATGCATGGTTTCCCCAGGGAAAAGAAAAACACAGATAGTGGTGGTCAAGACACATAGATAAATGGTGAGAAGGACGGCCCCGGCGGTGAGCCCCGAACTCATTAGCTAACAAGGCGTGTAATTAGATGGATAGCTGGGAACCCAGAGCTGATGGTGCACATTTTAGGACAGTGGAAATAAGGTCTGAAAGCAAGCATTACCTGGCCAAGTTCCATTTACTGGCCCTGACACAAGGGAACCTGGTACATGTTTTATGAGAGGAGTAGGTACCCGCCGCATACAGTCTTGAAACAAGGATACACTGCTTACCCTGGTTAATTAGCACCTGTGAGTGACCCCACAAATAAGTTCAATTACTGTGTTATTAAACCGTTTGACAGTGTTTGAGAAGGTAGCGTTGTCAACTCTTCTGACTTGATAATTGCAGTGTATACATGCGTGGAATTATTGCTACATGTTATCCCGTGAGCTGGGCCTGGGGTGACAGTGAGGATGAAGGTGCTGTCACTCGCTGGTGGCAGAGCTGTGTGGCTTCCCTGTTGCTTCATGTTTCCTTATTTTGTGGAAAGGTTCTCTGCCCTCCTTCCTCTTGTAATGGAAGAGGTCTCTTCACTGCACAGGAACCAGACTTGTCTGGTTGGAACAGGAACAGGATAGTTTTCTCAGGAAGGACTCATCTCATTTCCTCCTTTAGCTGATTAGGAAAGAAAGTGCCTTCCCTTTCCTGGAGCAGTCTCACTCCTAACCTCAGACCTCAGTTCCCAATTCAGCAGATTTGACCTCTCACTCTCTGCCCCTTCCCTGATCTTTCCTCCATCTCTCTCAGAAGCAACCCTGCCTCGTTGGCCCCAGAACCACACATTTGGGTAGTGTTGGGTGTGTGTGTGTGTGAAATGTTGCTTTGGTCACTCAAGCCATTTCTTCTCGTCTCCCTGACAGTTTGTTAATCAATATGATTTTTGGTCATTGCATTCTACATTGAAGTTGGGCCAATTTCCCAGGGGTAGGAAGTCAGACATTAATCCACCAAAGCAACTGAATTACTTGTGTGTGTAAGACAGTTTCATCAGGACAATCTGCCTGTGATTTGACACCTTACTTTACAGTCTGGGAGCTTTTCAAAGTGCTCTCTGGCTCCATGTCTGGGGTGTCTGGATTCCTGATAGAAAGTTAAGTGATTAAAAGCCCCATGTCAAACCCATACTAAGAGTGTTTGTGTAGCCCTGAGAGGGTACTTGGGTCATATTTGGAAGCTGAGTGAGGAAACCGTCTACTCTGTCTTCTATTAGTTGGATACAAGCATACCTCTCAGTGCTCAGCATTCAGCCTGTGTGTGTCACAACTGTCTTCTTGCCCCAGAGTCTCAGCAACTTACCTCTAAAACAGGAGCTACTCACCCTACTAATTGTCTCAGCCTCTAATTTAATGAAAACCCATTAAACTGAAACAATAATTAAAATGAGACATCATCTCTGTAGGAAGTTTGCATATTAAAACCACCCTGAACTTCAAGGCAGGCAGATTTTTATTCTTGACAAAAAGCATTTGAAGCAACATGTTAAAAAATGATTTATAATGAACAATCACAGATTGGAGAGCTTGGCTATTGAACACGAGGCCCCACTGTTTAATATTGACATTGAGAAGATGTAGTGAGGTCAAGGCCAATACAGTGTTTAAAAAAAAAAAAAACATTTCTTTCATGCCTAAAATTAGGACTCTGCACAAAAGAGGATTAATTATAATTAGGTCAGTTACTGATCCACACTTTTAATGCGAGCTCAAGGTTGTACCCAGCCCACGGGGATAGCTGAGGATCTTGGAGGAGACTGACCCTGGCATGGGTGTGGAGTGAGGTTTGCAATGATCTGGGGTTAGGAAAGCCATGCCCAGGAAGAGCTACTGAATTAGCCAGTACCACATCTTTGCTGCTTGCTAGGGATGGGATCTTGTTTAAGTCCCTTACATTCTTTGGGTCAGCCGTTTGTTCTGGTTAAAGTGAGTCTCTCATAGCCCGTGGAGTGGGTTTTTACAGCCACGGAGTATGTCATGCATACACAGACACCTGGAAAGCAGCCCTGCTCAGAGTTAAGTCAAATTCGCCTTTGTAGACATCTCAGAAACTTCCTTAGGGATGGCACTGCACTTGGACTCCTCCTTACATTTATTTGTGACAGAACCCTGAAAGCACTATCCTGTCACAGACACGGCCACTCAGAGATGGAGAAAAGAGCTATCCCCAGTGCGTGCAGGGCAGAGCTGGGAGTCTGAGAGTACGGGCAGTGGTCTCCGGAGGTTGGCTTTAAGTGGATCAGAGTCTGACTTCTGCCTGCTCCACAAAGGCATCTTCACTCACCTGTGGGACGATACAAGAGCACTGACCTCATTGTTACTTTGAAGATGATGAGAATGCATTTAAAATCCTTGACAAGCTGCACAAAGTAAAAATTCAGAACTGTCTGGCTGTTGGCTGGCTGCGGTATGGCCAGCCAACCTGTTGACTCTCTCACTTTCTTGTGAGCGGATGAGAGTTGGAACAGGCTGTTAAACCTCCTGAAAACCATAGCAAACAATGCCCGTTCACTCGCCTTCTGCTCTTCCATTGGCCCACAGCCATACTCAGCCATAAACATGGCCATTACTTCAGCTCAGTTTGAAGAACTGTCAGATGCTGGCTGTGGATGTAGTTTTGTATTCCATACATCCTACAGGATCTGGGCCTAGAACCTAGGTGCTCCAAACACCATGTACTTTTGATGGGGAGGCACCTTAACCTTTAAGAGTTAACCTACTACTTAATTGTCATAGTTGTACTGTCTCCAACAGGGTCCATGTAATTTACTTGAATTTGGAGAGGGAGGAGTCTGAAATATAGAGAGGTGTCTTAGTCAGGGTTTCTATTCCTGCACAAACATCATGACCAAGAAGCAAGTTGCAGAGGAAAGGGTTCATTCAGTTTACACTTCCACATTACTGTTTATCACCAGAGGAAGTCAGGACTGGAACTCAAGCAGGTCAGGAAGCAGGAGCTGATGCAGAAGCCATGGAGGGATGTTACTTACTGGCTTGCTTTCCCTGGCTTGCTCAGCCTGCTTTCTTATAGAACCCAGGTCTACCAGCCCAGGGATGGGACCACCCACAATGGGCTGGGCCTGGACCCTCCCCCTTGATCACTAGTTGAGAAAATGCCTTACAGCTGTATCTCATGGAGGCATTTCCTCAGCTGAGGCTCCATTCCCTGTGATAATTCCAGCTTGTGTCAAGTTGATACAAAACCAGCCAATACAATAGGTTAACTGACCCAAAGCAATACACCTGATGGATAAACCTGGAATCTCAGATGGCCTGGTGGTCACAGCAAGTCCTTAATACTTGCTACTCAGAAGGTTAACACATGAGAACCACAAGTTCAGGGGCTGCCCAGGAAATTTATGACGAACATGGTACTCAAAAGAAAATGGAAGAAAAGTGCTATCTCTTGAAGAATACAGACAGCAAACTTCTCAGGAGGGTGCATTCTTGTTCAAGTTCAGTATTTTCCTGTTCATGGAGCTGCATGTTCAATGCAGTGGGCACATCTGCTTGGCCCTTGGGCTATTGTCAGAACATATTAAAACCATGTCTGAGGGAGCTTGATGGCAAGTTATTGCTGTCTTCCTGATTTATCTTGGAGCTATACATGGCATAGGGTGTGGGTGTGAAGGCTGAGTGCCATATTTTAGTTTAAACATCCAGTCACTTGAAACCAATTAGAGGTGACTGGTTCATTGCTTTAAGGAGAGGAGGATCTACATAGAGAGTGACTCTGGGCTGAACTTCGATAGAGCACTGGCCATCTCATGATTAAGGATGACCCTCATGACTGTGATGGACAGCAGGGTGAACGATGCTTTTTGTTTCTTTTGTAGCATTTCTTTCTTGGTGTTCTCTTCTTATTCAGTGTGCTTTTTATATTTCAGGAAAAATGTGTCTTGTTTTTAATATAATTACTTCTAGAGAAGATTCAGATATTCAGACATGTGGAAAGAAGACCTCTCACTTGTACTTCACAATGGCTAATACCTACTGAAGAACATGCCGCTGTCCGTGTGAATAACTGAATAACTGTGTACACTTGATTTTGTGTTATGAATACGGTCATGTCACATCCGCAGTGCTGAGCATTGAACCTAGAGCCTTGCATGGTCCCACCAATCATTCTAACACTAAGCAACATCCTCATCTTTTGGGGAGTTTTGGGACAGGGTCTCACTGTGTGTGACTCAACCTAGGCTGGCTTTGAACTTGTGAACTTGTGAGTTGGCCTCAAACTCAATCTGCCCGTCTCTGCCTCAGGTAAGTTCTGGGAGTAGAGCTATGCTTCAGCACACCCGGATCATTTGGTAACAGTTGGACAGTACGTCTAGACATGCCCTTGGCTATCTCTTCATGTCAGTGTCATATGATCTTACCACATGTGATTTTCCTTCAGGCATTTATACCACAGTTATCTGTTTCCTGCTCATAGATAGCTTTTGTTTAAATTTCGAAGTCTTAGTCATGTTGTAGAGATCTATTATCGGTCTCCCTGTGTGTTCTCCTGTCCTGTGAGTCAAACGGGCAGGCATCCATATGTCTCCCTTTTCCTTAGACCCATGCTTCTGAGTCAACGTGGGATGATGGAATGAGCCGGTTGATTCTGCTGAGTTGCCAGGGCAGTGTGGAGAGGCAGTCTAAAAGGTTACCTTGTTGATTTTTCTTCGTGATATCACCAGATGTGTAAGGAGAGCTCAGCTGCCTCACACACCTTCTCTCATTAGTGAAATTATGGGGGCAACAGGATGTCTTTTGATGAAGTCAAATAGTAGTTACAAAAATTGATCAGTATCATGTGTCATAGGGTTCCCTAGGCTCCATCCCCTAATGGAAGGGTTTCAACATTCATCTAGATTGATCGTTCTTTAGGCAACTTGCTCAGGGAGTGCACTTTGTCCAACAGGTTGGGTTATGTGTGGTGCTTCCCACTCCTATCTTATGTTTTATTTGGGAGTTGGCAGATTACTTTTATTAACCAAGCGATTGGATCTTTACCAGGAGGTGTTGGGTACACATTGGTAAAGGGTTTCTCACCTGGGGTCTACAGTAGAAGGAGCAAGGTATTATTAACCACATGCAAACACGATTTCACACAGGAAACTGGTGATTGTGCTAAGTGTGGTGGGGACAGAACTCAGGGACTCAGCTGGCCTGAAACAGTCGGAGGCAGCTGGTTCTCGAAAACACTGCAGATCGGAACAGCGGTGCGAGGGCATGCCCTGGTGCAGGGGCAGTGGTGGAGTGGGAGACGATGGGTAACAGGTAAGCAGGGTACCAGGTGAATGCCGGGAAGCATAATGGTACTGTTGATGACCTCTGAGCTGGCTGTTCTCCTGTGCCTTGATTCAGGACGCTGGGTAAGGCAGGGTATGTCTTTGTGACTCAGTTTCTTTACCTGCTGGCATTTGCCTCCTCCCTTCATGCACTCAGTGTTTCCTGGGTGGAAGCAGAATGCTCTGCTGTGGGCTTGTGATGGGGACTTGTCTCTCCCCACAGACATAGACATCAAGGCTACTAGGTGACAAATAGCAGATGCCACAGAATTAGCAATGTGACCTGTAGGAGGGGCTGGTTTGGAATCTTTGTGCAATGGCCTCCTAGCCCGGTGTCCTTCATAACATTCTTTAAATTCTGCAAGTCTGTTTTTTTTTTTTTTTTTTTAACTATTAATTTTTTTAACATCCCAACCACAACCATAGTTTCTCTTCCCTCCTCTCTTCCCAATACCCCCCTCAACCTCTTACCCCCATCCACTCCTCCTCCATTTTTATTCAGAAAAGGGTAGCCCTCCCATAGATTCATATGCATCAACCAGCCCCAGCATATTGAGTTGCAGTAAGAGTAGGCGCATCTTTTTCCATTAAAGCTAGAGGAGGCAACTCAGTAGGAGAAAGGGGTTCTTCAGGCAGGTTCTGTTTTTGTTGTCTTTTAACATTTAATTATTTTTAATTTATGTATATGGATGTAGGTCGTTCCGTGTGTGTTTGTATGTGTGTCAGCAATGCCTGAAGAAGGCATCAGCTCTCCATTCTGTTCTTCTGGCCTGTGCTCAGCACTTGCATTTTATTTGGTCTGTGAGTGAATATATTTCACAGATTTTTAAGTTGATATTTATGCTCCTTGCTTCTTAAAAACTCTGATCCACCATGTGCGTTTTTTCTTGTTCCCTCTCATGGGTGGAATGTTCTTCAGGAACACGCAGCGCTGTGGTAGAACACGGCAGGATGGCATATGCTCCAGGGGCTCGTTAATTCATTTCACTCACTGCTCTCTCAACTCTGGGAAGAAGATGGCTTCTATAGAGGCAGCGACAAGCCAGTATTCTAGGAGTTGAAAAGTTTATATATTAATTTCGAACTTGAACAAAGAAGAGCAATTATAGATTCTTGGTGTTTTATAGATGGAAAAATTACCCTCTCTTATGTCTAGGGTAGAATAAATTATTTAACTATAATGAGAAGATGTTCAAGCTGAGGCATCACATAACTCGATCCGTTAATCTTCAGCAGTTGATTATGGGGTTCAAAGAGGAAAAGCATTGTTCAAGGATACCAAGCTAGTAGTCATCTGCCAAACTCAGAGTAGCCTCAGAGATGTGGAACCTGCTCTGAAGTTCAGGTCTCTATGTTGTGTGAAGTGAGGTAGCTTTGTTTGTTCTCTGTCTGAATTCTGGCAAGTACTTACTTGAGAGCAATGAGACTGTATGTAATGTCTCCATGTATTTCTCACATTTTCCTCTGGTAGGTAGGTCTTTTTCCTTTAATATGCCAATAATTTATGGAGAGATGTATGAAAGCTAGGATACAAAATGCTCAGTCTTCAAGGCTGATAGAGCTAGTTCTGACTATTCAGAGGTGTCTTGTACAGAAGAGGAGGGATTGGCTACAAATACCATTTTCTTCAACTCATACTGGCATTACAGAAAGATTCATTTATCTTCTGATTTTGCATAGTTTTTGAGTGAAATATATGTACTTATTTAAAGTAAAAATATATAGTAAGGAAAATAAATGGAACAATCAGTATGTCTAAATTGGATGCCTTTGTGTCAGGCACAAAGAATGGGGGTCAGATTACAAATAAATAGATATACCTTCAATCAAAGAGCTTGCAGTCTGTCAGGGACAGAAAGTAATCAGCACAAAGAGTGGTTGTTACTTAAGAAGGTAATTACAGTCTGTGTGTAATGATGAGTCATATGGAGGAAATACCCAGAGTGGTGGGAAGAAGGACATCTCTGGAGAGCCCTCATTGGGTGGTGGCTCAAGGGTTGCAGTGAGAATTCAAGGAGGAGGGTCCAAGTGTTCACAGAGCTCCCTAGGAAGAGTGTAGAGACAAAGATACAAGGCAAGGATGTGTTCTTCTAGCAAGTGAAAAAGGGTGAATGAGATGAGGTAGAGAGATGCATCAGATGGGCCCATGGGTGACTTCACTGGCCTTGGAATGGAATGGGATTTGATTTCATAGGCAGCAAAAAGTCACTGCACAGTTTTAGCAGGAGGCTAGCATAATTCAAATGTATGTCTTTAAAAGAACACTTGGCTATAGTGTGCAAGATGGGAAGAAGGAAGCATGGAAATGGGGAAACCAGATAGAGATCAACAGAGAATGTCTTTGAGGGACTAAGGGAGTGACTTGTGAGATGTGAGAGGGAAGTTGGGGAGCAGTAGATAAATTTCAGACATTGGAGTCCTATCACCTGCTCTTTGATGGAGGCAGAGAAGTGGGAAGAACCAAGGACCATTTCTAGTGCTTGGCTTGAGGGTTGGGATGTCATGTTTACTAAGACTGAAAACAAGGTGTTTGAGGGTTGGGTCCAAGACTGAAAGTCTTGTGATGATAGGTTTTTGAAACATTGACTAGATGTCCAGATGGCCATATAAGTAGGGAATTGTGTATGTGAGTCTGTTGCTTAAAACTTACAGATGTGAATTTTAACAGGGAGGCTTTTGGCTAGAGGCTAGATACCCAAGGGCAAGAGAGAGGAAGAAAGACAAAAGAAAGCAGACAAGCTCATCCCAGGAATCTTTTTTCCCCTGGCAATAAATATAGATGAAGAAGAATTTTTCCTAGCACTGATATAAAAAAATAAAGTTAATAAAATTTGGTCAATATTATCTAGTTTGCCAGATAAATTGCTTCTGTGTTTAGTAAAATTTGAAGATATCTCAGGAAGTGCCCAGGTAGTATCTTGAAGAAGACATTAAAACATTTTTTTCGTTTTAAAGATTAATTTATTTTTATATTATGCATACGTAAGTATTGCCTATATGAAGTCTATGCATTATGTGAGCACAGTGTTTGTGGAAGCCAGAAGTGGACCTAGGGTCTCCTGGACTTGTGGATATAGACAGTTGTTAGCTGCCACATGGGTGTTAGGAATCAAAGCCAAGTATAAGAACAACAAATGCTCTTAACTACAGAGCCATCCCCTCTAGACCCTATAGAAGCATTCTTCAAATGGGATTTTCTTGTGTTGGCCTGTAGCAAGGTCCCAGTATGACCCTAATGATAAAGCAGTGAAGCGTTTTGAGTGGGTTGAAAAGTGAGCGCCAGGCATGCAGGTCTTTGCTAGTGTCCTGCCTCTGTGGGACAGCCTGCTTCTTCCTACCATTCAGAAACCCAGATTCTTTAGCTGGAGAGGCTGTGTGGTTCTCCCTTAGGAGAAACAGCAGCTGGTTGACTCATAAGCTAAGTTGCAAGAGCTGTGAGAAATCACCTTCTCCATCCCCTCCATGCACGTGAAAATACTGGGCCTTCCGGCCAACCACTGTGGCATTTTCCTTTTGAGAAACCACTATTTTGTTTCTAAGATACCCTGAGATCCTAATACAAGCTTGTAATGTGGCTTATACAAGACAGATGTTTCTTTATCTGAACTGGAGAAATATCAAATAATTATCACATGGTCAGAAGAGTCAGGCAGGCTACAAGAATAAACCACTAAACACACCTTTAAAAATTAGTGATTTCATATTTTGAGATTATAATATAATTGCATCATTCTCCTCTTCTCTTTCTTCCTTCTAAACCTCCCACAGAGCCCTCTTTCAAATTTTTGGCCTCTTTTGTTTTAAATATACCTTTTAAAAATTTAATTTTTTTGAGAATTTCCTGTTTACTATAATTACTGTATTGTATTTCCTTTGTATTCTATTTGTACTTTCTCCCTTTCTCCCCTTTAACACCTCCTGGGCCACTCCCATACCTTTTCAGATTCATGAGTCCCTCTTTAATTATTACTGTTACACACATACAGATACACGTATGTGTGTATATAAATATGCGTGTACACACATATGTACATATATGTATGTGTGTATAATCAGTAAGTCCATTAATGGTGTTACTCATTGTACATGTGTTAAGGATTGGTCACTTGGGATTGGCTGAGCTATGAGGAGGCTCATTCCTGCAGAACATTGGTTCTCCATTTCTCAGAGCCACTGACACCAAGTGCCTATCCCTCTTCACCTATGGGTAGAACCTTGTGAAATTTCTCTTGCATATCAAAACGATATTGTCATTATGTTGGTCTTATGTAGGCAGCCATATTATTGAGATTTCATGGGTGTAACTTTCCTGTCACATCTAGAAAATACTCTCTAGTAGCAGGCCTTCTGATCATCAGACTAAAGATGGTAAAAGCCAACTTGCTCTCTTCTGCAATGTCATCCTCATGTTCGGTCTTTTGGTGACCAGTACTGACGCTGGGAGATAACCATGAAATAATGAACAGTGAGCAAGGACTTAGATCATTGTGATGAGGATTGCTCTGTCTCAGTGTGCAGATGCTGGGGACAGAGGCTCCTGGGCAGAAGCAGGATGGATAGGGTTCATGCACCTCTAGACCCTACAGACCTTAATGAATATGCCGTAAGGAATGTAATCCACCTCATGCCTACAGAGTTATCCCAGGCACACTTACAGATCACCACTGTGTATTTTGTATTGTTTTATTCTTTAAGCAAAGGTTAGTGTTGCCTGGCGTTGTGAGTGCGGGTTCACTCCTGGGTATAAGACAAGGGCAGGGCTTCTGGATGCATGTTGGGGAGAGAGAAGCCAAGTCCACAGGGAACATAGAATCTGAAGGCTATTAGTTATTGTTGGGTCCCACCAGATCTGAGATTCTCTGGCTCTCAGGACCCCACTTCCCCTGCAACCTCCAATACTATTTATAGCTACCCTATTGATTTTTTTCAGAAGGCCAAATTGCTCATTATCCCATCAAAATTTATGTCAGAAAACCACCGTCTGACCTATTGTGACTTGTCAAAGTGACAAGGGGATAGCATTTCTGGGGTTTTTGTCGAATGAATGTAGCTGATGATGAACGGTGCTGGAAAATTAAAGCTACTGAGAGAAGAAAAGGGAAGAAAAGCAATCTGGGCTCCTAACTGTTTGACTTGAAACTTGACCCCTTTTTCTTTTCCCTCGCATGGTTCTGTTTTCTGTGTCTCTCCTCTTCACCCATGCTCTGCTTTTTCTCTGCCTCTTTCTTGACCCCCTAGATGTACAGAGAGAGATCCACTCGGCCCCTCATGTGAGTGAGAAGCTGATCCAGCTATTTCGGAATAAGAGCGAGTTCACCTTTCTGGCTACGGTGCAGCAGAAGCCGTCCACCTCAGGGGTGATTCTGTCTATCCGGGAGCTGGAACATAGGTAGGAAACACGTTCTTCTTTTAATTAATTGTTTTTTTGTTAAAGAGATATATACCCTTGCTTGGCTGGTTTGAAACTTACTGTATGGACTGACTGCTCTTGCTCTTTTGGTGATGCTCCTGTCTCTGCCTTCTGTTCTGAAAATACAGATGTGTACCACCATGCCTAGCAGAGAAAGTTCTGTATTCTTTCAGGAGTCTGTTTGGAATGACAGGGCTGTATAAGATGCTTTGGGCTCCAGAGACGGGGATTAGATGGAAACATGAGGCCCCCATCTCAGGTCTAGTTTCTACTGAACGCATAAATGTTAGAATTTACTTTGCACTCAGAATTTACTTTGGGCAAAAGGATGTGTATTTATTTTTCAAAGGCCACTCACGAGTCTCTGATGTCTGTTTTCTAGTTTGCTTCATTTGTACAAAAACCACAGCCTACCTAGCATATTTAGGTCATTGAACATGTTAATCAGTTGTATTTAAATACAAGAACTTTCTGTAAGCCTTCGTTTTATGTTTCCATGGAAACTGTACTTGACATTGGATAATTTGTTTGCATTTTTTTATTGGATACTCTGTATTTACATTTGAAATATAATCCCCTTCCCCCACCCTGCTCCCATCCCCCCTCCCCCTCCACTTGTCTCCACAAAGGTACACTCACTCCTGATCACTCTCTCCAGCTCAGTGCCTTGGCATCCCCCTACATTGGGAAAATGTGCCCTCACTGGACCAAAGGCTTCTTCTCACATAGATGCCCAACACTGCTATCTTCTGCTACGTATGCAAATGGAGCCAATGTGTGCTCAGTGGTTGGCATTTTAGTTCATGGGAGTTGTGGAGGGTTTGGTTGGTTGATAATATTGTTCTTCCCTTGAGGTTGCAACCCCTTTCATCTCCTTCAGTACTTTCTTTGGCAGATTCATGAAGGTACCTGTGCTCATTCTGATGGATAGCTGCAAGCATGCTCAGCTGTATCTGTATGACTCTGGTAGAGCCTCTGAGGAGGCATCCATATCTGGTTCCTGCCAATAAGTACTTCTTGGCATCAGCAATAGTGCTTGGGTTTGGTGGCTGCATATAGGGTGGATCCCAAGGCAAGGCAGTCTCTGAATGATCTTTTTTTCAATCCCTGTTTCTCTATTTGACCTTGTATTTCCTCCCGTGAGTGATTTGTTCTCCCTCCTAAGAAGGACTGAGGCATCCCCATTTTGGCCTTCCTTCTTTTTGAGCTTCATAAGTTCTGTGAATTGTTTCTTGGGTATTCAGAACTTTCTGGGGCTAGTATCTGCTTATCAGTGAGTGCATACCACGTGTGTTCTTTTGTGACTGGGTTACCTCACTCAGGATTATAGTTTCTAGTTCCATCCATTTGCCTAGGGATTTCATAAACTCATCAGCAAATAGTGATATTTTGACTTCTCTCTTTCTGACTTGTATCTCTTTGACTTCCTTTTGTTGTCTAATTGCTCTGGCCAGGACTTTTAGTACTATGTTGAATAGGTAGGGGGAAAGTAGGCAGCCTTGTCTATTCCCTGATTTTAGTGGGATTGCTTCAAGTTTCTCACCATTTAGTTTGACGTTGGCTACCGGTTTGCTGTATATTGCGTTTACTATGTTTAGGCATGGACTTTTAATTCCTGATCTTTCCAAGACTTTTAATATAAAGGGGTGTTGAATTTTGTCAAATGCTTTCTCAGCATCCAGTAAGATGATTATGTGGTTTTATTTATTTATTTTTTGAGTTTGTTTATATGGTTGATTACATTGATGAATTTCTATATATTGAAACATCCCTGCATCTTTGGGATGAAGCCTACTTGATCATGGTGAATAATTGTTTTAATGTATTCTCAGATTCGGTTTGCAAGAATTTTATTGAGCATTTTTGCATCGATGTTTATGAGGGAAGTTGGTATGAAGTTCTCTTTCTTTTAGGGTCTTTGTGTGGTTTAGATATGAGGTGTGGCTTCAAAGAATGAGTTGGGTAGTGTTCCTTCTGTTTCTTTTGTTTTAACAACTTTATTTTAAAAAACAGATAAATGTACAGATTTCAAAAGCATTTTTGCATAAAACTATATGAATATGTTTTTGTCAGTACTTGATTGTTTTTAAAGGTTTGATAGTATTAATTCATCAAAATAGAAGCAGAAGGAATAAGAATGCAGCTGTGTTCCTTCTGCTTCTATTTTGTGGAATAGTTTGGAGGGTATTAGGTCTTCTATAAAAGTCTGATAGAATTCTGCACCGAACCCATCTGATCCTGGGCTTATTTTGCTTGGGAGGCTTTTGGTAATTGCTTCTATTTCTTTAGGCATTATATGACTGTTTAGATGGTTTTATCTGATTCTGATTTAACTTTGGTACCTGTTATCTGTCTAGAAATGAGTCCATTTCCTCTAGATTTTTTTCCAGTTTTGTTGAGTACAGGCTTTTGTAGTAAGATTTGATGATTTCTCTAATGTCCTCAGTTTCTGTTGTTCTGTGTCCCCTGTCATTTCTGATTGTTAATTTGGATACTGTCTCTATGCTCTCGAAGACCTGTCATTTCTGATTGTTAATTTGGATATTGTCTCTATGCCCTCTGAGAACCAGTGCCCGGTTTTGTTGATTCTTTGAATGGTTCTTTTTGTTTCTACTTGGTTGATTTCTGCTCTGAATTTGATTATTTCCTGTTGTCTACTCCTCTTGGGTGTATTTGCTTCTTTTTGTTTTAGAGCTTTCAGGTGTGCTGTCAAGCTGCTGGTGTATGCTCTCTCCAGTTTCTTTTTGGAGGCACTCAGAGGTATGGGTTTTCCTCTCAGTACTGCTTTTATTTCACCCCATAAGTTTGGGTATGTTGTGCCTTCATTTTCATTAATTTCTAAAAAAAAAACTTTTCTTTCTTTCTTTTTCTCTCTCTTTCCTTTCTTTCTCTCTCTTTCTTTCTTTTTTCTTTCCTTCCTTCCTTCCTTCCTTCCTTTCTCTTTCTTTCTTTCTTTCTTTCTTTCTTTCTTTCTTTCTTTCTTTCTTTCTTTCTTTCTTTCTTTCTTTCTTCTTTCTTTTACCATGTTATCATTTAGTAGCACATTGCTCAGCTTCCATGTGTATGTGGACACTTTGTTGTTTTTATTATTAAAGACCAGCCTTAGTCCATGGTAATCTGATAGGGTGCATGGGAGTATTGAGATCTTTTTATAGCTACTGAGGCCTATTTTGTGACTGACGCTATGGTCAATTTTGGAGAAAGTACTGTCAGGTTCTGAGAAGAAGATAAATTCTTTCGTTTTAAGATGAAATGCCCTGTAGATGTCTGCTAATTCCAATTGGTTCATACCCTCTGCTAATTTCGCGGTATCTCTGTTCAGTTTTCTGCTTCCATGATTTTTCCATTGATGAGTATGGGGTGCTGAAGTCTCCCACTATTATTGTGTGTGGTGCAATATATGCTTTGAGCTTTAGTAGAGTTTCTTTTATGAATGTGGGTGCCCTTGTTTTTGGAGCATATATGTTCAGGATTGAGAGTTCATCTTGATAGATTTTTTCCTTTGATGAGTAAAAAGTGTCATTCCTCATCTTTTTTGATAACCTTTGGTTGAAAATCTGTTTTATTTGATATTAGACTAGCTACTCCAGCTTGTTTCTTGGGACCATTTGCTTGGAACATGGACATTTTTTAAATACTGCCGTTTTAGAGAACTTCATACTTGTTTCTTTATTTTTTTTCAATTTTATTGGATATTTTCTGTATTTACATTTCACATGTTATACCCTCTCCACACTCCCCTTCCTTCCCCCTCAACTTGCTTCCATGAAGGTGCTCCCTCTCCCAATCACCCTCTCCACCTCAGTGCCTTGTCTGATGATGATGTTGTTCTTCTCATGAGGGTGCAAATCTTTCACCTATTTCAGTCCTTTCTCTAAGTCTTTCATTGGGGTCCCCATGTTCAGTCTGATGTTTTTCTGCAAGCATTCTCATCTGTATCTACATGACTCTGGGAGAGCCTCTGAGGAGACATCCATGTCTGGTTCCTGCCAGCAAACACTTCTTGGCATCAGCAATACTGCTTGGGTTTGGTGGCTGCATATGTGGTGGTTCTCCAGGTGAGGCAGTCTCTGTAGATCTTTTCTTCAATCCCTGCTCCTCTATTTGGCCTTGTATTTCCACCCCTGTTTTGTTATCCCTTCTAAGAAGGACTGAGGCATCCACATTCTGGTCTTCCTTCTTTTTGTGCTTCCTAAGTTCTATGGATGGTTTCTTGGGTATTCTGAGCTTTTTTGAGGGGGGCAGGGTGAGAGCGTCATACTTATATATAATGTATTTTGATCTTTTATTTCCATCCATCCCCCTAATTTCTCTCAGACCCACCCAATACCCCCCTACTCTGCCCTATTTATTTTTGTACTGCACTGATTCCAGTTTGTGCTGCCCATATGTACATGGGTGTGAGGTCATCCACTGGAGCACGGTCTACTTACCAGGTCCCTCAACCTTAAAGAAAACCGACTTCCCCTCCTAGGGAAGCTATTAACCATCAGTAGGCCATTTTACCAGGTGTATAATAGCAGGAGCATCAGCTTTGGTGCTCTTCTGTATATAGCAAGGGTCCAGACATGTGACATGCAGATCACCGGTAAGGCAGTGAGCCACCATGTTTCTTCCGTGGTTCCCCAACTGTATCCCTTATGAGGAGTGACTAACTAGGCTGCTGGAATTGGGATATAATGAGCACCATTAATGGACATCACTAAATTCTTAGTTTTTGTCTTCACCCTGTGGCCTTTGTTGTGCTCACAAAGTGGCGCACGGATTGCCCAACATCTCTGGAAAATCCAAGTCCCACAAAGGCCAGTGGCTATTTTCAGTCTCTCATGAAGCTCTCCTGTGCTATAAGCAGGCTCAGGTCTACTTTATGCCTATAGATGTACCTATTTGGGTCATTGTATAGAAATAAAGCTGTATTTCGCAGAGTCCCTGATAGGGTATATTCACTCAGAACAGTGTTTCCAAAGTTTATTCATGTTTGTATCAGTAATTCCCTTTTTAGTGCATTGTTTCAAGTTAACAGCTTTCATTTACCCATTTGTCAGGACATTTGACCCAGATATCCTTAGTGAGGCTAATGTGAACATTCTCACACACGATTTATGTTTTCATATCTAGAAGTGGACCTTCTGACTCAGAGGCTGTATGCAAGATAATGAGAAACTCATACCCTGTGGGCGAGCAGCTAAGAGCACTAGCTGCTCCTCCAGAGGACCAGGATTTGATTTCTAACACCCAGTGGTGACCTACAGTGATCTGTAACAACAGTTCCAGGAGATCTGCTGCCCTCTGTTGACCACTCCTGGCACTGCCCCCACCCCATGCACTCACGCATACATGCTCGCTTTTTATTTTTTTTATTTTTTATTTCTGTGGTGGTACCTTTGGTGTACAGAGTTTTGAAATTTGATGGTGACCAGTTTTCTTTAATTGTTTCGGTGCTGTAGCTGAGACCACATAAGCCTGAGCCAAGGCAGCTTAGACTCACTCTCAGGATTCCTTTTCATTTTGTGGATTTAGCTCTTACATTGAGCTCTTTGATGTTTTAAATGTTTTTATTAGTTCATGTTAATTATATATAATGGTGGGTTTAGCTGAGATGTTTTCATACACCTACATTATGTATTTTCATCATATCCTGCCATCCTTTCTCCGCTTCACCCCTCCTTCTCCCTAACCACCCCTACCCGATATTTCCATCTTTAATTTTGAAACCCTCAAAATTAATTGGGATTATTTCTAGGAGTGTGAGTGGACGTTTTGTTTCATGACGATGTCCATCTTACCAGTGGTTGCAGAAGTAAAGAAAGTGTTTCTTCCTGCCGTGTTTTGGATAGATTGCAAGTTGAGTTCTGTGGATGGTGGACAGTCGGGGTTTGACTTCATGCTTTGCTCGGGACATCTACCGTCCCAGTGTCATCTCTTTTTCTCCCCAGGGAATTACTGTAGCAACCTTGTTGAAGACAAACTAACCATAAGTATGAGAATCTATTTTGGCCTCTCACTCCGTTGTATTGATTGATGTCTTGATTGTTCTGGCAGCTATGGCCTGCTTGTTGTAGCTTTGTTGTAAGTTGGGTAGCTGGATGCATAAGAAAGCAATTTCACTATATTTTTAAGGTTTTTTTTTTGGTTCTTTTACTCTCATTGAATGTGCATGTGCACGTGAGGATTAGCCTGAAAATTTCTGTAGAGAACTCAGCAGAGACTTTGAGTGGAACTATTTTTAATTCATGTATCAATTTCCGGGTGTTGGCTTTCATAACTTACTAATATCAGCCAGTTGATTCAAGATTATGGGATAACTTTTTCAATCTCTCTTTTTAATATAAAGGATTTTTTTTTATAGTTTCCAGAGTATTATTTTTCATAATTTAAAAAATTCATTCTTGAGTATTTTTTTAAAAAAGGATTTATTTATTTTTATTTAATGTGTATGAGTGTTTTGGGTGAATGTATGTCTATGCACCACATTGTGTTCATTGTGGGTAGGCCAGAAGAGGACATTCTATTCCCTGCAACTGAAGTTACATATGGGTGTCAGCGGCCATGTTGTTTCTGGGACCTGAACTCAGTACTTCCATTGCTGAGCTATCTTTTCTGCCCCTTAGTTTGTGATGTTACTGTAAAAGGAGTTGATTTTGTAACGTAATCGTACAATTCTTCATGGCTTTTATATGGTAAAGTGGATTTTATGTAATAGTCTTAATGTTTTGAAGCCTTAAAAGATCATTTATTAGTTAAGGTGATTTGTTTACAATTTCTCTACATAAGTTATGTTGTGTACATCTTTGTTTCTCTTCCTGTTCTGTCTTGGTGCCTTTTATTTTCTTCTCTTGCCTACTTGCCTTAGGTGGAGCTTTCTGTGAAGTAGGAGTCATAACACACTATCCTGGTCCTGATTTTAGGGAGAGAACTTTGCATTTTCACCATGGAGTTTGCTAAGTGTGATGTTTACAGATATTCTTAACTAGGTTGAAAATTCTTTGGGGCATATTTTTGGTTAGGGTGAAGAGCTTGCTTTTTGTCTCTCTCAGGTGAAGTGATTTTGTTATGAAGAGGTATTAATATATTTTATATTCTCTTCTTGTATCTATTGAGATTTATTATGAAGAGGCATTGATATTTTTTACATTCTCTTCTTATATCTATTGAGAAGATCAGTAGTTTCTACTGAAAATGGTGTTTTACATGAATTGAGTGAAACATTTATTTATTTTATATAGGTGAGCACACTGTCTCTATCTTCTGACACACCAAAAGAGGGCATCAGACCCCATTACAGATGGTTGTGAGTCACCATGTGGTTGCTGGGAATTGAACTCAGGGTCTTTTGAGGAACAGTCAATGCTTATAACTGCTAAACCATCTCTTCAGCCCCGTGAAACTTCTTTTTACCTATATATCCTGGGCTGACTATTTGTCTTAGTCAATATTCTATGCTATGAAGATATATCATGACCACAGCAACTCTTGTAAAAGAAAGCGTTTAATTGGGGCTGGTTTACAGTTCAATGGCTTAGTGCATTGTCATCATAGTAGGGAGCATGGCAGACAGGGTGCTGAGAGGTCTACATCTGGATCCACAGGCTGCAGGAAGTGAATGATATTGGTGCCAGTGCTTGGACTTTTGAAACCCCAAACCCCACCTTCAGTGGTTCTTTCTTTAATGAGGCCACCCCCACTCCAACAAGCCACACCCACTCCAACAAGGCCACACCCACTCCAACAAGGCCACACCCACTCCAACAAGACCACACCTTTTAATCTCTTTCAAGTATTTCCATTCTTTGATGACCAAACATTTATAAGCTTAAGGGGGGGATTACTATTACCACACACCACTCCATTGGACAACCTATGTGAGACCTCATTCCAGAAGAAACCGATTCCCCCTCTCTTAGCAGAAGCTATTGACCACCATGAGAAATTTTGTCACCATGTCAGTATTATTTAGGTTAACATTGTTTCATGGGTGATATTTATTATTTTGTTAATTTGTGTGTGTGTGTGTGTGTGTGTGTGTGTGTGTGTGTGTGTGTGTGCTCTTGTGTGCATACACATGCATATGTAGAGTATATTTGTGGACTTGCTATGGCACATATATATGAAGGTCAGGGGACAGATGGTAGGAGTTGGTTCTTTCTGTCTACCCTGTGGGTGTGGAGCTCAAACTTAAGTTGTCAGGTTTGGCAGCAAGTGCCTTTACCTGCTGAGCCGTCTTGCCAGGCTTGGGTTCTATGTAGAAAGCTTTTCCAGATTGAGTAGCCACTTGGTCATGATGCAATCAGTTTTCTATATTACTGGATTTGATTTACTTGTTAGGTATGGCATCAAAGAGTTTTATTCATAAGAGAGACTTAGTTCTGAAATATTCTTTAGGTATTTTTATCTCGGCTTTTAAAATAGAGGTTTAGCTGATTTTTAAAGAAACTTGGAGTGTTTTCTAAAAAGATAACATCCATTGATTGTAAGCCATGTGCTAAGCATTTGATTCTTTTAAAAACAACCCCTTTGATTTGTTTGATATAGAATTTTATAATTTTAAAATATTGTAAATACCTCATCTTAAATTTTAATACTCAATACTAGCATTTTTTTTTTGTTTTTATAGCATTGTCTTGAATTCATTCAAATAACACACACACAGGGAGGTCAGAGGACAAATCGTAGAAGTTGGTTCTCTCCTTCTCCCCTGTGGGTTTTGGGATCAAACTCAAGTTGTCAGGTTCAACAGCAAGTGCATTTACAATGAGTGATAAGTAAGTAGCGTAAATGTCCCTGTTAAAGTTAGGGAGGAGAGAGAGGGCGATGCATCTTCTTATGGCTCTATCATGGTCTTTTCATCTGCTTAATATAGTTCCTAGTAATAAATTTTAATTTGTGTATCTATCTAGTCAGGATGCAAAGAAAGTCTCATTCTATTTCTGATTTACTGGAAGGCCCAAAGCAATCATCCATAGTTGTTAAATTGTATTACAAGTCCCTTTGAGGGAATTTCAGTCTTTCCCCTGTTATTTGTTAACAGACTTTCTGATATTAATTGGATCTATAATGTTAAACTATTCTCTTTTAAATTTATTTTTTATTTTACACACACGAGTGTTGCCTGCATGCACAGTGCCCACAAAGGCCAGGAGAGGACAACAGATCCTCTGGAACTAGGGTTACAAATGGCTGCCACATGGTACATGTGGTGCTGGGAATCAAATGTGCTTCCTCTGGTGCAGCAGCCAGTGCTCTTATCTGCTGAGCCATCTCTCCAGGCCTCATAGAACTATTCTTGAACCATTTCAATAAACTTCTAGAGTTTTAATTTTTGATTTTTGCATAATTCAGTAGAATTAGAACGTTTGACTCAAATAGCAGTAGTCATTACAATTCTTTTCTTTTAAAGATTTATTTATCTTTATTTTATGTGTATAGGTGTTTTGCCTGCATGCATGTGTGTATCATATGTGTGCTAATCCCTGTGCAGACCAGAAGAGGGCGCCAGATCCCCTGGAATGGAGGTTGCAGATGGGCGTGAGCTGCCACGTGGGTGCTGGGAACTGAACTGAGGCTCAGAGTTGCCAGTACTTTTAGGTGCTGAGCAATGTTTGCAGCTACATTTATCTCTCACCATCTGCTTTTCTCTGGTGTTAGCTGATCTTACTGATTCTGACAGCGGCTTGTCCCTCCTGTGCTCTTGGGTTTGCAGCACTTCTGTGGAGTCAGCCCTCTCCTATCAGGGTCTGGGTAGAAAGAGTTATAGCACAGGGTCAGCTCCGGGTGCAGGCAGAAATCCGAAGAAGCTTGGTTCAGACTGCTCCTCAGTTCCTGATTACTGAGGGGTCTGGGCGGGTTCCTTTTGGGCCAGGAATTTGAACAGAGGTGATGATCTCATCTCTTGCTCTCTGATGTGTCAGCATTCCTGTGAGACTGTCTTTTTTCCAGTGGGGTCTGGGTACAGAGCACTCTAGCACTGCGTCTATCAGGGCACGGACAGAAACTAGCAGTGGTTCTTTTACCTCCAAGAATATGAGGAATGGTCTCATCTGTTTTTGTCTTTTTCAATTTTGAAATCATTTTTTAGCAGTTTCCAAAGTAGAGATTTTTTAAAAAAGATAATTTTATTGCTACATCTTTGGGTATTTTTGTTCTTTTTGTTTTGGTAAATACTATGAATGGAATTATTTCTAGATCTCACATAATTTGCTGTTAAGTGTTCAGAAGCAATACTAAATTTTATAAATTTTGTAAATTTTATATCTTATTGATTTAGTTTTAACAGTTTTTTTGGCAGGCATGCATGTGTGTGTGTGTGTGTGTGTGTGTGTGTGTGTGTGTGAAAGTTTTAGGTGTAATCCATTTTTTCTTATAAAAATGATTTACTTATGGGCCTGGAGATATTGTTTAGCGGTTAAGAGCACTGACTGCTCTTTCAGAGGTCCTGAGTTCAAGTCCTAGCAACCACATGGAGGCTCACAACCATTTGTAATGGGATTTGATGTCCTTTTTTTGTATGCCTGAACACAGCTACAGTTTACACACACACACACACATACACACACACACATATGTGTATATGTATTATTTAGAAAGTGATTTATTTATTTTTATTTTATATGCATTGGTGTTTTGCCTGCATGTATGTCTATGCAAGGGTGTTGGATCTGTTGGAACTGGAGTTTTGGACAGTTGTGAACTGTTGTGTGGTTACTGGGGATTGAATCTGGGACCTCTGGAACAGCAACCAGTTCTTTTAGCCACTGAGCCATCTCTCTAGCCCCATGATTTCCTATGATTGAACCATTCGTAAAAGGGTCTCATATCATGTTCCTCTTCATTGTGAACATATTCTATTTCATTTCAATGTTCAAAACTCATGACCTTGAAGAACAGGGGCAAGAATGGATTTCTTTGCCTTGCTCTGAGTCTTGGAGGAAAATTTTCCAGTGTTTCCATTTAAATGATTTCTGGTGGGAGCTTATCTTATGCCTTTTGTTTGGAAATTATTTTTTTTGTTCTATAATGACCTAGAAATACAAGAAATACTTTTCATATAGGTTTTTTTATGGAATTAGCTTGACAGTAAGATGTAACATTAGATGAAAATGTAATTATCAGAATACAGGACATATTTTTGTATAGAAAATATTTGACATGAAAATTAGACAAATTGTTTGAGTTGATAATATGTTCATGAGAGACATGGTGAATCATACAGTATTGGAATACTCATATTTTAATTTTAATGACATAGTTGTATTTATGTAGTTGGAAACTTTCTTTTTTTTTGGATCAGTTCACTACTTGCAAAACCATTGATCTCATTGAAATATATGCTTTTTGGCAATGAACATTATATTTTTATTTAATGAAAATTTTAATATTTATGGTATATCATCTCTCATTTCTAATGTGAAAGAAATATTTTCATTTTTCTCTTTCCGTCCGGACTCCTCATGTGGTTATGTAATTTATTGGTGTTTTAAATGACACAGTTTTAGTTTTATTGATCAAGCCTGCTCTTCCTCATTTCAGATCCATTGATCTCCCCATCTTATTTTCCTTTGGATCTTCTTGTTGGTATTTTTAATAGCTTCTCAATGTTTTATGCATTTGTGTTCAGTATTCTGTATTTACAGTACCGACAGCTCTGAGGGCCGCACTTCTCACCCATATTGCTCTGTTGTGTGTTCATCTTCTGTCTTCATTTCTTAATTTCACGTTGACTTCCTCTCTGACCCCAGTTGGAGGATTGAAGCATTCAGAGTGATTAAATAAAAAGTACTTAATGGGTCATTTCTGGCTTTATTGCTAATTGAAGACATAAAATATGTGCTGTATAGCTTTTGGAGTTTGCTGAAGTACTTTTTTTTTCCTTTTTAAAAACAACTTCATAAAACCTTAATTAAATTTGGTTCTCAAAAATCTTACACGTGTATATAATGTATTTTTAATTTTTTCATATTGAGACATGGCCTTATATTTTAGCCCTGGTTTGGATTCTGAGTAGACCAATTGGCCTCAAACTCAGAGATCCTCCTGTCTTTGCCTCCTCAATGCTAGACCTAAAAGTAAGCATCGGTATGGCCCACATACATTCTGATTATTCTGAGCATCCACTTCTTTACTGCCTTCCCATTTTTATTCTCACCCCCACTAGTTCCTTTCTAAGATTTTTGACCTCTGGCTATGTTTTGTGAGGCTGGTGGTGACAGTGATGCCGGTAAGGATGGTGGTGGTGATGATGATGGTGATGGAGTAGCAGTGGTGATGTTATTGAGGTGCAGGCAGAATGCAGAACAGAGTCCAAACTGAACAACGGTCATGTTATTCTAGTTCAGCAGTTAAAGGAAAATGATGGTTACCATCCGGAAGTGACTGGTGGTATTCAATGTCCTGTCTTCATCCACCTTTGTGGATGAAGCACATGAGGGAACACAGTTCTGGGTCTGAACACTGTGCAGGTTTTCTGCACACCTCATGACACAACCATCCACCTGCTTCTGGAAGCTATCCACCATAAAAACCTCACGTACTGCTGTGGAAATGAATAATGTTCCAAGTGTCTGCAGAACTACTAGCTATTATGAATTATTGGCAGAGATGTTCACGCAGTGGCTCACAGGCAGGGCATTTCTCATTTATGAAGACTCAGCAACCAGAGGAGATTTTTTGGGAGACTTGAGATGCCTTCCACGAGGAGTAAACTTCTTGGCGATGTAATTTCTGAAAACATCAAGGTAGCCGAGTCAATTTAGTTCCCATGGATAACTTAAGTGGGTAGATACAATGAGATGGAAAACTTAAACATAAGGTTGTTGAAAATGCACCCAGAGGGAGCAATTGAGATAGGCTCCTTTATGATACAAGACAGACATTCTTGTTCTTCTAACATGTATTTTAAAGGTGAAGTGTTTTGTTTTGTCTTCCCACAGTACTGATAGAGCCCACTGAGTAGCACTAGGGATGAACTTGTCTTGCTGAACCCTACTAGTGGTGTTGAAAACTTAATGTTTATTTTTTCTAATTAAGGTGTGTTAATATAGTTTTGTTAAAACAGAAATCTTAATTAATACAGATGGTAAGTCTAACTGAACACACTACTAGCATATGAAGCTATATACAATATAATGGTAAATCTTTTGTTTTTCAGTTTTATCTTTAGATTGTAGATACAATTCCATCCAAGTATAATTAGATAGGAAAAAACCTATGATCTAAGACACAGCTTCTTGTGAGATCATTACTGTGAGGTTTGGCCTTCTGCTTTTCTTGTGGGAAGGACTTTGCACAGTGATGCTAGGTTTAGTTTCTGGCTTTGTCAGTTACTTAACAAGTGAATTTGCAGAGTTGTCTTTAATTCATGATCACTGCGCTGCCCTTCCATTGAAGGGGAAGGTGTGATAAACATGGTGTGGAGTTCTGAGAAGAATTCAAAAAAGCATTTGAGAGCAAGTCCTCCTATGTTTGGTACCCATTGGGCTCAATGCGCTTTCCTTTCTTTGTGGCCTCTTTTGCTATTTTCTAGCTCCGTGCTCCTTAGAGGAAGAAACGTGGTAGAGACTGGTCCCATTAGATGAAAGTGTCTTGAAGTTTTTATGAGTGGTTTGCAGGGACAATGGACAGCAGTGGTTTTTCTAGATGGAACTCACATTGTAATGTCCGATCAGCAGAGTGACCTTTCTTAGCACAGATGATTTAATAAAATAGCTAAATTGTTTTCCAGATAATTTGTTGGAAAGTGTCAGAACAGAGTTTAGAGGAGAAAAGAGGGAGTATAGAGTGTGTTCAAATCCTTGTTAAAACCAGCCCAGGAGAAGCCTTCCTGCAGGTCGGTTGACAGTACAAGTTTGTAAGTTGAATTTGCCTAAATGTTGAGTTCTCACAATGAGATACAGCATGAGGCTTATATTATGTAAAAGATTTATTCTTTTTTTAAAAGTTATTTCTATTTGGGAAGGGAGTGAGAAGCCCAGATTCTTGCCTTTTGAGTTTTACAAACTTGCCTCCACAATTCAAATACACACAGTTTGTGGAGAGTCCTTCAGTTCAGGTCTACACACTCTTGACAGAGGGTAGCCTCTTGAACAGCACACCCAGGAGGGTAGTTGTGATTTTAAGGCAAACACCGTGTACCGATGGATTCCAAGCTATTAGTCCATTAGAGAAACAATATGGTTAGAGAAGAACTAGAGCAGGATGCCCTGCTCACCTCAAATGAGTTGTTAAGTCTCATACTAGGAGCCATGCAAACTGTGACAGAGATCCAGTAAAGAGTATGCTTATAGTTGTCTGGAATCAACAACCCAGACAAGAGGAAGTATTAGACCAGGCTAGCTATGGGGTAGAGCTGATGAGAAGATGAGCCTTCAGGATGAGGTAGATATACTCAAGGGTGATGCCCAGAATTCCTACTTGGACCACTGTAAAGTTCTCTGACTTGAAGTGGTGGACGTCCTTTCCCCCGAGTCATAGTTCTTTGTGCATGCCACACAGTTTTGCTTCTAGTGTTTATTTTGCTCAGGGTTTTAGCTAGACAAGGTAATAAAACCACAGAAAATGACTAAAGTATAATAAAGAATGCCATATATTCTCAGCCAGTAAATGGGGCCATCTGCCTCCTGCTGGAAGTTTCTCACCGAATAAGGTTAAAGATCAGAAGATGAAAATGTGTATCTTCTAGAGATGCTTTCAAATGTCAGGTGACCAGACATGGGGGTGCCGGGCTTCCATCGTTTTTATTGTGTGCTTGGCAGAGTGTCGTCTCAAGTGCACATATTTGAATAGTGAGAGGAAGGGTGGTGAGGCCATGGTGTCTTGGGAAAGCAGCAATTTTCAAGTGGAAATTTAAAAGGATGGAAGGGCTTGCTGTCAAGAAAATGAGGTTTTCAGAAACACACCAATTAAGCAAAATTTAAATCTTTGTGGGAAGAAATGAAGCTGCTCGGATGACTTTTGACCTTAATTGAAGATAGGATGTATCATAGCAATAGAGTGTAATGTCTCAGGCAGATTGCTCATGCTTGTCTGTATGCATATTGGATTTTGGATTGCTTGGTGTTTGAGAAATGGAAAAGCTGCAAATGTTGCCATTAACCTTTACTTTTTTAGTATAAAAGTCACAATTTCATTAATATTTATGCATACAATCATTTAAGTTCAATGGAATCCTCTTGTAGAATTTTAAAAGCTGGTTTTCTTTCTTTCTTTTTCTTTTTCTTCTTTTTTTTTTTTTTTTGAAGCACTTTGGAATTAGTGGTTGTGAAACACTTGAATTACCGAGTGACATTCATTTGCTTAGTTGGTTCTAGGGATAGAAATGCAGGCAAGTGAGTCTCATTGGGGGTGAGGGACAGATTAAACCCTTGGCTTGCTGAACCTTCACGGAATGTACCTCTGACCCTCAGAACAGGGGTGAGGGGACACAGTGGCATTGATGCTGAGACAAAAGGCAGACTATACATTACCTAAAAAATTAGAGCTCATTCACTATCTGTCAGATGCTAATCTATTCCAGGCACTTGCTTATCTGTGGGTGCAGTACAGGGATGATGTATTTAAAGATGAGGAGGATGTGAAGAGGGTGTGTCCTCCAGGGAGTTTTCATGGAGGCCTCAGATGATAAATAGGAAACACTTTGAATCTAATAGCAAATGGAACAGGAAAGAAAGACATTGAGGGATGGAGAAAACCAAGCAAAAGAGGGAGGGATGAGCACTTTGAGAACAGGGTACACAAGGCGACTCTAAAGGAGACAGCAATGAGAAAAACCAGAAGGATGAGCATCCCAGAGAAAGGGGGTAACACACTCAGAGGTGCTGGGGTATCCAGTCCGGACTGAGGGCTGGGTTATGTGGTTCTCTACTGACTGGTGATGGGAAGGTTCAGGACAAGACCCTCCCATACCCTGAGTACCTATTGAATGAGGAGACACTCACGGCAGATTCTACCCTGATGGCTCACAGTGTGATGCTTCACAGATTATAGTGTGGTGTTCACGTAGTACGTGCCATGCGATCTCAGGTCAAAATTTTTTTTATAGAGCACCAGCTGCATGCACAGTTTACCCACTCATCAAAACCCTTCATGGCAGATCAAAAACACTTCTGTCGTCTGTGAAACTGTGATTAGGTAGACATCTTTGAAAGCAAGTGGACTCAGGGCATCTTGTTTTATTTTTAGAATTTTATGCTTCCCCTTTTTCCTTTAGTTCATTAAATCGCTTGTGGATTAGACACAGCATTATAAGGATGAACTGGTTATTCTTTCCCAAGAGATGTAGGGCCTCATCCCCAGCAAGGTGGTTGTGGTGTGGGTGTAGTGATGGGTACAGCACAGTGGTGGGCTAGCTAAGGGGTTGTTGGTACTCAGGGTGTGGTAGGGTAGTGTCCTGAAGAGGCTCTGGTGGATGTGGTACCACCTTCATGGCAAGACTGGCAAAGGGAACATGTACGGAAACTTCTGCCTCTCCTCCAGACAGCCTTGTGGGACTTGTTAAGAAGCAGAATCTTGAGTTTTAAGGATAAAGTTTGAAACTGCCAATTCTGATGGCTTGCATGCTAATGATCACAGTGGGTCCCCTCCCATCAAATTAATGAATTAGTCATCATCACTTTAAAGATTTATAGCTGGTTGTGGTGACTCTCACCTGTCATCCGGGCACCTAGAAGTTCAAGGCTAGCCCTGGCTACGTAATGAGTTCTAGGCCAGCCTGATCTACAAGTGAGACGTTGTCCAGCAAACAGACAAAAACCTCCCACCCTCCAAATCTTCTGGATTCCCCTGGTGAATACATGGTGAATGTACCCCTCATCCTACCCAGTTTGCAGCTCCCTCCTTTGTCTCCCATCACTGCCCAGCCAGCAGGCGTTAGTAGGAGGTTTATTTTATTTGATGTAAAGTCTGGTGCTATTGTATTTACTAGACTGGAATGAAAGAATCTCTAAGGATTAGTTATTTCTAGAAAAACAGTTTGGACTCCTAGCCTGCTTCAGTGGTGTAAGTGCTGGCCTGGCCACCCACCCTGGAGTTGTGGATTTTCTCCATGGAGGTGGCATGGCTGGTGATGTGTTTTGCAAGCAGCAGGAGGCAAGCGGAGGTGGCTGTGGTGACAGGGACTCTCGGGGAGCTCTGCAGAGGACACAGGTGCAGTTTTGCTGCAATGAAAGGAAGAATCATAGCTATAGATGCTCTCCCCACCGAGAAAGGAGAAATAAACATGGGTGTCGAGAAGGTGCTCATCTCAGGAAGATCTACACACCCTGGGTCTTCAAAGCGCCATACATGGCTTCCTACAATCCTCCATGAACTCTGTCACTCCACCTGGCTGGAGTTTTCTCCATGTGGAGTGTGAGAGATGGAGAGTCGGACAGGGAACTAGGACTTCAGGACAATCCCCTGGATTGTGGGGAATGTTGGGAAACAGCGAACCCATTGTTGCAGTCTCTCCTTACTGGGGTGACTGCAGTGTTGGGCCAGCACAGGATGCCTCGGAAGGGTCCTGCAAATTGCCATCATGGGTCCGTGTGTTGTCTTAGTTGTGCTGGAGTTGACACTTGTGGACCTGAAAGAACGGATCACACTCAGCTCCTTGAGGTGGGGTTCTTTTCAGCATCCCAAAGGTGACTCTTCGCCTTTTGGAAACGTGAGCTTATTTAGTGCTTTTGACTTGGTTTGGCCTAGGAATTAGGACTTGGATGGTGCATCTTGAAGGGTCTATCTGCACCTCTTTTGGGGCCCAGTGAAAACAGACTCAGAGATGATTAATTCCTAACGTGAGGTGGCTGTTTTAGCTACATTATCCCAGTCAGGATGGGTGAGCATTTCCTCGGTGACTGATGCTGTCTGTTGAAATATTACTCAGGCGCCCAGCATCTCACCCAGCCCCATGGTCCGCAGAGGGCAGTGCCTGAGGCCCCGTCTACTTGTCAAGGTTTGGAGGTGCAGAGAGAGTGTCTGTGTATGCATTGCTGGAGGAGATTTCAACTTGTCTAGACATTCGAGTGAGATAAATAATTCCCGAGCTGCCCTTTCTGTGAAGACAACTTACACATAAAAATGTTTACCTCCTCTAAGACAATTTGTTGCCTAGGAGTGGGTGGGTTGGCTGGTGTGGTAGCTTGAAGGAGAAATGTCACTGCCATTTGGACACTTGGCTCCAACTTGATCGCACTGATTGGGCATGGTTAAGGGGAGCTGCAGACTTGATGGAGGAAAAGGGGCATGGGGGGTGTGATCTTTGAGAGTTCATCACACTGTAGCTTGAGGAGAGTTCCATGAAGTTGTAGGAGTTGTCTTCTTGCAAAGGACTTAACATATGCTAAGTATGCAACTCCAGGATTTCATCTTTAAGAATGCCTTGGGGAGACTCCTTTAACTCAGCAGTACCCAGGGGACAAATAGAATCGACCTGGCAGCTTAAGCTCCTTTCTGGCAGTGTGTAGGGAGACTGGTAGGCATTTTTGGAGGATATGATAAAACCCCCAGAGCATGCTAGCACAGCAATGGACCTTGCACCAAGGGGCAGTTTTGATGGCTTAGGAATTCTGGTGATAAGAATTTTGAGCAACCCTTTCAGTGATGGCTCTGAGGATGACTAGGCTGGCTGCTTGTTCCTGCACTTGGAGATTCTGAGTGTTTCTAAGGGAAGCTGACATGGCTAAATGCAGGAAGAGTTAGAAATCAGGAGACTGACCCTTTCCCAAGAATGAAGAGTTGCAGGTGGTCCTGAGTGCTGTGCGTGTTTTGTTGTCATCCTACCATCTCTGAAAAGTTATTAAATACCTTTTGTGAACTGGGCACCATATTTGGAGCTGGAGAGATAGAGATGTGCCCTTGAGGGAGACATGCATTAATAGTTACAGCAGCGGTGATGTGCCTTATAGAGAGACAAGCTATAGTAGATGGCTTCCCAACGGTCAGCTTTCGGCTCTGAGCCTGTGTGTGAGCTGGGCCCTGCCTTTGCCTCTTGTACAGGCTCTTAGCTCAGCCCCACTGGCTGACTCCCCCTCCCCTCCTCTCCCTTCCCTCCCTCTCCTCCCCCATTCCCTTCTTCTTTCTGCCTCTTCCATTTTCCTCCTTAACATCCTCCTTACACTCCCATTTCCCCTCTTTCTCTTCCTACTCAGTTTTAAAAACAGATTCCAGGATATAACCTTGTCCTACATTCTGAGTTATGAGTACAATGCATTTTTGACAGTTTTTTAAAAGCTATGGGCTAAAATTTTTAAATTTGATTTATTTTTGAGAATGTCATATATCAGTACTATGTTTATGTTATTTCCCTTCTCATTCTTTTCCCTCATACACCTTGTGAGTTCCCCTGTTTCCTGTCAAAGAGCTACAGCCAGTCGGTAGCTGCTGAAGAGTAAAGCTTCTTCCTCAGGGTCCATCCAAACACATAGACATAGGAGCAGCAGCAGAAGGCTCCAGGAGTTGTGTTCACAAATCTAAATGAAAATATTTCATATGTAACAGTTACAGAATAAGGGTTAATGGTTTATAAGCATGACCAGCTCCATCTTGTCCGTGCTGCTGGACTTCTGCACTGACTTCCCAGTAATTTCCTCCATGCAGATCTCTTTTTATGTGTTCACAGCCCGAGTGTCTACAGCTCCTTCTCTGCTCTGGCATATTTTATCCTCTTAAGCTTCTTTATGCTAGCTCATCACCATCTAACACAAGGAATACTCATTGTTTTCCACCCTCGTCTGTTAGATAAGAAATGCAAGCACAGAGCCTTTATTTGTTAAGTTCACGGTTGCATCACAAGCACTTTGAACACCCTTTTGGTGTCCTATTAACACTCATTAAATAAATATACAAACTTCCATTGAAATGAGAAGGAAGCCAGTAACTGTCAAGGGGGGATTTACAGAGAAAGTAGGATTTAACATTTAACTCAAAGTAAAGGTTTTGGGGGCTGGCTCAGTGGTTAAGAGGACCTGGATTTAATTCTCAGCACCCACAGGGTGGCTCATGACTGTTTGTAACTAGACTCTCAGTTCTAGGTGATCTGATGCCCTCTTCTGACCTCGGTGGGCTACAGACATGTACAAGGCACACAGACACACAAACAAACAAAACACCAGTTTATACATGAAATAAAAATAGACAGATCTAAAGACGTTTCCCGGGTGGATACAGTATGAGCTGCCAGAAGGGAGGAGCACGCTTCTAGGCTAAGCCAGATACATTGTTTCATTCCATTCTCTTTCTCGTTTGTCTTTCTGGGCCTTGTGGGATACAGACTGCTCCCTGGCATCTTTTGGGAGGCACATACTGCATAATTTCTTTCACCCCGGTTTACAATGCAGTATGATGTCAAGTGCCTGACTGAGCTTAAGTATGGTGTGATATGTTTGGGGAAGGGATTGTGGCTTCACTGCTGAGTACTATTAACCAGTTTTTCTGAGGTATGTGGGAGTTTCACATGCAGACAGAGGGATAGTAAAACATCTCGAGTCAATTGTAGGGTAATAATGAGCATCTCCAAAAGGGCTCACTAAGGTTATAACATGTCCAACTCTTTCACATGGAGAAATCCCAGGCTGGAGTTAGGTCTCCACTTGGAGCTTTTTCTTGACTCTGTCACTTTGTAATTTTAGTTGAGGGGCAGCAACTAGACCTTTAAAATGAGATAATGTTTAAAGTTATTTTTTAAAGGGTAGTAATAACTTATGACTCAACAGGCTCAGCCTGAGCTTTGCATTACTAAGTCTGAACTTCTGTGTGTTATTGGACAACGTTGTTTAGCAAACGAGGAAAATGCTCAGTGAACTCTTATTTACCCCAAATCAAGGAGCAGAGGGCTTCTCCCTAGCTTCCACTAGGTGGTCAGTCGGTAGTAATAGGGCAGGTATTTTTCTGTCTTGCTCCCTTTTTCCTCCTAAGATGTTTCTTGCAAGGATATTAAAATGTTTAATCAAGCCACTGTGCTTAGTCAGGTCCAAATGGGTTAATGGGTGTCCCCAAGTCAGGAAGAAGGAAGTTATTATGGGGATAATGGGACCCAGAGAGGAAGGGGGAGAAGAAGACAGCCAGGAGCAGAGGGAACAGCAGTGGACCAGGTTACTGAGCAGCATAATGGCAGAGAGCCAGTAGGGGATCAGCAGACATTGGAGAGGTACTATTAGAGAACAGATAGCTGCAGCGGCTCAGTTAGAACCCAGAGGCACCCGAGTCTCAAGTATCATGTCCTTACAGGGAGAGACCAAACCTGGAGAGTACAGCTAGAGGGATCTGCAACGAGGCCTGTATGCCCTGGTGGGACATAGCCTGGCATGCATGCTTAGCTCAGACATCCATGAGCTAATGAGACAAGTTTTCCGATTGGAGGACGAGGAGCGTTTTGGCAGAGCAAGAGACACGCTCAGGGCAGGGACGCCAGGAATCTGTGTGTGTGGTCGATTCAGAGAAGTGTTGCTGGATTCTTGAGTATCGTGAGGATAACAGGGCTGGATTTTCAGGCGAATTGTCATAGTTCCTGCTGTCAGGGTAGTTTGTGGTTTTTCAGCTACTTGAGTAGATGTTTAAAGGGTGGGTGGGTATAAGTAGCTGTTTTATTGGCTGGGACCTGGTCATGTGACCACACATGGTTGCAAAGCCATGGTGGTAATAATAGTCCAGGAATGAAAGAACCTATCCAGCTCAGGGGACAGCTCTTATAAATGCAGAGGGAAAGGAAATGCTGACCTGAAGCAGGAAGGATGGTCAGAGGGGGCCAGAATGTGATGAGCCCTATGTTCACGCTCTGCCTAAAGAACTTGACATTGTTGATGAATGAATAAGACACCTTTCTAGGTAGGAGATGAGGAAGGAAGCTTGAAGTATGGAGTGTGGAGTATCGCCCCTGGAGGAGCAGCTGAAGGTTTGACTTGGAAGGGTCAACATCGATGCAGAAAGGGGAGCAGAGAAAGGGTGGTAAAGACTCATCTGGTGCTACGTGGAAGAGATGCTACAAGATGTCTGCAAGAAGACTGGAAACCCCGTGGCCTTGTCCACAGGACCCTCATCCCAACGGGCCACAAATACAGAGCAGAGTCACATGCTTTAAGATGACGACTTGGGGGAAATCTTTTAAATTTGGTCCAGGGATGTTGGGTTGAAATAGGTACCAAGGTAACTCTAACAAAAACATTCTACGGCAAAGCAACTATGCTGTATGCACTTATTTTGAAAAGACAGGAAAAGTATCCAAGACACAGAACAAAATCTGCATGTTTTTTCCTGTTTGTGGATCTAAGATTTTATTTCTTTATCTATGTGTTTATATATCTATGAATCTATGTATGCATTTATGTGTATACCTGTCTACCTATTAATACATTTGATCTACCACTATATATTTATCTTATGTATCATCTATCTATATAACTATATACATACATATATATGTGTGTGTGTCTGTCTATCTATCTATCATCTATCTATCTATCTATCATTTATCTATCTATCTATCTATCTATCTATCTATCTATCTATCTATCTATCATCTATCTATCTATCATGTTTATCCATCTAGTTATTGGTGTAGCTATCCATTTTCTCCCTCCTCTTTCTGTGTGTATGTATAGGTTGTGAAAGGGACCCATGTGATAGAAAAAATAGAGTCTTATGGAAGAATTGGGGACAGATAAAAAGCATCAGTAGACTATAGGTGACATGAAGACGTAAGTGGTATAGTGGGGAAGGGGGTGGAGCCAGTAAAAGCAGGGGAAGAGGAGGGGGGGGAGTAGAAAGAGGAAGACCCAAAATAGACCATATATGAAAATGCCATAACAAAAACCTTTTACTTCAGATGCTAATTTAACAAAAGTGAATAAAAGAACAGAATGATAAAAGACTCTAGAGGTACACAGCCATTCATTTAGAGCTGGGAGGCACAATGAGGTTCATTGTACCCAAGGAATCCATGAATATCAGATACAGGGTCAACTGCTGGAGTGAGGACCAAAGTAAGAGTGTTTTTAAAAGGAGGAACTCGTCGCTTGCTCTTGTGAGGCAGCTGGAATGCAGGCAGTCAGAGGTCACCAGACAGTTTCACAGGGTTGAGGGTCAGGATCTTCTGTAGTTTCTGGTGTGGTACATTCTGCCCCCCCACCCGCCCTTCGCCCCGAGTTATCCTGGTTCACTGTCATATATCTGCTACACCTGACTGAAGGAGAACCACTGAGTAGAGATTATTCCTTGCACACGTGGCTTTTGTTTCTGTTTATATTGGCTGGAACCTGGTCATGTGACCTCTCATGGTTGCCAAGCTGTGGGGGCAACAATACTCTTCTTTCCGGGTGGCCGCACACTTCACTCTGACTTCTGTATTAGAGGAAGGAGAGCAGGTATACGTTGGTGGCAGGCAACATTTTCTGCTTCCACAGTCTCTCCGGTGTTTGCCTGAACTCTGCTCCTCTCTGGGCCCCTCTCTGCATGCGAATGGGAATTTCTAGAGGAATTAGTATTCATTTTCAGAATTCTGGATGAAAAATTCTTTGGAAAATTGACATCCGTCCAGAAAAATTGTTGAAAGATGGAAGTTAGCTTTCCTTTAAATTCTCACTATAGAACAAGAGAGAGCTTTGATAGAAGTCTTACAGGTACATTTGGTAGATACAGTTTAAATTTTCTTGTGCCTGTCATCTTGACCTTTGCATACAGGAGAGAGACTGCACATCAGTAGAGACCGGATGCTTGTCCAGTAGTGTCTTTTTAAAGGCTAACACGTTTTAATTACATACACTAGTGAGTGTGTTTGCTGTGCTAGTTTCATATGTGCAAGTGTGCAGTCTTCCTTCTGCCCATACTCTGCACTTCTCCCCATGTCTGCTAGTCGCTATTCTGGGCTCTCCAAATTACACCACAATAAGCATTATCATGATGGTCTCTGGTTTGTCAGCTCTGTTTCCTTTAAATGCATCCTCAGAGGTAAGGTAGATAGTAGGCTTTATTCTGTTGTGTGCGGGAGGAAGCTAAGGTCTTGCTGCCTTTTCCAAGGTTGCTATGTTGAGCTGAAGTGATCAAATATTACTTAAACATAAATATGTACTTAAAAATCTTGAGAGAGAGAGACTGACTGACAGACAGACAGAGACAGACACATATGACTTCTCTATTTGATTATTTCACTTAAAATTATTTCTCCAGTTAAATTGATTTTGCTACAAAGATTGGATTTTACTTTTCTTTAATTGTCAGGCCAATGTAGAAATCTTAGACAAGGTAACAAGACTCTGCAACCTCTAACCTCTGAATAGGTAGCCAAAGGAAGTGAAGTCAGCATACTACAGACCGGTATACACTGGCTTGTTGTGTTCACAGTAGCTAAGACGTTATATCATCTCCAGTGCCCAGCAACATGGGAACAAATGTATCAGCAACTTTCTTCATTGTCATGACAAAATATTTAGCAATAGACAATTTAAGAGAGGGAGGGTTGGTTCTGGTTTAAAGTCAAAGGGCCCCATTCCATCATGGTAGGAAGGACATGACATCTGTCAGGGAAGCTATACAGCAGGGACAGAGGAGTCTAAGTTGGTCACAGTGTACCTCCAGTCAGGAAGAAGAAAGTAATGGATGATAGTGCTCATCTCTCTTTTCTTTTTTATTCAAGTCCAGGACCCCAACCCATAGGATGGTGCTCCCCGCAGTTATGGTGAATCTTCCCAATCTGGATAATTCCTCGCAAACATATTCATAGTCAGAAGCTTGTCCCCTTGATCATTCTAGATTCTGTTAAGTTGACAATCAATATTAACCATCACAGTGGATAAAGAAATTTAATATATATAATATTTATATTATATACACATATAATAATAAATATATTACTATTATATATACACATGTACACACATATAGTATTATATATGTATAGATGTATATTATACACACACACACACCTATATACCTATACATTCATATCTCCAGGAAATGAATCTAGCTTGATAATGAGATCAGGAGTGTAACTGGTGATAAATTAGGAAGCAGCTTTCTTAAGCCTGGTTCATATGCTCCTTACTTTTGGAATCATAGGCTTTTCCAGGCAAGGCATTGAGGTGCTAAGAAGTTCTGGGTTAGTTACAATCATCTGCTGCAATTGGCATTGTTCAGTAAAAGCACCTCTGCCCTAAGGTTGGCTTATAGCACTTTTGTCTCAGCTGCATAATGCCAGCAGCCTCAGCCTCTCCTACTGTCAGTAGCTCAATAGTTGACAGACACCATGATTTAGGCACAGTGCTGTGGAACAGATGAACATATGTAGTGTCAGGTCAATTTGGTTCCATCTCTAGATCTGACACCAGCCAGAGGTGGCATCACAATTAGTCACTACACATCTTCGAATTATGGTTTCTGCATCCATGAATTATGTATATTTTCTACCTAATGTCCATAGTCAGAGATCTAGGAACAATAGGTGACATGCAGTTGGTACTCAGTAATTATTAATTACTATTATTGATGTAAGTAAGTATTAAGAGGCACTATACTCTCTGTTTTCACTCCAGTGGACATTGTTTGAATTTTATTTCATTTTTTGATAAATTTTAAGCCTCTATTTTCTATTTTTAGAATGTCTATTGAAACCAGTCATATTTGACTTCTGGTCTTTATGTTCTACTTGCAAACACCAGAGGCTAAAGAAAGAATTAATAGAGAGAAAGACCTGAGTTATGTTGCTATCACAGCGACTGATATAAGAAGACATCTTCCTGGCCACTTTATGAGAATGAATCAAGGAGTTTTGTGCATCTGCTGTCTGTCATGAAATGGATGAAGGAGGATAGTGTGATTGTCTTTGGTTCATATTCTTTAGTAATCTATGATGTAATAAATTTGGTGCTCACATGACTCCAGACTCTTCTTGTGCTCAGATAACCATCAATCTTATGTAAGCTGGAAGAGCCTTTAATTTCTTTTACTTGTGATTAATGTCTTTCTAAATAATTTTTTTTCATTCCAGTTCATTTTTGGTCTGTGTTTGTGTGTATATGATGTGTGTGTGTGTGTGTGTGTGTGTGTGTGTGTGTGGTGTATGTGCATACACAGGGAATCTGGAGGAAATATCTTGCTTTATCACTCTCTACCTTATTCTTTGAGACAGGGTCTCTCATGGACTCTGACTCTGGGACCTGTAAGACTTGAATTGAGCCTTAACTACCTGGAGACTCTCTTGAATGAGATAAGAGATCAGGGATTGATGCAAATGCAAGAAATTTATTTTCTGGCGCATTAGGGTCAACCCTCAATCAGCCCCTTGTGGTGAGTGACTAAAAGGCGACCCTGAATGGCTGTGACAAGCAGTTTTTATATTTTTTGGGGGTACAGGTTACATCAGCAATGTTACAGTTTAAACTTATTGGTTAAGCATATTGAGTTTTGAATCTATTGACTAGCAAGTATGATATGCATTTGGACTCTACCTGGGGCTTTTCAGAAGGTCAGTGAGTACATTCTGAGAATTTCTTTACTCAGGAGTGTTCCCGTGGGTTGAGAATGGAACTTGTCCTAGTCTTATCCCTAGGTGGGAGAGGGAAGCTGTAAGGAGGGTGTGGGACTGTAAAAGCCCTTAGGGTCCTTCAGACTGACAGCCAGCTATCTTCAGCAGCCCTCCCATTGCCATGCCTCAGTGGTGACACTACAGGTACATGTGGCCAGAGTTGGCTTTTTGCATGGGTGCTAGGGTTCACACTCAGGGTCTCAGGCTTGTAAAGCAAGTGCTCTTACAACTGAGCTGTCTCCCCAGCCCTCACAACTACCCTTCTTGAGGTTCGCTTTCCCATAAGCATGTGGCAGATGGATATCACAACCAGAACCCAGGTGAGCTGGCCTACTCAAGTGCGAGAAAATCCAGATCCAAGAGAAGGTGCATAGAGAACCCAGAATTTTCTTTTTCATGTGAGGAGAGAATAAGCAACACCTTTAATGGAGCATGGCTTCCTAGGCTCTATCGCTGAGGGAGGAAGCAGTGATTTATTTATTTATTTTTAGCCTTTTCCTTGGTCTTATTTTTAGATTTAGAGGGAAGTTTCAGAAATTTACAGAGCATCCATGTGTCTCCCACACTGAGCTTAAAACTCCAATAATAACATCTTATGTAACCACTAAAATTGTAAAAACCAGGAAGTTGGGATAGCATGATTATTCACCACACTATGGAGTTTATTTTAATTTACCTTTCCCACTGAGATCTGCCCTCCACCACTCTAGAATCGGCCCCAGGACCCCACATTACATTTAGTCACTTCTCATGTTCAGGATGTGACAATCACTCAGACATTCCTGTCTTTCCGGGCTTGACAGCACTGAAGCATATGGTCAGTTACATTGTAGCAAAAGCTCATTTTGTTTTTGACATTTTCTTGGGATTAAATCATTTGTTGTTGTTTTCAAGAATGAATTTGCCTTTTCTCTTATATTATGTCATAGGACTTGTGGTGCCTTGGTTAAGGTGGGGGCTAGCGTTCTTTACTGGGAAGTTTCTACTTTTCCTTTAGATTAGGGGAAACAGTGCATTCTAAAAATCTTTCCAGGACACTGCTTACTGAGAAGAGATGTTCCTGTTGCCCGTCTGGGATGAGACAAACTCAGATGCGGATTGACAGGCCAGCAACACCCAGATGTATTCGTACCTCACGGCTTTGCCTTTTAGCCATTGCCTTTGCCTTGTCTTTCCCCCTCTTTCCCTCTTCCTTCCCTTTCTCTTTTTTGTACTATCATTTAGCTTCTTGGAGGTGACAGAGGGAAGCAGAGTTACTTTCTATCTCGTAAAATTAGGTCTTCTGTGAATGGACATTCATAACACTAAACAATTGTCTGGTCATTGTCATTCTTCTAAGGGCATAGGTAAAGTAGCTCTCATTATAGATGCCTGGGACCAGAAGTGTTTTGGATTTGAGCTTCCTTTTTTGTTTATATTCCATACAAACTTTGCAATATAGTCTGAGGATCATTTCACATAGCATTTTTTGGTGTACTTGCATGCACCTCTGACCTGTCTGCCATGAGGCAGGTATAAAATGTAAAAGGACTGTTTTACTGTTTATCTCACTGTGCAGAAAAGAACACATTCATTAAAGTCTATATTCTACATTGAGCTTATTGTCCTGTAGTTTGTGCCTTCTGTGTCCTGCCTTCTTCGTCTCTTTCCTCTATTATTCCTAGATAATGCTCTTCTGTTATATATACATGGGTGTGTGTTCATTTTGTTTGTGTGTGTGTTCACATGTGCAAGTTCACGCATGTGTTTATGTAGGACAGAAGTTAAGCCTGGGTGCTCTCCTTTATGTCTTTTCATCTTAGTTTTTTTGAGGTGCATCTCTTCTTGAGCTTACTGATTGGTTACTGGATGGCTTATAAGCTCCAGGGATCTTCCTGGCTTTGCTTCATAGTGTCAGGGATACAGGTGCACTTCACTGTGGCTGCCTGATTTTTATCCTCATCAAAGAGCTGGGAATCTGAACTAAGGTCCCTATGTATAGATGGAAGGCACTGAACCTATTGGACCATCTCTCCAGTCCACTGTATGACATTCCAATGTATGTATACGATGTGTAAAGGTGAAAATCTGTGATATGTCTATTTCCTTACATTCTTATTAGTTTTTTTGTATTGAGAACATGCACAATCCTTTTGACTGGCTATTAAAAATAGACCATTAATTGATATCTGCCACAGTAACTTTTTTGTACTATGAAGTATTGGGAGTTACTCCTTCTTTGAACCTGATTTTACCAAGATGATTTGTATGCAACTGGAAGAAAGTACGAGGCACACTTTAAAGAGAATACTGCTGTGGTCATCATGATTGTGTCTCCTATGTGCCTGGGAATATTCAGCTATGTAGGGCCAGGCAAAATTGACCTCACAGTGATGATGTCAGGGAGCCTCTTTAGCTCTTGGAGGTGGCATGGTGGTAGGGGAGATCACAGGGGCTCTCCCAGCACAGGAAGAGTGTGTTAACATCAAAGAATATTAATACCTTTGTGGGATGTGAGTGCTTGGGGCATGTCAACTTTCTGAAATTTTGTTGACTTTGAGAGGAAGTTCTGTAATAGGCCCCCTTGTGCACTGTATGATCTGCTGGAGATGAGGGATATAGGTTCTGTGTTACTCCAGATGATTGATTCTAAAATGATGTAATACCTAGTTTAATTAATAGCAGTTTCTTCCAGTTCACATACCCTATGAAGTTAAGTAGGTTAAGTAAAAATTTGGTGTTAGATGAAGGCATGTTAGGCAAAATTTTACTTAACATGTATTAACTCTAGGCAAACTGAGTTTGTGTGGTTTCACCTGATTCAGAGTCTGTTGCAATAAATATTTAATCTCAAATTAGGGTTTCTAGCCCATCTTTGATCACTAAGTTCCCAGATATAAGACATACTATGTTTACTACATTTATATTTATAATAAGCCTTTGGTACACTAGCAACTGGGGATATATTTATCCATCATGCTATTGTGTCTACTTTCATATTAATAACCCCAAGTTATAACTTGCTATGTTAGACCTGGGCTATTCTTAACTTCAATTGGACAACCCTCATGGCAATGTTTTCATAACTTACCTACCCCATGGTGTCCTATCTCCACTTTCTTCACTCTCCCTCCTCTTGGTCTCTGTCTCCAACCTCAAGCCCAGGAATGGCCCTCCCCCACCCACTCTTATCTCTATTCTGTCCAGCTGTGGGCTTTAGGCATCTTTACTCACCAGTCAGGGTTAACTTGGTGGGGGCAAGGTTAGATAGTAGGACTTGGGTCTATGTGAGGGTTCTCTCACCTCTGGGTCAACCAGGCCTTGCAGGGCTAGTATTTAGCATTACAATACATAGCAAAAGGCCAAACATCAACAAGGGTCTTCTCCTAGGAGAAGGTGGTGAGCTTCTCCACAGGATTGCATCGCTGCAGTGCATAATCAGTACTGGTAATATGTTAGTAGAACTTTCTCAGGGCCAAGAGGCTGTATGTAAAGTCACTTCACTTGTCTTCTTACTGGCTCCCTGAGAGGTTTATCACATAGATCTTTCCATGTATGGTGATTGCAATACTAAAAGGTACTTTTGCTTAGCTGGTCCCTGCTTGCTAGGCTCGTCCCTTAGTGTAGACACTGCACATGCATTAAGACATTCATGCTCAGCCTGTACCTGCAGTCACCCTGGACACCCTCATCTCAGTGCAATTTAGACCAATCTCAATTATATCATCAAGCCACATGCCTTTTTTGACAGTACTTATCTACTTCCAAGTTTATATTTGTAGCATGATGTTTTCATTAGCATCTGTCCTTCCCCCGAATGGTGATCTCAGTGAACATGTGGACCCTGTCTGTTTTGTCTCATCCTGGCACCTCCAGAGACTAGAATAGGATGTAGCATATCGGATTGGAGATGGGGGTAAATATTTTTGGAGTGAATGAACACATTAAAAAACCTCTCTGGCTTTTATTAACAGTAATCAATTACATATGGCACATCTCATAAATATCTGCCATACATCAGGGTATTCTGAAACAGAAGCTGAGACTCATTACTGTAGAAGATAATAGTTTCTCATCAAGAAAGCAGTTCAATAAAATCAACATTTAAATAATGATAGTAATCGCTGACATTTATTGAGTTCTTGCAGCATATCAGTCATCACAAAGAGTTGATAATATAACATGCCTCTCTATAGTTTTTATGAAAGCTCATCTTTCTTACAAGCAATGAGGAGGCCTCTAGACCCTGTTACCAAGGTGGCAGCTCTTAGTTTCTAGTAGTGTAAAACATTCAGCACCACGGACAGAGACAGCAGACTCTGGCTCTGATTAGTTAATTTGCTGCCATTTCTGAGAGCTCTCAGTGGTGCACATTCTGGGGAGCTATCAGCCCAGGAGGTCAGCTTTCTAGATGAGTCTCTTGGGTGGCTGGGTGTTCATTTACAGGGTGGATGGGTCTGTGTTGATGCTCATGCTTTTCTCTTCCAAGAGTGTTCAGCATAGGCTCTAGTGTCTCAACCATGTGCATTTGGTCAAGACACTGACCTCCTCTTGGATTGCATTCTAGTTAAGTGGAGATAACGGTCTGTCTCACCACAGAGTTGGCATAAGAAATCACTGGTGCATGTAAAGAACTCATCAGGTTGGCATGTGGTGAGGTGTAACAACTGTTAGGGATTATTAAGTGTTTTATCATCAGATGGGGGCTTTTACAGTATTACCCTGATAAGCTTTTGTCTTCCATCATGGCGATTCTCAGTTTCAGGGATACAACTTATTGGGGTAGCATCGTCAGCAATTCATGTATGCATGGAGTTAGTTACTGTTACTGCTACTATAGTCATTCATTCATCCATCCATTCATCCATCCATCCATCCATCCATTCATTCATTCAAGAAGTCTACAGTAAGTCTCTCCAACATGCTAGGTGATGTGTGATAACAGGTAGTATCCATGCCTTTGAGGATCTTGAAGTCAAGAAAATATTGATCCTTTAGAAGTGGAATCAAAGATAGTGAAGGAAACTGAAAGCAAATTGAAGGATTAACCAGAGCCTGGGCCCACTGCCTCTGTCCAGGATGTTCAATGCTTCACATTACTGGAAACTGAGAGCAGCCGTTTTGGTGAACAGGATCCAGTGGCCCCCTCACTGCTTGTAAGAAAGATGAACTTCCATGAAATTTAGTGAGGTATAGTATATTGTCAAGTATGTATACTTGACATGTTATAAGAGCTCAGTAGATGTCAGCAATTACTCTCATTATTTCAATGTTGGTTTTATTCATATGGACATAGGTGAGAGGAGAGAGTGCCAGCAGTACCTTGACAGGTAAAGTAAGGAAGGATTTTAAAAAGTGAGCAACAGATGCAACACTCTGGGTCATACTCATACAGCCAGAGGACTCTATATCTTACCTAAAACAACAACAACAAAAACGAAGAAAAGGAAACTCAAAAGGGTAAGGCCTTTTGGAGAGTGGAAACAGATGTGAGGTGTACTGGGGAGGATGGGAGCCTGGAATGTTTGGAGACTTGGCAGAGAAGATCTATAAACTCCAGGGCATCTTGAGTCCTCATTTAGAAATTCTAGACCTAAGCTCATGAGCAGTGGAAAGTCAATGATGGGGCTTTAAACCAGGGAGTGTTTGGTAACTTAATTGAGTTTTGTTGTTTTCAGAGACACTCTTCTTGGGTAGCCCTGACTGGTCTGGAACATGATAGATAGTTTAAGCTGGCCATAAGCTCACAGAGTTCTGTCTGCTTCTGCCTCTTGACTGGACCTTTAGTTTTGGAAGATGGCCATGGCCTTCGAATACATCAGGAAGGATCAGAATGGCTATATCAGGATTTTAGAAGAAGTGGGCTGAAGAGAGGGCTCAGTGGTTAAGAGCACTTACTGCTCTTCCAGAGGTCCTGAGTTCAAATCCCAGCAACCACTTGGTGGCTCACAACCAATCTGTAATGAGATCTGATGCCCTCTTCTGGAGTGTCTGAAGACAGCTATAGTGTACTTATATATAATACATAAACTAATTAAAAAAAGATTTTTAGAAGAGGCTGTAGAGTTGCCAGTAGCCCAGAAATAACAGTGGCCCAGGAGAGGGCAATAATAAGAGGGATGAGTGTTGGGCATGAGTAAATCATGTAGAATAGATCAATGGATTAGGAAATACTCCACAGATGGGATGCAGGGAAGAGAAGGCATCAGCGTTGGTCTTGAGGATTTTAGCCACTGATCTTGGGGAGGTGCTCTTACCCAGGTGACAGGTTTATGGGGGACAATAATAAGACCATGTGTTTCTTTACTGAGCTTGAGGGGACACAAGTTGAATTACTACATAAACAGTTGGCTACCCAAATATATAGCCTTATATCCCACGGAGAGGTGTGTCTCTGTATAACCTGCTGCAAATTAACACATTGTGCCATCCTTCCCCCATGATTCTCTGCTCTCCTTCCCACATGATTTTCTGTTATGCTTCTCACATGATTTCCCATCTTGCTTTTAGTCTGTGTGAGCTTCTCTCAGCTATGGGTCATTACTGAGGTGTAATCTGGGTTTGCGCTGTAAAAAGTAATTGATTTTAACTTGGGTGGGAGACTGTGTATTACTTTGAAATGAGAAGAATGAAGAATCGGTCCTAGAGGTGAGTAAGACCTCCTTACATTAATTGAAAGGAGCACGGAAGATTGAACGTAATGTGCTGCCATTAGTGTTAAAGAGGTGAGATGGATAATGTATTCATGTTTGCTTTCTCAGATTGAGAACCTTGGGGGAAAAAGAATAGTCCTTTAAGCAAACGACGCAGGGAAATTGGCCATTTGTATGCACAAACTGAACCTTGACACAGACTTTACACTTTTCACAAAAGTTAACTCAGAAGGACCATGTGCTGTGTATGGTGAACCCAAAAGGTAAAATTAGAACACAGTGGATATCCATGGCCTTGGTTTTAGTGATATGCTTTAAGGTAGGATTGTAGGAACATGATCAAGGAAAAAAATGTTAGGTTTTGTTAAGCTCAAAGCCTCTGCTCTGCTACAGACACTGACCAGAAAGTGAAAAATCACTTCAAAAAATCAAATCAGGGAAAGAGAAAAGTCATTAAGATAGAAGTTGGTACTGAAAGTGAGGTTAAGTCCTGCTTATAATGTTCAACTGCTTTTATAGCCCAAAGTTCCCAGATATTCTACATCTTCCCTTCCCCCCAAATCCACATGGTCAGATTTGTCACAACAACTAAAATACCATTATCAAGGCAACTTATAGCAGAAAGCACTATGGCTTATGGTTTCAGAGGGTTAGTGTCAACAATAAGCAATGAAGGGATGTTGAAAGTTTATGCCTTGACCCACAACTATAGGGCAGAGAGGATGATACTGGGAATGATACAAATCTTTCGAGACTTCAAAGCTTGCTCCTGGTAATATACCTTCTTCAGGAAGGCCACACCCCCAATCCTTCCCAAACAGTTACACCAGCTGACAACCAAGTATTCGAATATAAGGGCCTATAGAAGTCATTCTCTTTCTAAATACCCCAGTGGATGACTGTTTTGCCTGCATGTATATCCTGTATCTATGTGCACCATGTGTGTATATGGTGTCTCCAGAGGCCAGAAGAGGACATTAAATGTCCTGGATCTGGAGGTACAGATGGTTGTGAGCCACCGTATAAGTGCTGGGAATTGAACCCAGCTCCTCTGCAAGAGTGGTAAGCAGTCTTGACCACTGCACACTATCTTCAGGCTCAAAGCTCATTATTTTTGGCTAGCCTGGCTGCCAGAGAGATCTCCAAATCTGCCTGGCTTAGATTTTCCATATCACACATAGCATGCTTAGCTTTTTACATGGGTTCTAGAGGGTTCAGACTAAGGATTTCATGTCTGCAGTATAAGTATTCTTACCCACTGAAGCTTCCCCTACTGTTCTGCCCCACGTATTGGTTTTTAATTCCATTATCCCATAAAAGGATCCAAGTGTTTATATGGAAGTAAGTTTTAAAATTGAGTCCAGAAATGTGTAAAATGAGCCTTTGGTTTTATTTACTCATAGGAAGTAAGGAAATGCCACAACATTTAAAGAAAAAGTAAAAATCCATAACAGTGGGGCTGTTCCAAAAAAGAAAAGTGAAAACAGACAGTGGCTGCAGACCGATCAGTCAAGACACCAAAAGAATGAAGTTTAGAATATAATCCACAGACTAAAATGATAACAACTAAGTCCATATGCTTTAAATTCATTAGAATAAATAAGCAGGAGACATAGAATACAAGCATCTCACTCAGAATTACAAATTTAATGTAAATAACCAGCCATCAAGACAAGTGGGGTAGAACTCCTCTCTGCTTCAGTAAGAGCTGAAGATGGCAACTTTCTTCCCCCGAGTACATTGTGGAAGAAAGAGGATGGATTTCATACTGGAAAAGGTCAGCAAGAACTACTCAAGCCTGGCCGGTTGACCCTAGGACCAACATCGATAGGGATGCCTCAGCATGACAAGTGATGGAGACATGACATGATGCATGATGAGCTAGGGTGAGGATGGTACCCAACCTCTCTGGTCTTTCTTCCATTCACAACTCATCAGTAATTGTGACAGATATCTATACTGAAAAACACCCCTGAATACTACTCAAACCTGTCAGGGTGATAAAAAGAAGACAAGTCTGAGTAGGTACAGCCTGGAGCCTGAGGAGACAGGTTGATTAAATCTATGCAGAATGTTGAATAAGATTCTAGGTCAGAAAGGGAATACAAGGTAAAAGTGAGTGAGCCAGCAAGCAAGCAAACCAAGGAAATATTGCGGAAGAGGAGGAGGAGAGATTATGAGAGCTGTAGATTGAGGGTGACTACAAAGAAACAGTGTTTTCCGGACGCAGTGGCTAGCCACACATAGGAACTCATATTACTTGTGACAGCAGGCACAAGACCAGAACAAGCGCAAGCCAGACAAGATTTCAGCATAGAGTCAGGAGGTGGGCATGAAGTCCCACCACTAGCTGAGACCTGCTTGGCAATTGGCAGCTGCTGGGAGAGGGACGAGTCGTTTTTAAGAGTGTGATCAACTTCCCTGGTAGGTTGGCACTCCAGAAGATGACCTCACATTTTAAAACCTGAAAGTGAGGGTACAAAGTTGAATGGTTAGAGAGGCGGTCAAGGATCTGGGATGAGTTGGGTGGGGGCTAAACATGATCAAAATAAATAAAATTCTTTATTTTTATAAAATTATTTTATTTGTTTACATTTCAGCTGCTGCCCCCTTCCCAGTCACCCCTCTCACAATTCCTCATCCCATTCCTCCTCCCCCTTGCCTTCAAGAGGGTGCTCCCTCCTATTAGACCTCCCCCTTTCCTGGGGCCTCAAATCTCTCAAGGATTAGGCACACCGTTTCCCACTAAGGCCAGATCAGACAGTCTTCTGCTATATCTGTGCTGGGGTCCTCGGACCAGCCTGTTTATGCTCCTGGTTGGTGGCTCAGTCTCTGGGAGCTCCCTGGGGACTGGGTTAGTTGAGATTGCTGGTCTTTTTATGGGGTCGCCCTCCTATACAACTTCTACAATCCTTCCCCTAAATTCAACCATAGGGTTCCCTAACCTCAGTCCTACAGTTGGGTGTAAGTATCTGCATCTGTCTCAGTCAGTTGCTAAATAAAATTCTTAAAGAATGGATGAAAAGAAATTTAAAAGCTAAGGAAATATGAAGAAAGTGTAAACTTTAGTCGATAAGGTAATGGTGTGTTTACATTGGCTCATTGATTACATAAGATGTCATAAAGGAATAAAGGAAGTAATGAAGGAAGCTAGTGTGCTGTACATAGACTCATCTCTACATTGTGTTTTTCTTAGTTTTATCTGCATCCCTCCCTTCCTCTGCCACCTCTGTTTGGTCCTCCCATTCCAAGTTTACTCTCTCAAACTCATCCATCCCCAACTATTGTATTTCCTCTTCCTAGGAAGATCCCCCTCCCAGACACTTACTCTCTACCTAACCTCTGTGGTTATATGGATTGTAACTTGCTTATCAATGACTTAAAAGCTAACCTCCACGTATAAGTGAATACATGCTCTGTTTGTTGTTCTGGGTCTGAGTTACCTGACTCAGGATGATTTTTTTTTTCTGGTTGCATCGATCTATCTGTGAATTTCATTTTTTTTTTTTTTTTTACATCATGAAAACAATCATAAGGGTATTGTCTGAGGATAATAATGTTCTCTGTTTATTTTAAAGATTTTATTGCCATCGTGTGTGTGTGTGTGTGTGTGTGTGTGTGTGTGTGATATGTGCATATGTTTGTGCATGTATGTGTATATGATGCATGTGTATGTGTATTATATGTTTGTATGTATATATGGTGTGTGTGTGTGATGGTCAGAGGACAGCTTGCAAAGGTAGGTTGGTTCTCACCTCCACACAGGTTCTGAGAGTGAACTCATTGTCAGGGTTGCTCAGTGAGGGCTTTGGCCTGTTAGGCCATCTTACTGGTTTACCTTATCAATTCTGTGGTAAATGAAGTAGAGAGGGTGGGCCTTATGACGGTTTCATTGATGCTAACAATGATCTTGGTTTTTTCTATGTCTTAAATTACATGCACTTTGATATTGGGTTTAGGAGGTTCAGAGCTGTACCTCAGATTAATATAAAATGAAGAAGTGGGACTGTAAGCTCTCTGTGGTCAGTTAATAAGCGTTTTACATTCAGTTTCCTTGGCAAACTTTGACCATTAGAAAGAAAACAAAGTCTCCTCCCACAATCACCCTAGACTGTCTCATTGGTTGCTTTAATTTTAGATTTCTTTATGTAAAAGTTTGTTCTGTGTTACCTTCCTAACATTCAGTTTTTTTCTGGGCTTCTGTGTTGGAGAAGGCACAAGTCAGCCATCACTTCAGTAGGGATAGCCAGGTTAATTCCACATGGATTCTGAAGTCTGGTTATAAAACCGTTTGGAATCGATATAAAGAGCTCGCTTTGTGTTTCACGTGGCAGAGAGTGTTTTGTTCTCTGTAACAGATACTGTGTCATTGTCACTGCTAATCTTCTGCTGGCTGTTTGCTGAGTGCACTGCGTACAAAACTAATATGTAACTTTACAAAACAAATAAAATCACCAGGTCATAGCTAAACAAGGAGGGAAAAGCATACATGTTCCCCTCCTATGGAAAGGGGGTGTGTGCATTCTGGGGAAGCTGCTTGCTTGTGTGGGTGTAGAAAGAGATAAGAAATCTTAAGCACAGTTGGATGCCCTGTAAGGTGACTTACAGACTGATGTCATTTCTTCCTAAGCAGACTGTGGATGTTTACTTTCTTACTGAGTGAAGACACAGGCAGAGGGAAGCATGTGGATCCAGTGGGGGAAGGGCTATCTCAGGCTGCCCCGCTACTGGGCTATGTTTTCTGGTGTTGAATCCCTTTCTACAACACATTGCTGTACTTGGAAGTTTATCTGTTTACCTTCATCCTTTCCTTGAATTCAGTCTTGAAGACTGGGAAGGCATTTGGGACTAAATACAGGGACCACATTTCATTTTTGAAGAGACTACCAAGGTGGCCCCTCATTCTATCAAACATGAAGCCTGAAACCAAGATGCTGGTCTTGAAAAAAGTGATATAAAAAAGACAGCCAAGGATTCATTACATACTTTTTCATACCTCTTTACAAGCATGTGCTTAAAAACAACACAATGGTGTATTAATACTATACTTTGAAATAATTTATTATTTTAATTGATAACCTGTAATTGTTTATATTTCTGGGGTACAAAGCAATGCTATGTTTGGTGAATATAGTACAGAATGATTGGGTGAGTATATTGACTAACTGGTTCTACACTCATTGCCTCAAAAACCTAATGTGTTTTAGGTGAGGACAGTTGAAAAAAATTAAGACAATTTTGAAGTGCATACTATTTATCACTAGTAGATCATCTTGAGGTCAAAGAAAACTAAAGAATAGTTTTCCTAGTCTGAGATTTTGATACCTCCTCTCCCATTTTGGTTAACCCCCAGCCTCCACAAACAAGGTTTTACTTGCTTTCTGTTACATGTGAACGAGCAGTGTCTGCCTTTCTGTATCTGTTGAATTTCACTTCTGTTAATTTCTCTATTTCTTTCCACAGTGCTGAACATGACCGGAGCTTTCTTTTTCTAAGGCTGTCATTGTTTGCTAGTGACATCCTCTTTTACAGAGAAGAACAGAAAGGCCCTATCAAAAATCTTGCAATAAATGGATTTACTAACCCACAAAATTAGTGATTCATATATACACTGAAAACAGACTGTCCATTTTATTTTTATAAGTTAGAAGAAAGTACACATCTTGAAATCTGTGGGACTACTTATAAGTAGAGAATCGTCACTTTGAGACTTGATTATCTGGCCAGAGACCCCAGGCATTTAGAAAAGACATACCTAAATTATAATTTGAAAATTTAAAGATCAGAACTATGTATACTTACACTCAGAGTGTTTCCAATTTCTGTTAATGTCAGAAAAAATGGCTCCCAAACTTTTAATGCTTACAGGTTCTATGGGTTAAGAATTTGGACATAGCCCAGAGGAGAAGGCTTATGACATTTGTGACTCCAACTGTGGAGATTAGGTAGTGAGGAAAGTCATCCAGAGGAGTTTCCATGCTGGTTTATATCAGCTATTGGCTGATGTCCCAGTTTCTGTGTCAGTAAGAGCATCTGGCTGATGCCTCCTTGATGTGGCTTGGGCTTCCTCCCAGCATGGTGCCCTCAGGATACTTACGTTTCTTAGCAGAAGACTTGGGGCTTCAAGCACAAGCATTCTAGTACACAGGATCAAACCTTGTCTCCTACATTTGCCACCGAGCATTACAAAATCCCCCAGATCCTACAGGGACCCTTATTGTTCTGAGAGAGGGGCAGCAAGATTGATTTATGAGATGGACATGTGATAGAGGAATATTTGGGAAATGTAACTTCCCTGTCACCTGTCTGTGGATAAGGGGAGACTGTGTCTCCTGCCTTTCCTGTCTCTGAGTAGTACCAGCTCTATGTCTCAGCTTTTCACGATTTTCTGCCTTTCTCTTCAAATTAATGCTCTTCTGCTTCTCTCTACTCTCACAAGTTCTAAGCCTGTTTAGTATGTGTGAGCGCATTCATGGTGCTTCGGTCTCAGCTCAGCATGGCATCGCTCATCCATATAGTCAGACTCACTCTACCCACCAGGTCTCCTGAGTCCTCCGACACCCCCCCCCCACCAGTGGCATGGGTTAGGCACACAGCTGACTAGAGTTAGTTTTGATTAAGGGTTTACAGTGGAATTATAGGGACAATTCTGAGAAACAATTTTCTTTTCATGGACTTGGGACTTTTCGTAGGATTTAGGAATGCTTCACTCATGGGCTTGGTCTACACATGAGGTGGCCTCATAGAGAAGTAGATTAGTGGCTATAGGCCCTTAGTATTCTGCTAGCCTTGACCATCTTGCTGGAGGCAAACATGTCTGGGGTGCATCTTGCCTTGACCTCCTCCTCAGATCCCCAGAATACAGTTACTTGTCCAGGCACACAGGCCACTGTTAGAATGTGGGCAGGCACAGAGCACAGAACCAAGCTCTTTTTGGTAGATTGGCTCGGCAATGTACATATCTCATACAGAGGAGAACACCAGAAAAGACATCTTTCTAAGATGCTACTTATTATTCCTCATTAAAAAAAGGAAAAAAAAGGACACTATCCATTAAAAAAATCTCCCCTGCTTTCTTTCTGTTTATCTGTCCTGCCATCAGAGATCTCTAACATTTTGAACATGTCTACCTTTGCAGTCTCTGATACTGAGCTAGTTTCTTTTCCTTTTTAAACTCAAGATAGGGTTGAATTGTGTATGTAGACTAGGCTGGCTTCAAACTCACAGAGATCCTCCTTCCTCTGCCTCTCAAGTGCAGGAATTGAAGATATGTACCACTAAACCAGGCTTTTGTTACTTTTGTTGTTGCCTTTGTGACAAAATGCTTGACAGAGACAACTTAAGGCAGGCAAACAGGCAGGCTACCAGGCAGAGGGTGCAGCCCTTCAAGACAGGAAGAAGGGTATGGCCACACATTGTTTCTAGACACTTGAGGCAGCTGGACACATTCAAGCCACAGTCAAGAAGCAGAGAGATGAGTGACCAGGACCCCAGGCCATGAATCAATACCACCTACATTCAGAGTGGAATCTCCCCACCTCCTTTGTTTTTCATCTCTAGATAAACTGTCACAGACGCTCCAAGAGGTGCATTTTATGGAGGTTATAAATATAGTCAGGATGATAATGATTAATTTTTAAAAATCTCAAAATGGCGTATAGTTTGGAGCGTATCACAAACATTTTGATAAAATTGTCTTGTGTGACCTTGATCAATCTATATACTATTTGGAATTATTCTTCTTGAATTTTATTTTCTAACAGCATAAAATTCATATGGTCCCATGAAATTAAGCTTCTCTTCATGGAGAACTGGTTGTACCTAATACTGTAGCGTGGGTCTTGGGGAATTATGCAGATGAAGCATAACATTTAAGCAAAACTTCTATTTTAAAATTTATTTATGGAAATACAGAAGAATGGAAGAATTTGTCTTCACAGAGTTTTGGGTAAAAGGGCTCAGGGTGTTAGTTGATGAGAAAGTCAGTGTAAACCTTACAACACAATCACAGCCACATGTGATGGCCCAGAGCAAGGCAAGGGGAATGTCACAATTCTGCATTTGAAGACATCTGCACTGGGGACCTTATTCCTGTTTCTGTATCGATAATGTAGCAAGTGCATTCATTTGACCATGCCTGAAGCATCAGCACCAACCTGATGGTGTGTCTAGAGAGAAGAATGAAGAAGAATAATTTTTTTTTTTTAAGAAAGGGGAACAGTCAAGGCAGGAAACAGAACTATACGGGAGAATATTTGTCCTGAAACAAAACAAAACAAAACAAACAACGTTAGGAGGGCATATCATCATTGCTTGCAGATATCTATAAGGTGAATAGGCTGTTCTGAGAGCGCTGTTCCTTGGAACAGCATGCCAGACTGAGGTCCAAGGCTGGAGAAGTGCAGCCCATAGCATCTCTTTTGTGATATGTCATCAGTACAGAGCTTTCGTCCTTTCCAGCCTCTGTAGGCCTTGGGGTGGGGCGGGGTGTGATATGATAGTAATGGGATGGAGACCCCATGTGTCAATCCTCTGGCTCATCACTGTGACCAAATGACAGAAAAAGGGTTTGCCTGGGCTCAGAATTTGAGAAGTTTCAATCCATGTTAGCTTGAATTAGGTGATGAAGGAGTCTGGTTGCTTATGGTGGCTGGGATGGGGGAGGGAATGAGAGAAGTTGAGAGATACAGACAGACATGGAGCAATTGGAGAGAAAGAGATATATAAAGAGGTACAGAGATAGACACATAGAGACAAAGCCAGTGAGAGAAACACAGAAAGAAATGTAGAAATACAGACACAAAGAGAGGTAGAGAGGCAGATAGACACACAGAACAAAATCCAGAGAGACAGAGACAGAGACAGAGAGACAGACAGAGACAGAGAAAGACAGAGACAGACAGAGACAGAGACACAGAGAAAGTGAAAGACACACAGATACACACACATCATACATGTGCACACACATATAGACAGAGACAGACACACAGAGAGAGGCAGAGAGAGACTCCAACAACAGCACACATTATAAATCTATCAACAGATTGATATATTGACTTGGCTATAGCCCTGTGTTCATTCTAAGAACAAGCTACCAATTCTTCAGCACATGAGCCCTTTGGGAGCACTCTCCTATAGATTATGATGCACACTTCCTATGCTATAGCCTTAGATTGGTGACTGCCCCCTGCAGGTTGCCATCAGTATGCTTATGCAGGAGTATGCAGTATGCAGTATGCAGTATGCCACATGCCACATGTGCCTGGCAGTGGAGAGTCACTGCCTGGACACACTGCTGTGTTTCCTTCAGTCTTTATGAGTGTTTGACCCTGGTGCCCCTTAGCTGCCCAGTGGTTCTGTCATCTCTGGGGATGCATCAGCAATCACCTAACACAACTCTGCAAGCATATGTCATCTTGAGTTGTATTCAAGTTGTTTGGAGTACATTGCCTCTGAGTGAATGTGTGGTTCTGTGAGAAAAGACCCTGAGGAGGTAGAAGTGGTGTGTGAAGAGCTAGAGAAAGGGTTCTTTCCTCCTAGCTACATATTTGTGATTACCACAAGGCAATCGCTTACTCTGGCGCCTTGCAAAGAGATCTTTAAACGTTCTATTTATAACACATTAAGCACTTGCTCAATGAGGCCGTAACCCCAGGAACAGTGATTGAATCTGGTTAAATGCACTAACCCCCATCTTAATGATCCCATCAGCCATCTTGATGAACATTTCCAATTGTCATTGACTGAAGCCCTTTCAAGGCCAGGCCCCTTCTCCCAGGAGTCTCTTATTGGTCAAAATAATTGAGATTTCACATGGCATGTGGACCTTGGTGAGGTGCTTTTCTAAGCCAGAGTTCTGTCCTCCTGGGGAAAAGCATGTTCTGTGTCTGACCATATGAGAACTCACCGCAGAGTTCTAATAATAAATGTACTTGGCAGGTTCCCAGCATGAAGTCGGCATGACAGTTTTCCTTGTCTCCTCCTTGGCCACTTCTAGGCCACTTTGTAGTTTATAATGGGGAGGAACACATTTCATTGCGTTCTTTACGAGCCTCAGGACATTTGAGGGATCATGTTTATCTTCTCCCTTGTGTGCTCACTAAAGATGCATTGAGTTAATGAGCTAATGAATGACCAACCACTTACAGCATCTTGAACTAGGTTCTTCCTTTTCATTCTTCTAGACCATGTTTGAAGCTTTGAAGAAATTTAAGTTATTTTTTAAATAAATATTAAGGAATTTCTTCTGTTTGAAAACATGTACTTATTATACCTAATTAGCATGACCCCTAGGCACAGGGACTATCTTCTGTGGTTGGAATAATCTCTTAGGGATGATCCCTTGTGCTGCTGGAGGTGAGGTGGCTTCAAGGTAGTCTTCAGTCTGTGCCTCCTGAGGGAAGGATCTTTGTGAGATGAGCAGGAAGTGCTCATTTGTTCTCTGACATGGTTTGGGTCATGGCCAAAGAGTCTGATTTTCATGACACCTCCATCTAGTTCTTATCAGTGATGAAATTTGTGTTTGGGATTTAATGTAGGCAAGCTTGAGTTAGCTCAGCTCAATGGATGACAAGAAAACTGTAGCTTCTTTCCAGCTACAAGGGCCACACTGGTCTAGGTGAATGTCTCTGGAGCTGCATGTATTTCTGGAAGTGAGTGCTAGCTGAGTTTATGTCCATACTACTTAAGAACATTTTCTGGTGTCTAGGAAATGCCAATGACCTGCCTTTAAAAGGAACAGGGGTATGTTTATGATCTTTAAATCCCAGTTTTCTCCCCTACCCTTTTTTCTTTCCTGCTTGCTTCTCCTCCCCTTTCTTTCTCTCCCTTCCTTCTCTTCCTTCTCTCTCCTCTCCTCTTTCCAATCTTTTCTTTCCTGATAGATCTCACATAGCTCAGGCTAGCCTCAAACTCAATGTATATTTTCGAGAATGACCACAAGTGTTTCTGATCCTCTGGTTTATACCTCCGTAGTGATAGAATTACTAGTGTGTACAGCCACACCTGGCTTATGCAGTGCTGGGAACGAACCCAGGGCTTCACACACGGCAGGCACGAACTCTATCTACTGAGATATACTATCAGTCACAATCTCAGCTCTTCCGTCTTTAAGAGGGGACCACAGTGCTAGTACTTCAGGGTATAAAGGGAGGCAAACTGCACCACGCATGTAACATGCTAATGCACAGCTGGCAGTGAGGTCAGGCATATGCCAGTGATAGTGATGATAACTTCTAGAAGTTATAGGAAACAAATCCCCAGGAACCCACAGAAGTCTTAGCCCTAGCACATCGGACCACTGTGGTGGCTAAAATACATGAAGACAATCTTGGCAAAGAGAACTCCAGTTGTGTACTTTACACTGTGATAATTGGCTTTAATCACTCCCTGCCCCATGATCTGGGGATCACCTATCCAGTGAAAGCATCCAGCCCACCCTTAGTGGGAAGAACAGAAACAGACTTAACTTGTCCCTTTACTCTTGCATTGATTTTAATCCCAGATACCCAACCCATTTCTCATTAATTCTTGACAAAAATTCTTTAAATGGCAGTTCTAAAAATAAATATCAATAAAGCCCTTTCGGTCAATAGACAGAGGGCACTGAACTGTACTTTTAAGTATTTAGGAAGCACAATTCTAGACTTCACTAATTAGCCAGTGGGTTTTTGCCTCACTGTGGATCAAATCGATCTTTCTGTCAGAAGCTTGAGGTGGTTTTAGAAGGGCTCTCAGACAATAGGTGGGATGGGCTCTATACCATATACTTGAGTTTAGGCCATGGCTCTGCAGGCTGTGTTTAGGTAATTTTAGAGTCTAAGAAACCTAATAACGAGGATGTGGACTGTTGAGCACTATGAAGCCCAGAACTAAAGTCTTTGTTCCTTCATGTGCAGCTATTTTGAACTGGAGAGCAGTGGTCCTAGAGAAGAGATACGCTACCATTACATACACGGTGGAAAGCCCAGGACCGAGGCCCTTCCATACCGCATGGCCGATGGACAATGGCACAAGGTCGCCCTGTCAGTGAGCGCCTCTCATCTCCTGCTCCATGTGGACTGCAATAGGTATGTTTGGCTTTGATCTTCAGTGACTCTGCCCTTCAAATCTCACTCTGTATGGGGAAGGGGGAAAATGTTAACGCCCCCCTGCACCAAAACCAGGGACCTTAATTGTCATTTAACCTATGGAATGGGCCATTAGGCATGCTGAAATGACCAACTGTAATACGATAAGAAAACAGTTCATTAAGATAAAACTGTACCCTGTGATTAGGAACAAATGTAACAAAGGTTGATTACAGATCAGGGACTATTAACTGCCCCTCAGTGAGCTCTCAGCACTGGCCGAAGTTCTATGGAGCCGTGACCACAGTTAACTGTGATATATTGTTGAGTTCATTCAACTTGGAAGTGCATGAGTGGTTATTCGTGTTAGGATGAACCGGAGAAGCTTTGCTGCTGAGGTAGGTGCTGCTAGTTTATTCCATCAAGTGTAGCTTTGCTTAACTTAAACAGAGACTTCTTAAAGATGTATTCTGAGTCTTTCGAGGTTGAAGCCTCCCATGCTCTCTAGAAGAAGGGGCCCATTAACTCATCAGTGAGTGCTACTGTCATCTGGGTAGGCGGAACCCCACAGGAGGTTGTTGGCTGTGCTGAACAAGTATTGTCACACATGTCTGTCTCTGCAGGCAGATTCACTGATAGCTGAGAAGGGGAGGGGACTGACTCAATCATTTGTGGAAGGACAGCTGGGTAATGGTAGCCAGTGTTTTGATTTTTCTACCTGATGCAAATTCTCTTAGTGACCCGAGGCTAATAATAGACCATTTTTTTTTAAACTCTATGCAGTGCCCATACATTATTAGCTTCAACAATGATACTGTCAAAATTCAAATGACTGTCCAGCCATGAGGGATGTTCCCTGGGGCCCAGGGTTTAGGACAAGCATGGTGGGGATAGCTTCTCTTATCAAGCCCATAGAGACGGTGCTCCAAGGATACTCTGCAGCTGAGTGTCAATCTGATGAGAAGATGCTGCAGTGTGCTTATGGACTCAGTGATGCAATGCAGTTAAGGACCAGAGGATAGGAGAGTGCAGGATCCACACAAGGTCTGCCATATTGAATGAGACTCAGTTTACATGTGATCTATTTGAGGTGCTTTCCAGACATTTGAGTTATGCATGCTTCCAGTAAATCTAATGTTAATGTCTGGAAAGAATCATGAGTTTTTTTTACAAGACAGACCTGGGCTGGACAGCCTGAAAGAAACCAAACCTTAGCTTCCCTGTTCATGTCTACCTTAAAGAGCTCTTGATATCCTCAGTTCCACAGAAATAAAGTATTATATTAGGAGGCCTCATATCTCCATGATCTACCAGAAAGTCAAGTGCTTCCCCAATGGGACTGCAGAAGAACTCCATGTCTTTTGACTCAATTGACCTGACTGACAGTTTGCAAGAAATTCCCAAAATTCTCACCTTATTCTTGCCATGCATCTGTCTATATCTCTGTTCTAAACTGTCTTAGTCAGGGTTTCTATTCCTGCACAAAACATCATGACCAGGAAGCAAGTTGGGGTGGAAAGGGTTTATTCAGCTTACACTTCCACATCACTGTTCATCACCAGAGGAAGTCAGGACTGGAACTCAAGCAGGTCAGGAAGCAGGAGCTGATGCAGAGGCCATGGAGGGATGTCACTTACTGGCTTGCTTCCCCTGACTTGCTCAGCCTGCTTTCTTGTAGAACCCAGGTCTACCAGCCCAGGGATGGCACCACCACAATGGGCTAGACCCTCCCCCCTTGATCACTAGTTGAGAAAATGCCTTACAGCTGGATCTCAACTGAGGCTCCTTTCTCTGTGATAACTCCAGCTTGTGTCAAGTTGATCAGTACATCAACAATTTTCCCAATCTCTGACATTGCTTACTCTGGAGAAGAGAAAGATAACAGAGTGTGTCTGCCAGGTTAGTGTGTCACCCTCAAATTCTTTGGTTTCAGTTTGATTTTTGTTTCCTCTTCCTGGGCCATGGGCTGGTTGCATGAATTTAAGCAGCATAATTTTTGTGCCTCTCAGTTTTGTCTTCTTGTAAGTGGAATTATCTATACTCAACATATAGTTAGTAATTCTAAGTGTGCACTGCCCAAATGATGTTTCAGCCAAGGACAAGTAGCAGATAAAATGGTGGCTGCCTTTGATGGGTCCCTAGGAAATGATGTAACCTTTGTGTGAGCTCACTTTGTGACATCTGCAGAGGGATGAAACTGTTGTCTTACACTGACTGGAAGCACCATATGGTACATGTGTTCATGAATGGAAATGGAAAATGCTCTGAGAAAATCTCTTAGACCTTCCATACTCAGTCCACTCCCATCTTTGATGTTGTTACTTACATCACACACCCATGCCATTTTTGTCCTTGCCTTCAAACCATTCCCACGGTTCTGTTTATCAGAAGAGTAGGGAGAGGACATGAATGCTGTCCTGTTGATTTGGGCGGGGCCTCATTTGGGCAAATCAGTGGAGGGGTTCCTATAGATTGTTTTTATTGATATTTTTTTCTACTCCTTCAATTGTGGTTAATGCGGGAGATCTTAGAGGATGTGACCGTTTGCCATTGCTGTCATAAACACCTCAAGGGGGAAAGAGTTTATTTGATTTACATTCCATCATGAAGGGAAGGACAGGAGCTCAAGTCATGAACCTAGATGCAGAACCTAAGTAGAGACCATGGAGGGACTGCTTCCTACTGGCTTCCCCTCAGCCCCCTCCCCCACTCAGATACCTTTCTCATGCTGCATAGGCCCCTCTGCTTCGGGATGGTGGTCCAGAGAGGCCTGGGCTCTGCCCATCAGTTATTAATCAAGAAAATGCCCACATAGGCTTGCCTACAATCCAGTCTGACAGAGGCATTTTCTCAGCGAGGTTTCCCCTTTTCCAGATGACATTAGCTTGTGTTACATATGCAGAAGACTAGCCAACACAGGAGAGAAGACTTAATTAGTAAGTCAAGGGTCCAGATGGAAATAGAACTTTTAGGTAAGTTGGTGGGTAACGGGCCTAGAAAGGAAAGATTTATTTTGATTCTTGTAGAGGAAAAGAAATCTACAAGCCTGGGTTCCAGAAGTATGAGCAATGTTACCTGAGGAAATTACTTAAAAAAAAAAAAAAAAAGAGTCAGGCAGGCCCCATATCTGACCTACTGAGTGTGAAATGAAGATGCTTTGGTTTTCAGCTGACACCTAATGTTGGTACACATTTAGGGGAATCACATGATAATACGAATGCAGTATACAATGCACTGCGATGAAATCGGGGTAATTAGCTTTTCTCTCCTCACACATTCATCATTTCTATGTGTTTGGATTCTTCTAGTTATTATGAGATATAAACCGTTGCAGGCAAAAGTTAACCCACCGAGCGGGTAGGGCTTTAGAACCAATTCCTCCTATCTTTGAGTCATCTGACCCTTACCCCTAGCCTCCTGGGATCACTTCATCCATCCTCTTACTCTGCCTTAAGCTTCCATGGATTAGGGGGAACCTAAGCAATTTGTTCCACTATGGCTGGATTATCACATTTGACATCATAGTTTCTCTTTCCTGCCACATGGTCACACTTGACAGGCTTTCGTTCTCACTGAAGATGGATGCCTTTCTGCATATATATTTTAGGAAGCTCTTCCTGCTGGTTTTATATGGGACACTGAGCCTTAGAGCATGAAACTGGTGTTCCAGAACCACCGACTAAGTGGAAGGGAAGGTGATGAGGGTGATGGGAGCCTATGAGAAACCAGAGCTTAGAAAATCAAGCACTGGATGTGCAGCCCTGGGGAGGAGGAAGAGGAGGAAGGATGATGATGAGGAGGAGGGATAAGGAAGATGAGGAGGAGGAGGAGAGGATGGGGGACAGATTGGTATATACTGAGCAAAACAGGACTGTTCTCTTCAGCAGGTACAAGCTGGTCCTGACACTTGCTCTGACACTTGTACTAATGGGCTGGTCCACACCTAGTTGTCTAGTCATTTCTGTAGAGAGTGAATGTCACAGAGACTTATTTCTTCAAGATGTGCTTTCCATTCCATAGAGAGCATCTCTACTTTTTGATCTTTCATATTCCATCTCATATTTTTTTCCTCCTAATCCATTATTTATCAGAGTCCTGCTGGTTAGATAAAGAAAGAGCTGAGTATTGACTTTGGTCATTTACTATAAGTTTTATTTTTAAGAGGAGGGGAACCTAAGATTGTGTGACTTGTCATTGATGCCGCTGTTGATGAGGAATGGCACCCTGGTTTGACTGGGAGTGTCTGCTGTGAGTTCTGAGGTCTGACTGTGAGCATATGCTGTGACTGCTGAGGTCTGACTGTGAGCATATGCTGTGACTGCCAAGGTCTGACTGAGTGTCTACTGAGGTCTGACTGAGTCTGTTGTGACTGCTCAGCTCTGCAGTAGTGATGGCTACCACTGGATTTATAATATAAGGAAGGTTGTCTTAGTCAGTTTCTATTCCTGCACAAACATCATGACCAAGAAGCAAGTTGGGGAGGAAAGGGTTTATTCAGCTCACACTTCCACATCACTGTTCATCACCAAAGGAAGTCAGAACTGGAACCCAAGCAGGTCAGGAAGCAGGAGCTGATGCAGAGGCCATGGAGGGATGTCACTTACTGGCTTGCTTCCCATGGCTTGCTCAGCTTGCTTTCTTATAGAACCCAGGTCTACCAGCCCAGGGATGGCTCCATCCACAATGGGCGGGGCCTTCCTCCCTTGATCACTAGTTGAGAAAATGCCTCACAGCTGGATCTCATGGAGACATTTCCTCCACCAAGGCTCCTTTCTCTGTGATGACTCCAGCTTGTGTCAAGTTGACACAAAACCAGCCAGTACACAAGAGCCTTTCTTTGGGGCAGAAGTTTGTTTCTTTCTAGTATTTTCCTCTTAGTTGTTCATATTGATAACCATAAAGGTTGAGATAAGATATAACGAATAGACCCGATTTCACTTGTGTTGGGGAATAGAACTGTGTTATTGAACCTCTACTATTGTCTAGGTAATGTGCCGTGCTACATAGTTCTTAAGATGACACTTAGTGACTGCCTTATTAGATCCTAGATTCAAAAATAAACACTCAGGCTCATGTATGTGAACACTTGGTCCACAGTTGATGGCACTGTTTGGGGAGGTTATGGAACCTTTGGGAGGCACAGCCTTGATGGAGGAAGCATGTTAGTGTGGGGCTGAGACTTTGTGGCCTGGCTCTACTTAGCATGCAACTGAGATGATTGCTGTAAGCCCAGACACATGCTTCTTCAAGTTGGGTTTGGTCTTTTTATCGCAGCAGCAGAAAATAACCAATGTAGTATCTATGTAACTACAAAAATTAAACACCAAACACCAGTGACTAGGCCAATGGAATGAGCAGATGGCTCTCAAAAGCAATACAAATGACCGTCATTTTCTAAAAATGTGTCTAGCATCTTTATCCATTAGAGAAATGCAAATTGAAACTGCCTCAACTGCCTCGATAATTCTATCTGATGTCTGTCAGAATGGTAAGCATTGAGAAAACAAATGACAATGGATGCTGGTGGGGATGTTGGGAAAGAGGACTTGTTACCCACTGTCAGTAGGAGTGTTACTAGTATATCTACTGTGAAAAATGGTGTGGAGGTATCTAATAATACTCAAAATAGGACTGCCATATGACCCAGCTGTATCAGTCTTAGACATACCCAAATGATGCAGCATCCTTACCACAGGGATACTCACATTTCCATGTTATTGATGCTCTATTCACAACAGCCAGGAAACGGAATCAATCTAGATGTCCATCAAACTGATGGACACATAATTACAATGTGGCACATAGACACAAGGAGATTGTATTCATCTTTGGAGAAAAATAAAATTATGAAGCTGTCAGGAAAAATGAGTGGGGCTGGAAAAGTATCTTATGTGAAGTAATCCAGGCTCCTGAAACCCAGAGCAGGGTGTTCTGCAGGCGAGGGCAGTGGAAGGGGAGTCATGAGAAAGAGATGGTATGGAACACAGGGATGTGAATTTAGAAAGGGGAGGGCACAAGCTGGGGTGGGGCAGGATGTTAGGGAAGCGCCAGTTAAAAGTAAGTCTATGTGAAATGACATAAGAAACTCTGTGGCATTGTCTGCTAACTAAATACTCAAATCATTAATTTTCTCCAAAAGATGGGACAAATTTTCAGGCAGTTGCATTATTCTGAACATTTTTAGCCTGGAAGGATTTCCTACATTTTTTTTAAAGGTTAGAATTGAGAGATGGAGCTAATTGCACAAATTGTCACAAGGAAAGCAGCAGCTGCTATTTTAGTCGGTAGACTACACTCTCTGCTGACTACTGAAATTCACACTTTTTCACTTGCTTTGGGTGCTCAGCTGGGCCTGCTTAGCAGCTCCAGGTAGCATATCTGGAGCTCTGGAGTGAGACCAGAGGATGAGTTGATTCGCTGGCTAGGCTGGCTATCTCCACTGACTCAGGTTTTTATTTTCTTCTGGCTGCATTTTATGTTCATAGTTTTCCAAAATATTGGAAGCAGATAATGGTTGCTAAATGGATCATGGACTCATGAAGCCACACCCCTCCCTAGGTGCCCTTGGCAGTTAATGGTTGCTGGGGTAGGGAAGACATTTTCTTCAGTAGTGTAGCCACAGCTAAGTTTCTCATGATCCTGTGAATAAACTCTTACCAGAGCTCATTTCAACAACCCTAATAAAACTCATTGAGCCCAGGGATATGACTTAAAAGGCATCAACATGAGGATTCAGATGTGTGGCTGTTGATCTTCCTAATTAACCATTTTCTTTCTTTTACTTGGTGACTTCTAATTTTCTGTTAGCCCATCACGTTAATTTATTGGGTGTCCTCTCTCTTGTCAGTGTGTAGGGTTCAAAAGAACGAGAGCCCTAGGTATCAGGAATTTCACAGTTTTTTAGTTATCTGAAGTCTACCTCAAATCACTCCTCCCTTTATGACTGATCCATGTCCTGGAGAGCAGAGGCTGTCTCATCTTAGACCAAATTCTTGTGAACTGGCTGATGTGACAGCATATGGTAGAAGCTGATCATTGGAGAGCATTGAAATTCATGTTCTAGGTTCCTTCCTACTATACTGTGTTAAGCACCATGTCCAAAATCAACATAGGAAGAAAGGGTCTTATTTAATTTTACAGTTTGTAGTCCATCTTGAAGGGAAGTAAGGTCAGGAACTTGAGGTGGAAAGCTGGGAGTGGGAGCTGAAACAGAGACCATAGGGGGGTGCTGCTTATTGGCTTGCTCTCCATGACTTTCTCAGACTGTTTTCATATAGAACCCAGGACTACATCTTCAGGGGTAGAACTACCCACATGGCCCTTCCATGACAGTCATTAATAAAGAGACTTGCCTCCAGACCAATCTGGTGGAGGCAGTTTTTTTTTTTTTTTTTTAAATTTGAAGCCCCCCCCACCCCGATGTCATGAGCTTGTGTCAAATTGACAAAACCTAACCAGCTCAAGTCAGTTCTGTTGTGTCAGCCTTCAACTGTCAGTGGCACTGAGCTTGTTGGCAATGAGGGAATTGGCTTTACCAAGCTTTCCATTGGACCGTGTGTTCTCTGGGAAACTGGTCAATACATATTACAATGTGAAAATGTCTCTACTTCTAGTCTACATCCTCCCTCCCTACCTGACTAAAAAGATCAACTCCAAAGGACAACTGATCATAGTCCAACACATCTTTTCACTTTTTATTTAAAAAAATTTGCTACATATTTGTGTGCGTGCGTGTGTGTGTGTGTGTGTGTGTGTGTGTGTATGTACATACACTTGAAGGTACACATATGCCACAGTATGTATGTAGACATCAGAGGACAATTTGTGTCTGTTCTTTCTTTCCACTAGGAGGATCCTGGGGACTGAACTCAGGCCATTAAGTTTGAACAGCCTTGAAGATCTAGACTTTCATTCTTTCAAAAGGCATGTTTGGCCCATGCAGGTGCCACACACACACACACACACACACACACACACACACACACACACGCACACACACACACACATGCATGAACCCCACCCCCACATCTGAAGCCTGGCTGTCACTGAAAGTTAGCTCAGTAATTCTATTTTATTTATTTTTACATATTCACTTGTGTTTGTGTGCATATATGTCTGTGTGTGCATTTGGTGCCTGCAGAGATCAGAAGAGGGTGTCTCTATAGGGGTGTTGGGAATTAAACCCTGGTGCCCTAGAACACATCTGGTGCTTATAACTGTTAAGAAACCTTTCCAGCCACTCAGTGCTTATGCTCTAGATGAAAAAACAGTAGATTCTCATTGTAACACTTTACTATTTACACAGAGCACATCTAACCCTTGCATCCATCCTAATCATTTAATAGGGCACATAGAATGTGAAGCTAAGCTTGCTACAAATCACGGGAAAAAAACCCTAGCAATTTCAAGGTTCCTATAGACTATTTCCAGCACGTCGTTTGAGATAGGAGCATCTGCTTAAACGTGTAGATTTTTTTTCCCACAATGAAATGTGTTAATATGGCATCTTCCACAGAACTGCTGAAGTATCTCTAAATATTGTCTTGTTAAACCTCACATTCCTGTAGGTAGTTAAGCCATTTGTGTAATAAGCTTCATGGGTTTTATACAAACACTGCTTCAGCATGATGAGGCAGTGAATAGGTGACTAGCAAAGGCCAGCGGTTTTCAGAAAGCAGCTGAGACTCCCTAGCTGGCCAGTTCTGGGTTCCCTGCTTGATATATTCTTCATGCAGGTAGCAGGGTTGCATACCACATCTCATTAGCAAAACTCATTAAAATACAACCAGGTAGCTGCCATCAGGTCCCATCTCAACGGAGACAGTGCATTCCCTGTCTATGAAGTGTCATGAGCAAGTTGGAAAGATAGGCTGTGCCCATGCTCAAATATTTAAAAAAACAAAAATAAACCACCACAAAAAAAAAAAAAAAAAAAAAAAAAAAAAAAAAAAAAAAAACAGCCCTGTGGAATAGTTCAGGAGAAGTCACAGACAACATGATGCACTGTTGCATTTCTGGTACAGATAATCAGGTTCAGGCAGAAGAACTCCAGGGATCTCCAGAGGGATGTGCAGTAGCCTCTGTTTCTCACCATCCCAGGTGAGATGCACAGGCTGCTGTGTGAACTGCCCGCCATGTGTTAGTGGGGCACGAAGCACTGTTTTTGCTTCAGAGATCATGAAGTCTGGTAAGGGTCGAATGTGTGTAACCAAGAGGAATCCTACGGGAGAGACAGAGATGGAAGTGTGGAAGAGGAAGGTGAAGGAAGAATAGTCTCTCCCATGTTTCACATTTCAGACATGACATCTGCACCTCAACACAGGCTGAAATGAATTCTTGGACTCTCGTTTTGGTTTTGCCGTTTGTAAACTGCGATTTCTGGCAGCTGTGTAGTCGGGTGAGAGACGATTAAGGCTTGTTTTTCTCATTCTTTCATTGGCCAGGAACTGTGCTTGTGTTTGTAAAATAGGAGCTACGGTGACTCTTTTACCACAGAGTTGTGGAAATGTGGCTGGAGGGTGCACGTTAAAGCAGAATACTTCAAACTGCAGCCATTACATCTTGTGGTATGGGAATCACTTTAGAGGACAATGCTGGAGCAGGTTAAGTTCAGCGACACTGGCTTATGTTCCAGATTCGTGGTACAGTATAAGGCTTGAGGCCAGTCAGGTCCCTGGAGTTATTATAGATTGACAGCTCCCAGGCATCACTCTTGGCTGTTCACCTTGGTTTCCTAGTCTTGGTACAGCATAGTGGGGCTTGGTTTTATAATAGCAGAATCACTTTTAAAATGTTTGTCTGAAGCAAAGCAGGATAGGAGATCCTCAGGATGAGAAGGATGGGACATTGCTTGTCCTTGAAGGATTTTGAGCATGTGGTATGGTTTCTCTCTCTCTCTCTCTGTCTCTGTCTCTCTGTCTCTCTGTCTCTCTGTCTCTCTCTCTCTCTCTCTCTCTCTCTCTCTCTCTCTCTCTCTCTCTCTCTTACCTCCATTATTAACCAGGGCAGAATTTACCCCTCTCAACAGAAGCCAAAATTATAGTTTTTATGAGAGATGTAGTTATGTGTTACAGTTTTCTGCATCTTCAAAAGTCTCCATGGAGGGGCAAAGTAGGGTTTTACCCTCAAAATATGGCATCAGAAACTATGCTGGACTGCATTGACATTAAACAAATGACTAACGTCCATCTGTCCATCTGTCTGTCTATCCGTCCATCTGTTTGTCCATCCATCCATCCTTTTTTCCTTCCTTCCATCCATCCATCTATTTATCTATCTGAATGTCACATATGTGGGGAAACCCACAATGACCAGGAGAGAGTGCCAGATGCCTTAAGGCTGAAATAACACATGGTTGTATATTTTCTGACATGTAAGCACTGAGTGCTGGTAGTTGAACTTGTGTCCCCTGGAAGAACAGGAAGTACTCTTACTCTCTGAGCCATATCTCCATGTCCTGGTATTCACCTTTCTAAGCATATAGTGAAGGGTTAAGAGGATATAACTTTTAACTCCACTTCCAGATTTGGCCTTCTAGACAGCTCTGATTCTATTTTACCCAGATGGGTATTTTAGGTTTTACATTTCATTCCCCTTCAGGACCCTGGACAGTTCCACTGATCCCACCCTCCCTCTCTTGACAAGGACACTTCTTAATGGATCAGCAGGGCTCGGTAGTCATGTGAAGTTTGCATGTAGGTGCAAAGACCAGAATTCACTTTCCATACATGCTTGTACTTTCTAATTAGTTGTCTCTCACTTTGTTGGAATAGCTGATAACCATGCTGTTTAGATTCTGAGGGATGTTGAGACACTGGACAGCCTTGTACATGGAAGTAAATGCTGGTCTGGACTTTGAGGTCTTGGTAGTGTGCTGACCTATGAGAATAGCAGTCTGTTATAGTATGCAGATGTTGAGATAGGTGTTTTGTTGAAATAATCTAAGATACTCTGAATACTAAAAGGGAAAGAAGCCCTTAGATTCTGTTTCATTATCAAGATTTGAATAATGATGAGAGCAAAGGGAGAGAGCTAGATGGCCAATGGGATGCATTCGAAGTCCTAGCATAATGGCAGGTGGTCTTTTAATTATTAGGGAATGCTGGACAACACAGGCTCCAATGCCTTGTTCCAACTGGGCTCTCCATCCTCCTGTCTCCAGATCCCACAGTTTATTCATTTCAACCTCATTAGGGGAATCCAGGCTCAACTTTTCCCTATATTCAGCTACATCCCTGGCAGACTTATTTTTAGTTATGTTTGTACAGGAGCCTTCCTCTTTTCCTCTTGTACCCCAATGGGTTTAAATATGTCTTTAGTTAACTGTAGTCTCAGTAGCATTGAGAGGTAGGAGGTGGGAGGATTAGCTGAAGCAGATGACAAGAGCGCTTTCATCGCCCGCTCTGTCAGCCTGTATTCCCAGGCTTCTGAAGGTACAATGTAAAGCAGACAATGGCCTTCCCTTTAACTAATGGTCTGTTGGCTGAATCTACCAGCAGATCAACAGGAAGCTATTTTATTATGTACAACGAGGCCTAAGGTGTATTAGAATTGAGCTAAAAATAAGCTACCTTTGTATCTCAGTGACTTCATATATGGCCTCTTGACATAGCTTGTAATGTCACAGAGGTTGTTCTGCACAAGGGGTATGGGGCCTTCCCCATGTCATAACAACAGGCCAAAAGAAACACAAATGTTTTCCCACTGAGTGATGATGCTTGCATCTTTATATATATATATATATTCTTTTTATATGCATATTTTTTTCTATATGTATATGTATATATAATCTTTTTAAAAAGCAAGAATAGTATATATTCTTTTAAAGGAAAAAGCAGAGGTGAGAAAATTAAAAGTCAAACGAGAATGAGAATATACCTGGTGGGATTCTACGTGGAGAAATACACATTTATGTATTACTTTTCTCTAGTTCTTTTGTGCTCAAACTTAGATAGAGGAGCATCAAGGAATAAATCTGCATGCTCCATGAGGACTTTTTAATTGAAAAAAAATCTGATTGCTGCATTTGTTTTCCAGTTATACCAGAGGTGCGGATGTTGTCACTAAAAAGAACTGATTTTCTACACCAAGAAATTAATTCATCCCCCTGAAAGCCTTAATTAAACTAATGTTATAAATATGAGCAGCCGGAGCTGCTGGATGGCAGAGAACAGATTCATAGTTGTTGGTATTTAACTGCTTTTCTCCTAGGGTTATGCTGGGGGTGGATGTTTGGATATGGGTCTTAAGAAGGGAAGCTCATCTGTGCAATACTTCCCTGTCCTGACCCTGAAGATTGCTGACCTGTGTTCCCACTGCAGCCATTTAAACTTCTTGGTGAGTGTCTCTTCCACCAGGGGCTCGGATGTTCTCACCCAGGTCATATAGCAACAGCCTCACCTCAGTGTTTGCCTCAGCAATTAGAGTGGAAATAATTTCTCTTCTCCTTAAAGGGCCTATGTGATGCTGTCTCTTGAGTTTTCCCTAGGAATGTCAAGATGCAGCCCTGCTCATTAGAGCCGATTAGTTTGAGTATATCACTTTCCTAACAGTAAATCGCACACATGTGCACTTAAAGGCTTCAAGTGGGGACCCATCAGCAGGCTTTTTGGGGACACTTAGAATGCCTGTATTAACCTGAATGGAATTTTGTTTGATTGGAAGTAAACAGCTCTGGGCACTTAGCTAAGACACTTGGTGCACTTTTGCTAACATCCACTTTCCAGGTCAGATACTGTCTTTGGCTGAGAGAAAAGCAAGGCAAAGACTGAGAAACACTTAGAAAGACATAGAAAGACTATGGTTCAAGCTCCTCAAATTCTTTGATATTTTAGTCTCAAAGGCCCAGTGCCATTCCAGGTGCACTTGGACTTTTCTTTTGGTCAATCTGAGCTGAGTTGAATGTTTATACTGCTTAGGAGGTGGGCACCATCTTCCCTTGGGACTCACTGTAGCCCTGAGAGAGAGATAGATGCTCATGCATCTTATAGATGGGGACTTTTGAGACCTGGGAAAAGAGGTTGTTTGTTCAAGGCTTCACAGAAAGTCAGCAGGAGAGCAGAATTAGAGCCCATTTTCAGGGGTCTGCTCTTTGTTTATATCACGTTGTGCACCAGGAGCCACTGGAGAGCTCAGTGGCTTTCCTCAGGACTTAGGTCTCTTCTTATTCCACTTCTCCTATTCTTTCTCTCCTTTTCTATCTTCCTCCCTATGCCATTTATTACCCTAGCATCTCTCCACGTGGCAAGAGAGCACTTTCCATTTCTCATGGGAGAAGAGTTTGTCTTGTACCGATAGAAGAATCCTTACCAATGGAAGAAAGGTTAAGCTTTCTTTAGGCGCTACTCAGACAAGGATATGTCTTCTTTTTTTTTTTTTTTTTTTTTAACGACTTTATTTTGCAAAACAAAGATAAATGTACAGATTTTAAACATTTTTTGCTTAAAATTATACATTTTTGTCAGTACTGTTTTTTCAGACATTAAAATAAATTTTACATAAAACCATGTGAATATGTTTTTTAGTCAGTACTTGATTTTTTTCAAGGGCTTGACAGTATGCATTGAAAACGTACTAGTTGCAATAAGCGTAAAGTACATGCAAAACAAAACGCAACATGGAAATAGTCAAAGTCTTCTTGTTTTGTGAATATATGTATATTTTTTGTTTTCTTTATTTCTTGGACTTCATACAGTCTGTGAGTTGTTTCTGGGGGAGAGCAAGCCTCTGGGGTTAGCATCCCACTATCAGTGACTGCATATTATGTCTGTTCTTTTGTGACTGGGTTATCTCACTCAGGATGATCTTCTCTAGATGCAGCCATTTTCTTAAGAATTTGGTTAAGTCATTGTTTCTGGTGGCTGAGTAGTATTCCATTGTGTATATGTACCACAATTTTTGTATCCATTTGTCTTCTGAAGGACATCTGGGTTCCTTCCAGCTTCTGGCTATTATAAATAGAGCCGCTATGAACATTGTGGTGCATATATCTTTGTTGTGTATTAAAGTGTCTCTGGGGTATATGCCCAGAAGTGGAATAGCTGGGTCTTTAGGTAGTACTATATCCAATTTTCTGAGGTATCGCCAGACAGATTTCCAGAGTGGTTGTATTAGCTTGCAACCCCACCAACAGTGGAGAAGTGTTCCTCTTTCTCCGCAGCCTCGCCAGCATCTGCTGTCATCTGAGTTTTGGATCTTGGCCAATCTGACTGGTGTGAGGTGGAATCTTAGGGTTGTTTTGATTTGCATTTCCCTGATGGCTAAGGATGTCGAGCACTTCCTCAGATGTTTCTCGGCCATTCGGTGTTCCTCAACTGAAAATGATTTGTTTAGCTCTGTACCCCATTTTTTAATAGGGTTATTTGATTCTCTGGTGTCTAGCTTTTTGAGTTCCTTGTACACCTTGGATATTAGGCCTCTATCTGATGTGGTGTTGGTAAAGATCTTTTCCCATTCTGTTGGTTGCCGTTTTGTTTTCTTGACGATGTCCTTAGCCTTACAGAAACTTTGCAATCTCATTAAGTCCCATTTGTTAATCTTTGACCTTAGAGCTTGAGCCATTGGTGTTTTGTTCAGGAAATTTTCTCCTGTGCCTATGTGTTCTAAGGTTTTCCCTACTTTCTCATCTAATAGTTTCAGTGTATCTGGTTTAATGTGGAGATCTTTAATCCACTTACACTTGAGCTTTGTACAAGGAGATAAGAACGGGTCTATTTTCATTCTTTTGCATGTTGAGTGCCAGTTGGACCAGCACCATTTGTTGAATAGGCTGTCCTTTTTCCATTGAATGTTTACTGCTCCTTTGTCAAAAATCAGGTGACCATATACATGAGGGCTCATTTCTGGATCTTCTATTCTATTCCATTGATCCACTTGCCTATTTCTGTACCAGTACCATGCAGTTTTCAGCACAATTGCCTTGTAATATAGCTTGAGGTCAGGGATAGTGATTCCTGCAGATGTTTTTTTGTTGTTGAGGATGGATTTCGCTATTCTAGGTCTTTTGTTGTTCCATATGAAATTGCACATTGATCTTTCCAATTTCATGAAGAACTGGGTTGGAATTTTGATGGGGATTGCATTGAATCTGTAGATTGCTTTTGGTAGGATGGCCATTTTTAAGATGTTGATCTTTCCAATCCATGAGCATGGGAGATCTTTCCATTTTCTGAGATCCTCCTCAATTTCTTTCTTTAGAGGTTTGAAGTTCTTGTCATACAGGTCCTTCACTTCCTTAGTTAGAGTCACACCAAGGTATTTCATAGTTTTTGTAACGATTGTGAAGGGTATCTTTTCCCTAATTTCTTTCTCCACATGTTTGTCCTTTGAGTATAGGAAGGCTACTGATTTGTTTGAGTTAATTTTGTATCCGGCCACTTTGCTGAACTTGTTTATCAGCTGTAGGAGTTCTCTGGTGGAATTTTTGGGGTCACTCAAGTACACTATCATGTCATCGGCAAAGAGTGATGTTTTTATCTCTTCCTTTCCGATTTGTATCCCCTTGATCTTCTTTTGCTGTCTAATTGCTCCATCCAGGACTTCCAGTACTATGTTGAATAGGTAGGGAGAGAGTGGGCAGCCTTGTCGAGTCCCTGATTTTAGTGGGATTGCTTCAAGTTTCTCGCCATTAAGTTTGATGTTGGCTGTTGGTTTGCTGTATATTGCTTTGATTATGTTTAAATATGGGCCTTGGATTCCTGTTCTTTCCAGGACTTTTAACATGAAGGGGTGTTGGATTTTGTCAAATGCTTTCTCAGTGTCTAGTGAGATGACCATGTGATTTTGGTCTTTAAGTTTGTTTATATGGTGGATTACATTGATGGATTCCCTTATGTTAAACCATCCCTGCATCCCAGGGATGAAGCCTACTTGGTCATGATGAATGATGGTTTTGATGTGTTCTTGGATTCGGTTTGCAAGGATTTTGTTGAGTATTTTTGCATCAATGTTCATAAGTGAGATTGGTCTGAAGTTCTCTTTCCTTGTAGGGTCTTTGTGTGGCTTAGGTACGAGGGTTATTGTAGCCTCAAAAAATGAGTTGGGTAATATTCCATCTGATTCTATCTTTTGGAATAGTTTGGTGAATATTGGTGTTATATCCCCAATAAATGTCTGATAAAATTCTGCACTGAACCCTTCTGGACCTGGGCTTTTTTTGGTTGGGAGGCTTTTGATGACTTCTTCTATTTCTTTAGGTGTTATAGGGTTATTTAGATGGTTTACTTGGTCCTGGTTAAACTTTGGGACCTTGTATCTGTCTAGGAATTCGTCCATTTCCTCCAGATTTTCCAATTTTGTGGAGTATAAGTTTTTGTAGTAGGATCTGATGATTTCTTGAATTTCCTTAGTTTCAGTTGTTATGTCACCACTTTCCTTTCTGATTTTGTTAATTTGGATACTCTCTCTTTGCCCTTTATTTAGTCTGGCTAGGGGTTTATCAATCTTGTTGATTTTCTCAAAGAACCAACTCTTTGTTTTGTTGATTTTTTCAATGGTTCTTTTTGTTTCTCTTTGGTCTATTTCTGCCCTAATTTTGATTATTTCTTGCCGTCTACTCTTTTTGGGTTTATCTGCTTCCTTTTGTTCTAGGGCTTTTAGCTGTGCTGTCAGGTTGCTGATGTGAGCTCTTTCCAGTTTCTTTTTGGAAGCACTTAGGGCTATGAGTTTTCCTCTCAATACTGCTTTCATTGCATCCCATAGGTTTGGGTATGTTGTGTTATCGTTTTCGTTGAATTCTAGAAAGTCCTTAATTTCTTTCTTTATTTCTTCTTTGACCCTGCTATTCTTTAACAGAGCATTGTTTAGTTTCCATGTGTATGTGGGCATTTTGTTGTCTTTGTTGTTGTTAAAGACCAGCCGTAGACCATGGTGATCTGAGAGGATGCATGGGAGTATTTCAATCTTCTTATATCGATGAAGGCTCGTTCTGTGTCCAATTATGTGGTCAATTTTCGAGAAGGTGCAATGGGGTGGTGAGGAGAAGGTGTATTCTTTTACTTTAGGATAGTATGTTCTGTATATATCTATTAATTCTAGTTGGTTCAAAATCTCTGCTAGTTTTGCAGTGTCCTTGTTCAGTTTCTGTTTCCCTGATCTGTCCATTGGTGAGAGTGGGGTATTAAAGTCTCCCACTATTATTGTGTGGGGTGAAATGTATTTTTTGAGCTTTAGTAGAGTTTCTTTTATGAATGTGGGTGATTTTTTATTTGGAGCATATATGTTAAGGATTGAGAGTTCCTCCTGACAGATTTCCCCGGTAATGAGTAAAAAGTGTCCTTCTTTATCTTTTTTGATAACTTTTGGTTGGAAATTTACTTTATTCGATATTAGAATAGCCACTCCAGCTTGTTTTTTGGAGCTGTTTGCTTGGAAGTTTTTTTCCCACCATTTTACTCTGAGATAGTGTCTGTCTCTGTCTCTGAGATGAGTTTCCTGTATGCAGCAAAAGGCTGGATTTTGTTTATGTATCCAGTCTGATAGTCTATGTCTCTTTATTGGGGAGTTGAGACCATTTATGTTAATAGATATCAAGGAATAATTGTTTCTGTTTCCTGCCATTTTTGCTTTTTTGGGTTGAGTTGTGTCTGTGTTTTTTTCTTCTTTTAGTTTTCTTGTTTAGGAGTTTTCTTGTTTTTACTAGTCTGTATTTTCCCTCCTTGTATTGGGTTTTCCACCTATAATTCGTTGTAGTGCTGGGTTTGTGGTCAGATATTGTGTGAATTTTGATTTGTCTTGAAATATCTTTGTCTCTCCATCGATGGTGATTGATAGTTTTGCTGGGTATAGCAGCTTGGGCTGGCACTTGTGCTCTCTTAAGGAGTGCATGATGTCTGTCCAGGCTCTTCTAGCTTTCATAGTCTCTGTTGAGAAATCGGGTGTGAGTCTGATTGGTCTGCCTTTATATGTTACCTGACCTTTTTCCCTTACTGCTTTTAGTATTCTTTCTTTACTTTGGGCACTTGATGTTTTTACTATTATGTGTCGGGAGGTATTTCTTTTCTGGTCCAACCTATTTGGAGTTCTGAAGGCTTCTTTTATGCTCGTGGTCATCTCATTCTTGAGGGTAGGGAAGTTTTCTTCTATGATTTTGTTGAAGATATTTACTGTGCCTCTTAGTTGATACTCTTCTCCCTCTTCTATTCCTATTATCCTTAGGTTCGGTCTTCTCATTGTGTCTTGTATTTCCTGGACATTTTGGGTTAGGAGCTTTTTGTTTTTTGCATCTTCTCTGGCTGTTTTGTCTATGTTTGCAATGTTGTCTTCTGCCCCCGAGATTCTCTCCTCGATCTCTTGTAATCTGTTGGAAATGCTTGCTTCTGTGACTCCTGATTTCTTTTTTTGGTGTTCTGACTCTAGGGTTATCTCTTTTAGCACTTTCTTTATTGTGTCAATTTCTGTTTTAATTTCCCTCTTCCATTCCTTTATTTCTTTGGTTCTGTTTTCGTCTCGTTCTTTGAGTTCTTTGAGTGTTTTTCTTGTTTCTTCTTTAAAAGCTTCTGAATCTTTTTGCTTTTCCTCCCTTTCTTGTTTAAGTAACTCTATCAGCGTCTTGAGGCATGATTTCAGGTCTGTGTCTTCTTTCTCTGGAGTGTTTGGAATTCCGATGTTTGCTATTATCGGAGAGCTGGGTTCTGGTGTTGCTAGATTGTCTTGGTTTCCTTGGGATATACTCTTTCTCTTTCCTCTTGCCATTTTGTTGTCAGTGATATGTTCTTGCCTTTCCCTTGTATCTGGTCTTTGTCCCTGGTACACTTTTCGTGTGCACTCCGCAGAGATCTCTCTACTCCCCGGCAGCCCAGGTTCCGGGTGGCAGCTGGGCCAGGCTCCGCTCTGCGTCCTGAAGTCGCCTCCGGGTGGGACCAGACGTTCTTAAGATCTGTTCCTGGTCACAGATGCTCATCCTCTCCGAGCCACCTTTCCGGCTGGAAGGTGGGCCAGGCTCCGCTCTGCGTCCTGAAGTTGTCTCCGGGTGGGAACAGAAGTTCCTAAGATCTGTTCCTGGTCACTGGATCGGGGAGGACAGGCCAGGTCAGGGCAGGGGGTGCCCTTTCCGTGTGCACTCCGCAGAGATCCCTCTGCTCCCCAGCAGCCTAGGTCTCCCACTCACCAGTTGCTCAGCCTGTACGAAGGATATGTTTTCTAAGTAGAGTATTTCTGGGTTGAACTAAGACCCACCCTTCGAGAAAAAAATATCTATTCCAGGTCAGTAGGTCTTCAGACTCCAGGCGGCTTGTGTGTCATTGTCTTCAGATCTGAAGACTCCTCTCTTTTTGGAACCGGACGGGTGTGGGTCCTAATCTCACTATCTCATGGATGTGGCCTGTCACCCTTGTGAGATTTGTATGCCTTGCATGTGGCTCAGTGAGGATGTGTAATGGCCAAGGACCTAATCTGCAATGATGACTGACTGCAAATGAGCCGTTTGGCTATCTTTGAATGTGGAGTGAGTGACTCACATCATTCTCTTCAGTTACATATGTGGTTTTATATACTTCCAATATAAATTTTGATACTTTCTGTTTCAAGGTGATAAACTCTATTTTTTGAGGTGACTTTGTAATTGCCATGTCTCATTAAAAACTGCTGGCAACGAAATAATGTGTTGGGCAGTGGAGGACCCACATTTAGGAGGACATTAGTCGTTATTGCTTCTTTTATTGGTACCTAATTAGATATGTACTAGAGCCTGCAGGAGCTAATCAGAGAGATAGGTGAGCACACTGAATTCTGAGTGGTTTTTACAGATGGAAACTTATGAATGCTAGATGGGTGCATAAAGGCCTTACATTGCAAACTAGATCACCATATTCCCTTCATGACAGAAATGCCCTACTAGTGGCATCTTATACATGTTTGGAAAAATACTTGGATGTGTAAAAGTACTTGGTAGAAAAATGAAACCTATATTATATAAAACACCAGAGACTCTATGTTGAAAATTAAAGATGAACAGGAGTAAACTTCATCCCTCTCTCTCTCTCTCTCTCTCTCTCTCTCTCTCTCTCTCTCTGTGTGTGTGTGTGTGTACATGGCACAGTGCACATGCAGAGGATAGAGAACAACTTGTAGGAGTCAGTTCTCTTCTCCCAGTATGTGGGTCCCCAGAGCATAACTCAGGTAGGCAGACTTGGTGACAGGTCCTCTGAGCTATCTTGATATGTTGTGATAATTTAAATGGTGTCTGTCTTTATGTAGGCAGTAATCATGTAGAAAGCTTGCTCTTGTACACACTAGTGCCTTTCATAGCATAGACATACTCAAAGCTATTCACAAATATTAGGATAGATGGATAAATGGGAGGGATGTTCCTGGTGTCTGCATTCCTGGCATCTAGACTATGCTTCTAGCCATCTAGGTAGTTGTAATGGTTGAATCTGCTTTCCTTGGTTGCAGCCTCCTTGTCTGTATATTAAGTTATGTGTTCAGGGTTGTGTTGAGGGCCAAGTGAGAACCTGCATGTGAATATGTGCTGTAAATTTTGGTGTGTATGCCACTCTTTGTGTGTAAACACAAGGAAAAGTAGAGATGTATGGATCCCAGCCTTTCTGTTTTGACATTTGGGGGATTGGCTTTTTCCCAAAGAAGCAGTTGATTTACATACAGCCTCTGGTGTTTTCTGTGCCTGATTCACAGCACATGGTGAGCCATGGTTCCCTGATCTACAGTTGAATTTACATGTGTTCTGTGTTGGTGGAATTGCTGGCAGGCATGAAGGAGTGAAGGTGGTAATTTATAGATGGGACACAAGCATAAACCAATCATAGGTGAGAGTAAGGGCTACGTGCCCTCCTGTGGAGTGCAGAAGGACTTCGGGTCACTTGGCTTGTTTGTATGGTAGACATGTCAGCACTGTAAGATTCCTTGTCTGTTTTTCAGAAGTGTAGCTGATGCACACAGACATCTTCCTGTGATGCTGAGGTTAACCCTTTGTGTGTTTTTTCATCAGCATCTCACATCATCTTAAGGACCATTATTGTGAAGCTTGATGTCTGTGCTTGTAAGTGTTGAAAGCATGAGGTACTTAAAACTACCCCTTTGCCTTTAATCCCATTGCGCAGAAGTGGTTATTTTTGAATAGCCACTTTTCCCTCTTTCTCTGGGTTTCCTTTTTTGTATGCAAACACATATTTTTTTTAGTAGATAGCACTGTGCATATGATTGTTCAACTAACCCTTCCATTTAGCAGAATCTAAGCCTGATAGGCCCTTGATCTGTGGCAGGAGCACATTCATGAGGAACAGGGATGCTGTGTTTCTTGTAGGATAGTTGAAACAGTATTGGCCCTTGGCAGTGTGAGCCTTTTTCAGCTTCCTGATTTGGGCTTTGTACATCTCTCTTGCACATTACAAGCAGCAGTGACTACAGAAACAGGTCAGGATGTTGGGAGCCTCTTGGACCAGGATGTTCTATCTCTGCTGTGCAGCTAGGTGAGACTGTGGCAGGTAACTGAGATGGGAACATCAAAGTGGAAATAGGGGTGTGCCAAAGCCCATGTGCTTTGAGGACAGGTGCTGTGCTAGGTCTTACATTGAGCTGCCACTGTCCAAGGTAAGACATCAGATTAATGGCAAAGGGTAGTTTAGTGGTTAAGGATGTACACATTTGGAGTTGGACAGAGATGAGTTTCATCTCTGGCTCTACCACAAGCTACAAGTTACTCAACTACACATACACACACACACACACACACACACACACACACACACACACACACACACACACCTTACATGTAATATACTTACTATAAGTGAATTTGTGAGAGATGGGTAACAACAGCACCTTCTTTATGGGATTTTAAGAATTAAATGTGATAGTTTATGTGACTCAGAAAGACTAGTCTTCGATGTAAATAATAGCACTTGAAGAAGACTACGTAACAAACAATAAATTTAGGTAAGGGTGTGCCAGGGATGTTTGTAGCCTAGACATGACTGCTGGGGTAAAGTCCTTTGTGTTCTTTGCTTCCATCATTCCCAACATTGATTGTCTCTAAATGCCTCTCCTCCGAAAGAGACAAGGGTTATAGTTCTATCATAGCCCAATCATCTTTCCTTCATGGTGTTGGTGTATTGCTTTAACAACAAAATTGAATAATTTTTCTTTTAATTTTTGTTTTGAGCAAAGAGGAATGTGTGTGTGTGTGTGTGTGTGTGTGTGTGTGTGTGTGTCTGTCTGTCTGTCTGTCTGTCTGTCTGTCTGTATGTGTGTATGTGTGTGCTCACAACCTTGCACATGTGTGTTTTGGATCAGTTGTCAACAGTCATGTCAATAGTTCAACTTCACTCCAAGAAAGACTTAATATATGACCTGGTGCTGACACTAGTCCCACCAGGTTAAGTCTTGCTTGTCTGAACAAAGCAGAGGTGACCAGGGTGATGAATGACACAGGTGCCCGGTTAATTAGAGGTCAATTTTACGCTTGGCTGTCGTCGCTGTCAAGGCATCTTCAAAAGGCCCTAATCCAACAGGCAAGACTGCCTTCTACCTGGAAGCCCGTCAACTCTGGCAGTCAGGGTACCGTTTGTTAGGCCTTTTCTTTGGAAACCTGGCCTTGTGTTTCCTGGATGTTGCATGTACCTTCTCAGAGGCCACTGAGACACAGACGTATGTTCCTTACAATGTCCCATGAAGGATAGCTCTGGGCCCGGGGACCACCTGGAACTTTCCGTGTTAACTTTCATCCCTGATACTCTTCTCGGTGTATCACCCTCTGGCTCCTGGTAGCGTCTTCTCCATCTGCTTACCTTATTTGGGCAGTTTCTCATTTGCTGACCCCAGAGCTTCATCATTCCTCTGAAAGCTGCATTCCATGGCATCCTTGCTGGCAGGAAAGCATAGGACCTTTGCTGTGCTGCACTCTCTCATTTTATTTACTTATTTTTTTATTCATTTCCTCCAACTCCCCCAGAAAAGAGCAGGCCTCCCCGGAACATCGACTAAACAGTACCTCAAGATACAGTAAGACCAGGCATATCAAAGCTGGGTGAGGCAACCTAGTAGAAGGAAAGAGGTTCCAAAGGTAGACGAATGAGTCAGAGACATCCCCACTCCAGGATGTCTCTCCAAAAACACCAAGCCAACATCCATATCACATAAGCAGAGGACCTAGCACAAATTCGTGAAAGCTCTGTGACTGCACTTCAGTGTCTACGAAGTACCACTTAGTTTAGCTACTTCTGCAGGCTGTGCTCTCCAGGTGTCCTCAACCCCTCTGGCTTCCTCAATCCCTCCTTCCTTCCTCCCTGAGCTCCCAGGGAGAGGCATACCTTATGGAGCTCTCCAACATGGATTCTCTCTCCATCTAATATTTGACTGTGGGTCTTCTTTCCTCTAAGCTGCTGGAGGTAGCCTCTTGGGTGACAGCTGGACTAGGCACTGTCTCACCTTGACTCCTTGAGAAGCCCTGTTGTTTTTATTCTCCTGTTATACTTTGTGTGTTGGATCCTGGCCAGCGTTGTGACATCCGGCTCTGCCAGAGTCCAGTCAGAGCAGTAGGACAGTGGAATTTGACATCTCAGCTGGGCTCAGCATTTCACTCAGCTAAAATCTAGAGTAGTTAAATGGATGAAACCTTCATAGTTTCCACAAAGCTGTTAGCCATGCACACGATGTGACAGAGCTTTCTCTAAAGCTCATTCCTGCTAAGCAGCTCATGGGAAAAGTGACCCAGTGTTTGCAAAATGAACAGTCATCAGGATTAACTGAAATGCCACCTCTTTCAAAGCAGAGGATGCCTAAGTTCCAACTACAGTCATCCCTCCAGGGGAAGAGGGGCTGGGATAGAGGAAGTGGGCTGGGAGCTCATGCAGAGCATCTTATCTTTGCTTCTCCAGAAGCACTCTTTGCCATCATGTCTTCCCTTAGCCATGGCCTGTCAGGCTGTCTAGACTTCTCATGGAATTGTGTAGACTGCATTAGCAGAAAAGATGGGCAGGACTTGGGAGGGAGCGAGAGACCATCTACTTGCCCACTTCTTCTGCAGTATCACCCGATGGCTGCCCGTGTTCCTTGTTAAAGGCCACAGACTCTAGTCACGGTCTTTTTACTCTTTATACTCAGGAAGAGGAGAGGTCATGCAGCACTCTTAACTCTAAGAGTGGCAGGCCACCAAACATTCTCTTTACGCTTACCTACATCTGTGCCTAGTTGCAAAAAGAACCCTTTTTATTATATATTGATCACTCTTAATATTATATCTTCACTGTACCTATGTACCGGGATCCATAAAGACTACCACTGGGCATTTGTGCAGGTGACCCTTAAGCCAATCTAAACATAGAAATGCTTGAATATCCATGTTCATGGCTGCACTGCATATAACAGTTATGTTACAGAATCAGCTCAGGTGTCTGTCAAGAGAGGAATGTGCATTATTATCATTTCAAATGATCAAGTCGAAGCTCTGTATAGATCACAGTCTGGCTTTTCTGCTTTCTAACTGTGTGATTTTACCCCTTCCCTATTGTGGGTAGCAATACCATTGTTCATGATTACCCTGCCAGCTGAGCGATCTCCAAATGACCATGAACTGGAATGGACTGTGTGTGAATAAGGGAGGAGTTTATATCGCTCTGAAGTAGACACTGGGGGAAGTCACAAGGCTTTGAAGCTGAAATGTGAGAGGGCTTTGCATCCTCCTTGGTCCGATTCTCATTATTAATCATTTATCTCCTTGTGCCTGTCACCTCTTTCCACTGTATTTGGAAGTCCCTCTCTTCCCAGTTCTTTACTGGGTTGCTGCGTCCCAATTCTAAACCCAGAGGACTCTCTCACTAATTATTCTTAATCTCCAAATTATCAGTAAGTTATATGGATCTTAACTTTGTGTAGTGTATTAAGAATCCGATGACTCTTATACTTCCTTGACTATGAATCTGAATCCGGACCTCACTAATTCTCACCTATGATGTTATTGCAGTGGTCTGCAGCAGGCTTCCTCATTCTGCCCATCCCAAGTCTAATTTCAACCCTACCAACCAGGGCCATTCATTTGAATTGGACAACACCAGCCCTCCACTTATATGTGTGGGCACATCCGTGACTTGTATCTTAGCTGCCTTTGAGTCTTTATTGAAATGTTTTCTTATCCATGAAATCACACAGTGCAGCGATTACCTCATCATACTTGTACTGTTGTGGTTTTTTTCCTTGATGTTTTCATGTTGCATATACATACACATACACGTATACATATATAAGGTACATATACAATCTCTCCTTGTTGATGCTTCGCTAAGAGGTCAACAGTTCTTCAGAATGTAGGCCCTGTTAAATAATCATATATATTAAATAGTTGTAGAGAAGGAGGACTCACTGAGCTGTCAGTCCCAACCAAACCAGACCACATCAGAGTCAAGGTCAAGTGAATGACTCTGGCTTTCTGAGAAACATAAAATGGTGAAGTGGTGGAGTCTTTTGTACAGAGAAATCAGATGAGGACAACAACAGCTGTTGTGCTGACAGAAAGGGAACAGGTAACTTTTATTCCATAGATGTAATTGTGGTCTCAGTGTCTTACTGATGAATAAGCTTACACCTTCTAGTTCTTGTTGGTCTGGCTGGTTCAACTCAGCTGTTCTGACTCAAACTGCTTTCCAAGTTGACTGATTTGTGAAGAAGGGGAAAATTAGTAGGAAGAGTGCTAAGCTGTCCTTCTATGAGCTGTTATAAGGCAACCTTCATGATTGAAAAGCATTATTTCTGTATCATATAAAACCCAGGGGGCATCATTTGCCTCATTTTATGGACTGCTTAAATTTCTTGGTCAGGCTCCCTGGCCCAGAAGTGGGATTTTTGTTGCACCAGAATTTCACTGATAAGGAGGAAAAGGCAAGGCATAGGAAAGCGGCTCTAGGTCTCTCCCCAGATCCGTCTTCTAACTTGCAGTATTTTAATGGACAGTTCACATATTTACTGGTCCAAGAAAGCATTTGTCAAGGATCCACTCCAACCAGACATAGGAGTTGGAAACAATGACACACCCTAAAGTCCAAGGAGTTTAGAGTCTTGTTTGGAATATAAAAGTGACACAGTGGCCGGTAGATTGTAGTGCACAATAGGGTCTGACTCAGTGCTGAACTGTCTGTCAAATGCATTTTGAGTGACATTAGGATAGAGAAGACAGGAATATATGTTCTTCTTCCGTTTGATAGCCTTAAGCATGTTTCATGCTAAGTCTTGTCCTAGTTTCTGAGAAGAGCAGAAGGAGGAAGAAAAGGAGGAAGAGGAGGGTGAAGAGGATGAATCGTTAATGAGGAAGCATTTCACATAAATGAAGACATGTAGAATTAGTAGATTAGTAGAAAGGTTCAAAATTGGAATGCAGAACAGAGGTTTCAAGGCTGGTGGGTAGGAGAATGGAGTACTTCTTTATGGTGTCTGTTTCTGTTTTGGGTGAAGAAAGTCAAGTTAGATACGGCAGCAATAGTCATACGTCACAGTGGATGTAGTTAATGTCAGGGAGTCTTACCACTAAGCACAGATAAAGTGGCATTTTTGGATATGTATGTGTGTGCGTGTATACATATACATATATATTATAATATATTAATAAAAAATTAATGATGTGATACAACAAAACACTCCAAAGTGTACACATCCGGCAGGTGAATTATGTCATATATGAACTGCGTCTCGTAAGGCTGCTGCAGTCAGCACGCAGGAAAATGAGAGGATTATGGATGCAGAGCACCCCAGCACGAATCTGGAAAACTCACTTAGCCGGAGAGTCTAAGCTAATGAAAATCACTTCAATAAGAGAAAAACAAAAACTCAAAGTAAAAGCTGTAATACTTAAAAGTTTAACCGAATACTGAAAAAGTAAAAGCAAAAAAAAAAAAATTGTCAGGTTGGCATAGCACTTTTTGAAAGCATCATACAAAAGAAGACAAAAGTGGCACTTTCAACAAAACTCAAATAGCACGAGAAGAGCTTTGCAGTTGGCAGCCATGCGACGACTTGTTCAGCCACGTGGCGTCTTGTCTTATGCAGCCACTGATATGCTTAAAAGGCTCCTGGAACTAAGAAACTAATGCATATGAAGGATGGAAACCCAGAAGGCTTGGGGAACTTATAAAAGTTGCAAATGCTTAAACATGCAGGATAGTTTGAGTGTTAGCTTTAAGGGCCTACTGATTTTCAAGCAGTGTGTGTTATGGTGAGAGACTTGTTTATGAATCCATATGAAGTGATAGAAGAAAGACAGAGCAGCCAGAGCAATGTGGATGTAACTTCCATTGGCTCAGGGAAATGGACTGTGAAGTAACCAACTCTTTGGAGGTCCTGTACTTCTCTTTTGAACATCAGCCTCCATTCCAACTTTTCCATCTAGCTAGTTTTGACAATACTAACATATCAATTTAAAAGTTCTATCTTATTCTTTCAAAACATAATAATAGTACCTGTTGATAAGACAAAAAATAACATTTGAATACATACATACCTAACAAGCACTGATCAAATCAAAGTATTGCTAATGATTAACTTTAGTAGAAATGATGTTGGTGTTTGTATGTAAGCAGGCACTTACATGTCATGGGCTGTGTATGGAGATGAGAGGATGACTTACAGAGGTCTCTTTCCTCCTTACACTATGTAGGGCCAAGAGATTAAACTCAGATTTATCTGGCTTGGTGGCAAGCACCTTTACCCAGTGACCCATATTACCGGGCTCTCTTTCTTTATTTTATAACGTTTGAACTCTTCCTATTTAGTTCTTTATAAAACTTATTGCTGCCTGTGCCCTGGAGTATTCAGTGCCTGATCCAATCTGCTCTTGGGGGTTGGAGGTGAGGTGGTGAAGCATCAACCACACAGACTCCAGGAGCAGGTGAGAACATACTGCAGCAAGCTCCTCTGAGCTCTTTTAATACTCTCCATCTCCTGGCCCACTGGTCCCAAGAAAGCATCTCTTCTAAATGGCAGTTCCTGATTGGCTGGCATTGCTGGTGTCAGCAATCCTTGGTATCTCAGGCAGCAGGAGTTACCTTTGTGGCTGTGTGGCCCTTGGCGTCTATAGTTTTTGTGAACTATAGTGATATATAGGGACATTGGAATGTTTTTCTTTTATGCATTGGTTTTCATCCTCCATATCCCTGCTCCCTGATCTAGGGCTCCCCTTCTGAGCATTAACTAGTGACTCCTTTAGCCTCTCTTCTTTTGACATTTTATTTTTGGCTTCTACGTAAGAATAAACATGTGGCATTTGCCTTTCCTGTGTCTGACTTTTTAAAATTCACACAATATCTTTCAGTTCCAAACATTCGGATGATGAATGATTGATCTGTGCACGAGGCAGAAGGAATAAGCCAGACTACCCACTGCACAGTCATTGGAGAGGGTTGTATTTAGAAACTACTCAGAATAACACAACATGAGTGCCAAGTGCAAAAATAACTAGGGAAAAAAAAGATCACTTTTCTTGAGCATGTATTTTTCAGCAGGAACTGGGTTAGGTCCTGGCAATGGCAAAGCACGGACAGAAGCTTCTGGTTGTGTCCCAGGGTGTATGTGAGGTAGGCATAGAGCATTCGGGAAGATGCACTTTCTAGCCCATGTGTGTTACAAAGTGAGTTCCACATTTTACCGAATGCCGTGCTTCATTTGAGTGCTGAACCGTTTGACATTTGATCCACTTCCCCATACACTATTATGTTTTTGATAGAGATCAAGGTGAGTAACTTCAGCTGATTACCCTCCCCCCGTGTGTGTGAGTGTGTGTGTGTGAGTGTGTGTGTGTGTGTGTGTGTGTGAGTGTGTGTGTGTGTGTGTGTGTGTGTGTGTGTGTGTGTGTGTGTATTTGACGTGGCTTATATAAGGAGGTGGCATGATTTACTCAAGGCCACATCCTACATCAATTGAGCATAGAATTTGTAGTGTAACCCTTCTGACTCTTGGATGTATTTTATTTGTAACTCTCCTTCAGAACCTTCTTCTCTTCTTAGTATTTTTCCTCCTTTCACTTCATTAATTTTTCTTTTAACCCTTATTTTAGTCATGGGCACTAAAGGAGTCATGTGTGTGTCTCTACCAATAGGCTTATTTATGGTAAGTCTAAAAACACTCTTACATGCACCCTGTAGTCTGAACATGCAGGGGAGACCAAGACATGGGGCAGTTCACATGAGTAGAGATCTAGCCACTTCAGTGACTTTTCTTGTGATCATCTGTGAATGCCTTATCAGAGATAGGCCATTATCGTTTAAATGCCGAAAGTTTGAAAGGACTTTGCAACTTCATCAGACACATCCTGAGCTTTGAGTTGCAGCCCATTGTTTTCCAGATTCCAATTTTCCCCTCTACAATGAACAATAACTTTTTGATTAAACAGCTGGCAGTTACTATTGAATGCCTCACATTTAATAACAAAGTCTTCCTTCAGAACAGGAAATTTTATCTAAATTGCTTTGCTCTTCTTGGTGACTGAACTTCTAAAGTCTGACAGGACTGATAGCCAGGAAAAACAAAAATTTCATTCAAGAAGACAATGATTACTTTTTAAAAGAAACAGCCTCGAACTAAATGAATAATTCAGAGTGCATGCCGCAGAGCAGAAGTCAAGGCATAAGCATTGTCCTTTCTGTAAATATTATTAAAAAACAATCAAGTTTGTATTGACACATTTATATTGGGAAGACCACAGACAACAGCTGAGAGACAAAGAGACCCTGAATAGCAGTGCTGTAGAAGGGCCCTTTTCATAGTATTCAGTCTTCTTCATGGGGCATCTACATCATGAAGCACTAACCAATGGTGAGTATTGTGTGCTATGTACCAGGCTACCATGATGAGCCCCTTATGTATTAGCTTTCACCCCAGCCTCAGCTCTTCCTTCTCTCCTGATGGTCCTTACCTTTGCTTTACTCACTTGGGACCTTGGCAGAGAGGAACTGACTCCCTCCCAAGGCTCAGACTCCCGAGCTGCAAAGCAAAACAATGACAAGTCAAAATGTATCTGGAGGGACAAATGGAAACTCTCCATCTCATTAGAGTTTATAGTCCTTTTTATTAAAAATTTGAAGTTAAACTATGACTACATATTTTCCCCTTTCCTTTCCCTTCTTCAAATCTATACATGTGTATATATGGCTCTGTCTGTCTGTCTATCTTTCTTATTTATCCTCCATCCGTCTGTCTGTCTGTCTATCTATCTATCTATCTATCTATCTATCTATCTATCTATCTATCCATCCATCCATCCATCCATCCATCCATCCATCCATCTATTCATCCATCCATCTACCCATTTATCCATCCTTATTTATCATCCCTCCATCCATCTATCTATCATCTCTGATTTTCTTGTATTCTTCATAAAGGGAACAAGAAGTTTCTTCTTCCTTTTTTATTGTTTTCCTATCCCCCCATCATTTAAGTAGAAAAATGTTTAGATATGGTCTTAGGGTGGGAAAAACCCACTTGCAAATTTCAAATTTCACCTTGGGCATGGCTTCAAGCCAAGTTTTCTTGGCTGAAGTAGGACTGTGGTGATGATGTGGTAGGATCGTCATCCAAATCTCTGACTGTTGTGTGGGGTGGGCAAGTCATATACTCACCAGTGCTTCTTGTCCATACAAGACCAGATTGCCATATGTAAGTCTGATTTCTGAGGAACCCAGAAATTTGTATTCCTAACAAACTCATGATGTTCTCCTTTTGCCTAGCCAAGTTTGAACATTACCAAAAGGCTTTGCATTCAAAGTCTTCAAGTCCAACCTCCATCAAGAGTCCCAGAAAGAGCCAAAGAATATGGATTATATCTTGGGTTTTAGAGCTGTCAGCTTTTGGGACAGTTGTGTAGGCTTTCAGCCTGTAGCTGTGTAAAACCTAAAGGAGACAGGGGAGGGGGTAATGGGAGGGAGAGGGAAAGTAGGTGTGTGAAATATTTCCTTTGTTCCTTACCGTAGCTGCTAGACCCTGACATACTCCAAACAACATGGCTTGTTTGGAAATGCCAATCATCAGGCCTATGGGGAGTTCTGCTTTGCTATGGGAAGCTTCAAGCTGTTATAAGAGGAAGTTCACCGCTCACTGCTGACAGATGGCTTCTGGATGCTTGTATGTTAATCTAACAAGTAGCAGATGGAGGTAGGATTAGAAGACTTTCAATGTCCTTTCTGACCTATGAGTCCCTGCTACCCAAGTATGTCCTACAGGAGCAGCAGGCTTTTGATCTGTCATAGAAAGAGCATTTAAATCTTCATCCCAGGAAATAGCAAGACAAGTTTGACAGACAGCTAGCTGAGGCAGCATTTAGGCCCCTGCACATAGCATATTTTGTCTGGGCCCCTGGAGTATCGGGCAGCAATGGTTGAGGCCTCAAAGTGCTGCTGGGGGCACTGTGGACAGAGGGGTTTGAAGGCTCAAACTCAATTCTCCCTTACATTGGAATTTCTGAGACCCTCATTTCTAGAGATTGAGAGTTGGACTGGAAAGTGTGCTTATCCAGTAAAGCCAAGTGGCTTCTATGAAGACCTCGGCAGTTTGTCTGAAAATAATTCAAACAAAAACATCGTTCAGGTTATTTGGTGAAGATAAGAGTATTTTTTCCCCTTAATGACACTAATAACATTGCACTTGTAAAGATCATTTTCAAGTTGATGAAATACTTGTCAGACTATTATCTGGGTGTTTACAGAAAATCAGTATAAGATGGATTGCTACTAAAATCACCTGGGTGTGGTGGTGGTATGCCTGTAATTCCAGTGCTTAGAAAATGGAGGCTGGCAGATCGGAAGTTCAGTGTCATCCTAGGCTTACTTTGAGTTCAGCCTTGACTGGACAACACCATATTTAAAACAAAAAGTGCATGGTTGGGAAAAAAAAAAAACTGAGGTAGAGTAACTTTCTTTAGGTCACAAAGTGTGAACAAGAGAGGTAAGGCCTAGAGAGGGGCTCTCTGACTCTAGTCCAGATGGCTTTTCTCTGTTTCATGATGTTTCTGTAATCTACACACTGGGTGTTTTACTCTGCGAGAGCAGAATCCACCCCAGAGCAGAAGGTAATGCCATGCACTAAAGGTTTACATCTGGGTTTGATTTTTGTACCTATTATTAACATTATTACAATGATTATAAAATATGTACACTTGTGTACCATAGTCAGAGCCCACTCCGAGTTTGCTCCTGTGGCTTTTGAGGCAAAGACTCTATCTCTGTGTTTGAGATGAACTTGGTCTTCTATTTTCAGCAGCAAAGCTCTGTAGAGAGAGGAGTCCACAGTGGCCAGCCTGTCTTTCTCTGTGCATGTTGCTCTGACTTCTAAAAATTTCATCCTATCTTAAGCCAAAAAGTATACTGTTAATGTTCCTATTTTATGTATTAATATAATAATACAAATTATTATGTATTAATTACTAGCCTTGTTTGTGTTACAAAATGCCACTTAAGGTAAAGGATTAGTTGTTTTGCAGTTTGAGGGGACAGACTATTAGTTGGGGCAGGCACAGTGGCAGGAGTGTGCAACAGCCATTCATAACTGGAGCCCCCATCAGGAAGCAGGGAGAGGTGAATGCTTGTGCTTGGTGGCTTTCCAGTCTAAGGTCCTCACTCACGGGACATGAGGTCGGGTCTTCCCAGATTAGTTAATATAGACTAAAAAGTTCCTCCCAGATAGGCAGAGTCAGGTTGTTCTAGGTCCCGCCACATTGACAGTGTAACCTTGCACAGTGCACATTTAATTCCTCTCCAGGGCCTCTTCCTCATATGTGAAGACTCTTACTATTGCCACCCATCAGCCTTCTTCAGACTGCCTCCACCCTTTCTTTCTTTATGTGGCTACTAGGTCCTACACGCTTTTCTTTTTTCCTGCTGAAGTGTGTGCTTAGTTTGGAAAGTCCTAGAAATAGACATGACTCTCTAAGTAGATTAGAGCCAGATGAGACTGAAATTCTCATGGTCCAGTTTAAACTCCCAATTGTAGGCATAGGTTTTTTGCAACCTATTTTTACTAAGGGTCCAACCTCTCCACTAGCCTATCATCCAGAGAGGTAGTAAAAGAGAAAAGTTATTGGGATATGGGGGAAGTGGACCTGCTCAGACATAGTTCTTTGAGGGCAAGCTTGATCTTCTTTCTCAGCAGTCCAGACCCACTGCAAACACCAAATATGATTCAGCAGCTGCAGACCAGTCCTCTAGGCAGGCAGACACAGCGATAGTCTGGTCCTTTCAGCAAGCAGACACGACTAGCAGCTGTGGTTCAAACCTGCAGTGACCTCAAGGCTCGCCAACCAGCCTGAGGGGAGACTGTGGAAGCAGCAAGCTGCTGCAGGAACCTCACCAGCTGATTTTTGGGGAAGTTTTTCTCTGGCACCACTACTAATGGAGAGACCAACAACGCTACATAAGTTAAACTAATACATGTATGCAGTTATTGAGGGATAGAGAGGCAGAACAAACTAACGCTCAGTGCTTGTCTCCCACTGTCTATGGGGTTATAATTATACTCCTTCATCACGTGTTTGTCATATGAAAACATCTTTTCACCTGTGTGCCCTAGCGAGTCATCATTCATTTGACATTAACTGACTTTCCAAACAAGCCAGAAGTTTCCAGTTCATCCAGTCTTCCTTTTGACGGTATTATTTTAAGTCACTGTTAATGCAAAAGAGTTGAGAGCCCCCCATCAGCTATACAGCTAAGAGTTCTCACCACGTTTAGACCTTCACACATTGTGCTTAGGAGACTTGCATATCTTAAGTACGAAAGCTTTTTACCCCCCACAGTGTTAAATTTCATCGAGTTGGCCCCAATTCCTGCCTATTAATGTCATTTTTAATCCTGATGGTATTACATTGAGTCTCTTATGGCTGGAACCATAACACCAGCATCATGGTTTCCTACAGACGTAAGAAACACTGATACTGCCAAGTCACAGATAAAAACGCTAACTACATAGAATGATGTGACTGTGTTATTTGGCATCGATCTGCAAATCTGAAGCATTTTCGGTTGACTCTGAATTATGAACTCCAGGCAGAGAAAAAGTGTTGGAAAGAATCAGCAGAAGATGAGCTGATGGTGCAGACTAATTTGTAGAGTTCTAACAGAACCGGAGTTTGATTTCCACAGCCTATATTAAGAACAGTCAGGCCCTGTAATTTGTTATCCCAGAGCTGGTAAGTCACAGACAGAGGTCCCCTGGGGCTCCCTGGTCAGCCAGCCCCTGGTAAGTCACAGACAGAGCCAGCTTCTCTATCTGTGACACTCTGTTTCTCCCATCTAATGCCAGAGGTGCATTTTAAAGATCTAATTATTTGTTGAGTGTCATCTGAATTTGTTAAGCAGATTGGTAGGAGGGGACCACAGAGCTGCTCCCCAGGGGCACCCTTTTATGTCCTTTTGGTACAAGCACTTTGGCCTGTGTGTGTTCCATGTTAGAAAATACTAAACAGAAGCCAGGCAACAAGCAGGTCACTGTGCACAGCTGGCGATGTACCCTGTCACAGTGAATGAGATCTAAGGAGCCTCTGGCTACAGCGAAGACCTCTGGACTCGATGACGTTTGTGGATGTCAAGAATAATGCTAATGACAGCAGACGGATGCTCCTAGACTTTCTAGTTGCCTTCAGAAACCTGCTATTCTCACAGTTCCCTAGGAGGCTATCAGGAGAAAGTGTGTGCTTGTCTCTAATAGTCTTAACCAGAAGAAGGGCTTACTGTGTGCAAGGTCACCCAGCACCACAGCAGTGGGGACATCTGGGCAAAATAATCTTGTATTCTGTATAGGAAACTTTCTAGGAAGCGCCTTGACATTCTTCTCAGAAGAGCAAGTTTGTTGTAGTGTTCTTCTACAGAACTGCATGGAAGCTTTTCTTTATTTGGTGGCAAGGCCCAAGACAAACATCTTCATTCAGTACCTTAGTAGGGCTCGATTCATGTGTTGGCATTGGAAATTTATTCTTCCATTTAGTTAGGGGAGGTCCTTGAGGTCCCTCCAGAGGTCTTTGTTCATCCAGATAAATAAAGCATTCAACATTCCTTCACATGTCTTATAGTTTAACCTTTACCTTGCATAGTGTTGAGTGCTGAGGGCATTGCTTGAACAGGAAGTTCAAGTTTTCTGAGGAATATGGACTGGTCTTTGAAGCAGGAAGGTGTTAAAGGTCACACATAAAGAGGGCTTGCTTCTGGTGAAGAAGTTCCTGCTGTGAATCCTGGATCTAGTGGCTGATTTTATCAGAACTGTCAGTTACTCTTAGCTGCTTGCTTTCCTAAGGCATGTTTTCTGTCTGACTGGGCGTCTAATTTTGCATGGTGTTGTGTTAGAAATGAGATCCTTTTACTATAAACTCCTGATGGGTACTAATGGCACACACAATTCCCATAACTCCTCCGATACCACTTAATAGTCAGCACCATGTTTAATGGCTCAAGTGAGCTTGGAGCCTCAGAAACAGGACTAAGTGGGAATTAGGTTTTCTGCAGTCAAAAGAAGGGGTAGATTTCAGATGACTGTGGAGTAATTCATTATTTGTATCAGACAGGCTATGAGAGTGTGATAAATTTGGTAAAAGCAAAAAGATTTATACGATCCGAAGAGAAACTGCAGCGTTACTTCGGATGATGATAATGCACCAACTGAAACTGTAACTCACCGGCTTAGCTCTTGATCTAATTAATTTTCAAGTTGCCCATTGTTTATCCTTCTTTCTGAAATACAGCTATTGAGCTTCCCTGTTAGCAATGTGCCTGCCTGACAGATTTAAATTTGCTACCCCCTTTCTTTTCTGGGTGGGAGACAATGAGAGATGTTTGTCTTGCTTCTTTCTAGTTTTGTGTGTAAATCTCATGAGGTGGAGATGGCAGAGGGAGATGCTAGGAAGGGATGATCACATCTCACTCATTTTACTAACTTTATTTCCCCAAGGGTTATCAGCGTGCTTCAAAGTGCCTCTTCCAGATGAACCCTGTTCTCAGTCTGAATTATCTGGCTTTATGAACTGCTTATTGTAAAGTTTCAACTTGGTAGGTTTTTATATCCATCTAACTATCATCCTCCAGTTTTGAAGATCCAGAGCATTCAGTCATTTGTTCACTCACTCATTCATTCATTCATTCATTCATTCATTCATTCTGAGTAGGTGTATACTACTTTTGGCACTCTACTTGACACCAGAAATGGTGACTTGAAAATGACGAGGTCTCCCCTTCAAGATGTCCTATGGAAGGAGAGAGTCCATGAGCAAAGGACCCATTTTGGAGCTAAGTGCTAGAGAGTGACCAGGTGGCTTTGAGGTGCTCCATAGACTATTGGGGAGGATCTATCAGTAAAGGGTACAATGGAGCAGACACAGGGCTGGGTCCTGAGGTGAAGGCTCCACTCCATACAGACCCTACAAAGGATAACAGCAGTGGCAGTCAGGAAATAGAAACGTGCTGGGCCAGGGTCACTGGGTTACCTGAGTTCTTCCTCTGCTAGGAAGTCTGGAAAACCCAGCTATGATCATGATCTTAGAGACACAAGTGCGCCCTATAATGCTATCAGCCAAAAGGTTGATATGGGTCATTCTAGTGTATAGTCCAGAGATCAGCAAGGAAGCAGCAAAGAAGGCGTAAACATACTACATCAGAATAGAGCCAGCCGTTCCTCACTGCAGACAGGCTTGTCTCCTGACGGTGTTTCTCTGTAAATTGTCTCGATCTAGTGACCATCTCAGTGAGTTTGCAGTGTGTTCTTGTCTCAGTTACAAGATCTCTCTCCTCCTTTCCTTCTAGATAAGTCAGTCAAGGTAGGACTGGAAATATCTGTACAAATTATACCTTTTTTGTTGCTATTGTACAAAAGAATACCAACGTGGCTTGTGATGTGAGCATACACCAAGGTAGGGAAAGCACACCCTCCCTATTCAGAGGGTTAGATACCTCATGAGTTATCCAAGGGTGATCTCACTATATACTTTGGTATTTTCTCTGAATATATACAGATAATAAATACAGGCTCTGTCTTGTGAGGGAAGTGATAGCTTAGCTATAGTTTTTGAAGTGAAATCTCTTTATTGAGTAGCTAAATAGGCAGTGTGGGAGAATGTCTACATTGAATTCAAAGCCCAGCACTTACAAGCTGTCGCACCATGGCTACACTAATCTGGCTGATAGCTCTTATGAAGAGTTTGCAAGCTTAAAGAAATATAGTGTGCCTTTAAAATCCTTTGTGTTGCTATACATGTATCCCGTTGGCCGATTCTGCCTGCTGCTGCACAAATCCTCTAGTGATTCTTGCTTTCTGGAAGACATTGGTTGTCAGGGAAGCAGCATCTTATACTTTTCCTATAGAGGAGACTCTAGTGGGGACTGGGCATACAGCATTGGAGCACTAGTGTGACACACATGTCCTGTGGGTCACCCTGTTTTAGTTGGTGGTGACTGATGCCAAATGTTTGCTTCCTCCACTATTTTTAAGGCACAGGGATTTGCCATTATCAGAAAGAAGATGGACAATATGGTAAGTTGGTATTTTCTGGGTGTTCCCTCTTTCATTCACGGATTCACTTGTGTGCTCCGTAAATATTGAGGGCCCATTGTGCTCAGTGGAGATGGCTCAAGAGTGTCCTGAATATGAAGAAGAAAACATCAGCTCTGAAAACTCCTCCCACTCTGACAGAGGTGAACACTTGAAAATATAGGCTAAGGTAAATGGGTCGACAACGTTTTAAATTTATTAGTGAGGCAGCCTTGTAGAAAATCATGGTCCCATCTCTTCATCTAAAAACAGTGATCTCCATTTCTTTTTAGCCCGCCTTGTATCCACCAATGTCAAACATAACTCTTCCACCGTTATCTTCACAGTACATAAATAACTTTATATTTCACGTCCTCTACTGAAAATTATTTTGTATATATTTTCCCGTGTCTCACAATCTGCATATTTATCACTCTTAATGACTCTAGTAAATTCTTAGAAGCTGATACTTTTATAACTTATGCTTTTTTCCCTCTCTTTTGTTGTAAGTTTGGCTTGTTTCTAGCTTTTCCACTATGTTGAGCCTGGGAACCCTTTAAGAGAAAGTATGCAATATATTGTTGTACTATAAAAACCACTTTAAAAAATTGTTTTACCCAAGACATGTCATTTAACACACACACAAAGGTTAAATTTCTATGGGGGGAAAAACATAGCCTATCTTCTTAAAGGAAACTTATTTCTCCTTAATTATGTTTTCAGTTTCTATTTATAATGGAAATATAATTAGTAGGAAAAAGCCCTGATATATTTTATGTTCCTAACAAGGCTTTGCACACAGCCTTCTGAACTGCGTATTCCTGGAGATATAGAGTCCTGGCTGCACACCTTGGGTAAAAGGCTGCAGTGTATCAGCCCCAATAGCAAGAGTCTTTCTGTTTTCTTACTTTCCTTAAAACCGGAAGTCTTCAGTTCTTCTACAGTTTTCTTCTGAGAACCTTCTGAAGAAATACACTGCCCTCTGCTCTCCCACAAGAGGTGGTCAGCCCCATGATAACCTGGAGGTCCGGGCATAACCTGGAGAATGTCTCCTCAGTAGCATCCCTGAACAAAGAATGTAGGAAAAATGAGTAGGTAGGACCCACACTTGGACCTGAAATGTACAACCCTCTCCAAGTTACCCCATTGAGAGTTCTCTGGTTGGTAGTCAACCTGACAAATCTGGATAAAGAGAACCTCAGTAGAGAAATTGTTTCCATCGGGTTGACCTATAGGCATGCCAATGGGAGCATTTTCTTGATTAATGATTGATGTGGGCTGACGTGAATTGTGGGAAGGTGGGCCTGGGCTGTATAAGAAAGGAAGCCAATTGTGAGTCTGACAATTAGCTAGTAAGCAGCATCTCTCCATGGTCTCTGCTTCTAGCTTATGTAAGCCAAATGTACCCTTTCCTTCCCATGTTGACCTTTGTCATGGTATTCATCACAGAAAACTACAGCAGGTACTGAAAGGTGTTTGCCATGGGCAGGGGAATGAGGCTTGAGATCAGCTGGTCTCAAGAAAGTGTAGTTTTTAAGCTATCTTATTGTTTACCTGGTATTGGCAGGATGGAACAAAGTGGTTCTAAAGTCCCACCCTCTGTGTGAGCAAGCCTGGGATATGGTGGATGTTTCAGGATGCTGTCTGTCTTCAGTTTTCATGCTCATAGGACTCTATGGGTCCATCTGTCCAAAGCTCATTACTTTAGTTTCGTATTATATATTATGGAATTTGGAGTATATGTCTATTAATGAATACCTTGTGATTGGTTGTTGACGGGATGTGTTGATGAGTGTGGCAGTTGCTGGAGCCAGAGCAATGAAAGTTTTACTACATCAGCTCTTTGACCTGTACCATTGGTATAAAACACTTTCTTCTAACTTTGTGTAGGGGTCATTGCTCAGAGTGGACATTCAAAATGGTACCTTCTTAGTTCCATCCCAGAGCCTCACGGTAATGGATGTAAAAAAGGCATGAGGTACCCAGACAATATACCTAGTACTGCCATGGAGAAGATCTCTGTCATGGTACCCATCACTTAAAGCATGCCACATCTTAACCTATTTAAACTAGCAGCTATGTACAGCTATGCAAGCAACATGGTACCTCTGAGTTCTGCTTTAAGTTCCTCTATTAGCAGTTATATTCTTTGTTCCTACAGGATTTACGAACGTGTGATAGACCCTCCAGAGACCAACCTCCCTCCAGGAAGCAACCTATGGCTTGGGCAACGTAATCAAAAGCATGGCTTTTTCAAAGTAAGCTCTAATTTTAATATATGTTGAGAAATGCTCAATTTTCTTCCTTCCTTCCTTTTTTACAATTTTAACTAGAATATAATTAAATCACCCCCCTTTTCTTCCACCCCAACCTCTCCCACATCCTCCCTGCTAATCCCTTTTAAAATCATGTCCTCTTTTTCTTTGATTATTATGTAAGTTTGCACGAGAATGACCCCCATAGGCTTGTATATTTAAAAGCTAAGTCCTTAGTTGGTGGAACTGTTTGGGAAGTATTAAGAGGGATGGGTTTGTTAGAGGAGGTTGCCACTGGGTGTTGGGTTTTGAAATTTCAGAAGCACATGCCACTCTAAATTATTTCTCTCCATGTGCCTTGTGTTTCTTGTTTCAACATCTAAGCTCTCAGCTATCACTATGTCTGCCTACCTGCTGCCATGCTTTGTCATGATGGTCATGGACTGTACTACCCTCTGGAGGCACATGTCCCAAATTGAATCCTCTCTTTTATAAGTTTCCTTGGTCGTTATATCTCTTTGCACCAATAGAAAAGTAATTAAGAAAATTAATATTGTTGTACATATAGGCATAAATTATAAATATAGCATGCTGAGTTTGTTTGATGTTACTTGTATGTATATAATTGCAAGACTAATTCCTTGGTATTGAGTAACCAATGAGGCAGAGTTCATTCCTGGGAAAGAGTACTTCTCTCTCTCCTAGCAGTTGTTAGCTGCCTAAAGTCCTTTGTCAGTGATAGGGTCTCAGGAGATTTCCCCTTCCACATTAGCATGTCTGTCAGTGTTGTCATTATTTAGGGCTTGTTAGGCAGCTGTATTGTTGAGGCGTTATGGGTAAAGCTTCTCTTTCATGTCTAGGAGACACAAGCTCATAGTCACTTCCCAAACCTTGGCTCTTACAGTCATTCCACCTCCCCTTTCATGATGTTCTTTATGCTTTAGGCACAGGAGATGATGCTGGTTGTGTGTGTACAATTATACTAGTGAAAGGGCATCACAGTGACTATTGAACACTTACTGAATATGCATGGTTTTAGCTCACTTAAGAGCATAAGTACTCAAAAAGGTAGACATTTTTAAACTGGACATAAAGCTGAGTAGTTTACCGTAGGACCTCACTATGTTGCATTCTCCTTAGATAAACTACTTAGATCTCTATCCTCTTAGGCATGGGTGATCAAGAACATAAATGACCTATTGTATAGATCTCATTAAACTCTTAATTCTGGAAGGTTTAAATAGCTGTAGTGGTTTGAAGGAGAATGACCCTCATGTGTTCATGTATTTGAATCCTTTGTTTCTAGTTGGTGGAACCATCTGGGGAGGATTTGGAGGCGTGACCTTACTGGAGGAGATATATTACTAGGGCACTGTCTTTGAGTTTTCCCAAGACTTCAGTCAGTACCACGTGGAGCTAGCTTTCTTGACTGGCTTTCTGTTAGTGGATCTTAGCTACTGATCTAGCTGGCTGCCACTGTATCTTCTCAAACAGTGATAGACTCTAACCCTCTAGAACATTAAACCCAATTAAACTTTTCTTTGAAGTTGCCTTTGTTCTGGAATTTTATCACATTGATAGAAAAGATTGGGTCCATCATCAGCATACACAATAATTGAATCTGAGACAAGTATCTATTCATACATAGGAAGTACAATCTCACTTTCTTTGGGTTTGGTTTCCTTGGCTAACAAGACAATACAGGAACTGTATTGTTCTTAGTGGAAACATGAAGATGCTGTGATAAAATGAACTAGAAACTTAACACCATTAAATTCTTAAAATACTCTTGTCCTGTAAAGAGTGGTAGGCTTTGCCTCTGGCAATATGGAAGAATGATGTTTTAAAAATTCTCCCAATTGGAAATGCTTATAAATGCTGGATGAAATACAGGTGCAATCTTTTTAAATTCATCATTGCACTTGCAAGAAAGGAAATCCTTAGGGACTAAATATATGGAGGAGAGAAGAAACTAGAAGAGTATATTCCAACTATAAACACAGAGTCTTGATCTTTTCCTTTGAAAATTAAGATATAATTTGCACAAGTAAAGGGTGTCAGCATTTTTTCTAGTCCCCACCTAACAGTTACCTAAATACAGCCAGGTAAAAACCTGGCTTGCTATATAAAGACTGTTTGGCCTCCCTCTCTCTTTCCTCCTCCTCTCTATGTAACCTCTCTCTTCCCACGTTTCTGGCCAGCCTCTTCCCTTCTTGTTCTCTCCTCTCTTTTTTAGTCCTTCTCTGTCTCCCTTCTTTTCTTCTTTCTCTGCCTCCCCTCCATCCCCCAAACACTGTTCCAATGTGTCAGATTAATCTATATTAGTCTTGTGTTACTTCTGATACTCTGGGGGGGGGGCCCTCCTGCTGCATCAACAAAACCTATCAAATGGTGCCCCCTCTAAATATACAACTTAGTTATTTTAGAAAAATTAGTTCAGTTTACTTTTTGCTGTGGAGACAAATATGATGGAGCAGCTTAGGGAAAGGAAGGAATTGTTTGGCTTACACTCCATGCATCATTGAGGGAAGTCAGGGCAGAAACTCAAGCGGGAACTCAAATCAGAAATCATAGGAGTGGTGTTTGCTGGTTTGTTCTCAGGCTTATATTTAGGTAGTCCTATTATATGAGTCACGACTACCTGTAAGGGAATGGTGTGACTCATCATGGGCTGGACCCCCTCCTCACACCCAGTGTCAGTTAACAATCAAGACAACCCTCCAAAGACATGCCCACAGGCCAGTTTCATTTGAGTGACCCCTTAGTTGAGCCTCCTTAATCAAGTGACTCTGGGATGTGTCAACTTGACAGTTAAAGCTAGGAAGCACATACATGATCAGAAAACTGTTTCCAACTGATGAACATTTGAGTGTTTTCTTAGTTTTTTCTTTTTAGCATGTATAAATAAAGTCACTAGAAACATTTGCAGATAGATTTTTGTAAGTAAAAGATTTTGTTCACTTATGTAAATAATGTAGGCGTCAGATCACTGAGTCAGAAATTAGTGTTCAAGTTTATAGGAAACTGCCAAATTATTTTAAAAATCAGTGTGAGCCATTTTGCACCCCTATTATCAATGTGTGAAAACTTTAGTTGGAACTTTGAGTTCTAGCCGTCTGTGAAGTATGAGAAGCCCTTTTAGATCTCATGTATGTTGGAGAGTATTGGATAGAAACTTCTGAACTAAAAGCCTCAGTGGAGGGGAGACAGAGGAAGTGAATTACTCAGTGAAGGCTGCATAAACCATCCTGTTTCTCTCTCCAATTAGATCAGAAAAAAAAGTGTTTTTGAGAATTTAACCCCAGCCCTGTCATCACATGGACGGCACCCTAGGTTTAATGTGATACATGTTCCAGGCAGTCCTTGGTTGGTACCTTTTGTTAATCCAGTAATGCAAATTAGCTTTGGAGAAGCCACTCTCAGTTGGCCCTCTTGTAGTATCCCACTGACTAAATGTTTAAAAGAGGAGCGTGTGAATAAATCATTGTGGGTGACAAAGGGAAAGACATAAATTAGTCCTCAAGGACTGCAGAAATAAAATTAGCAAATGTTTTTTTTTTAAATCCCCATGTTTGCAGTGTTTAAAGAAACATGATATTAAAGTATATGTGCTAACTAGAGATTATGAATTTGACTGAAAGTGATTGAAGTGAAAAATACTTCTAGAGATGAAAACTCTGCTCACCAGGTGAGATAAGACTTCAGTGAGTCTGCTAAGCTTTAGCTGAGACTTTTTGAGAAGGTCATTATCCTGAGGAAGAAAAGAAGAGGTTAAAGTGCAGAAAAGAAGAATAAATATGAACTTTAGACACATGTTTAGTGTGTGTTCACAGATATGTATACACGTACGAGTACCTGCTGTATATTTAAATAGTTATTCAGTATATATTTCTATATAGGCATGTTACATATCCCACTTACTATACCTATGGGGGAAAATTTAGGAATAAAGAATGTTTAATTAATTTCTCAATCAAATCTAGAGAGTCTAAGAGAGAAAAAGTGTTACAGGAGCTGTTAGAAATGTATTGTTCAGAACTTTCTGAATCGTTAAAACATGGTGATTATCGTCACAGGAGGTGATATGAACCTACTCTGTGTTACCTGCAACCCACTGAGTCACTTAGAAATGTGGAGGTTTAAAGAGTAATTTTACTTAGCACCTGGTTCCAGTACTGTTTCTGTTTTTGATTTGTAATGCTTGTGCCTCATGGGCTCCCTGGAGAGCCTGTGGCTAGCTGGCCCCTCAGCAGGTGGCAAGGTGAACCAAGATGCCACTCCATTCTTTCTTTGGCATCTCACTCTCTAATGGTGCGGTTTGGACATCTTCACACATGGTAGCTTTAGGATTCTGAGCACCAGGAGCAAGCAAGCCCTAGAATTTGTGCTTTTAGCAGCTCTTTTAACTAGCCACATGGCTAATGGTTCATTGTCCAAAGCAAGTCATGTGGTAATATCTGGAGTCTCAGGGTAAAGAAATAGAATTACCCTCTCAGAGGGCTGCTTTGTAGCACTCCATTGCACACTTTGAATGCAAAGAGGAAAGGACTGTTTGAAAGATTTTAATGGTATATCACATGAAGAAGACATTAAAAGTATTTGATGGGAAGAGGCAAAAAATTAAAGCAAAATCACAGTTTGGATCAAATAGTTTTTAATTAGAACAGCAGAATTCAAAATATAGGAGGGATATACTTTATAATTTTCAGGAGAGAAATAACTCTTCAAAGTAACTGTGCAGACACAGCTTAAGCTGTAGGTGAGGATGTTGGTAAAATAAAACATCTTCAGGGAGTTACAAACCTTAGTTTACAACCACCAGGTTTTCATTTAAATATTTTTTCTGAAGAAAGCATGTATTGCTAAGTCGGAGAAGAGTTGGTGAAAACAAGCTGGAGAGATGGGTTTTTGGTTAAGAGTGTTTGTTGCTCTTTAACAGAACTCAGGCTTGGTTTGAAGTGCTCATGTTGGGAGGCTCACAACTGTTTTTAATTCCATGGCCAGGTGATTTGACATCCTCTTCTGGACTGTGTAGGCAGCTCCCTTCAAGTATACACACCCACACATAAACACATACCCCCATGCAACTTAAAACAGTCTTTAAAATATATATCGGAAGAAAACACATACGAGGATAATTATTGTTTTTATGAATAATATTATTAATTAATTTTAGAAAAATAAGATTATGCCAGCATTACAGTATAGAGTGATTTGACCCAAAATAAAAAAAATAGAACTCAATAACTTTGGATTTTAAGTTTATATGTGAATAATGTAAACCAAGGCCTAAATAATAGAAATCATGTTACAGGTCAAGTTTAAGTGTAAGAAAAGGGGATTAAAACAAAGAAACAAACAAATTGACAAAATGAATTTTATATCAGTCTGGGCCTAACAGCATACCCCGGCAGCTGCAGCTACTTGGGAGGCTGAGGCAGGAGAATCACCGAAGTCCATGAGTTTGAGGACAGTTCTTGTGGCAGAGATGAAGCCCTGTCTCTAAATTTCCATTGGTGAAAAGGAGGAGAGATACATTTGATGTCAGATAGTGGATAAAACTCCAGTTCACAGTTTTCACTGTTTAAAGTAATTGGTAATTGTTAGTATCAGTTGAGCAACCATTGGTGAGCCTACCAGGCTCCGGTGGAGAGCACCAAACCCAGGAGAACAGTAAAAACTCTGCTTGAAAGCATTAAGTCTCAAACCAAACAAAAAAAAGACACAGAAGTAGGGAACCTGTAGGGAGAAGAAGAAGGTGAGGGAGGGAGAGACTGCATTTTAAACATGTATGAAAATGTCAAAAAGCAAATTTAATAGTTTAAAAAATATGGAAGAAGTGCTCGTATGTAGGGTCAGAACAGTGGGTTCAAATGGACTCCCAAGATTCAGTTTGTGCTGTCTCCTGCTTAAATGCAACACCAACAACAAACTACTTTCAAATGCTAGCAGAAAAGTAGAGTTTTACTAAGGAAAATGGATCCAAAGTAGCTCGAGAAGGTGACTGACCTCAGTGTCAAAGTCCGGGGGTCACTGTACAACCATAGGCAACTCTACAGATGCCTAATGAGGGAATCTCAGAATGCTTGGCAGAGGCAGGGCCATGTGGAGGGAAGGATGGCTTTGGAAGGATGGAGCGTTTCGTCATCCGAGGTTCTTTGGGAACAGCTCACTTTGCTCCTTCAGTGAAACCCATTTCAGTTCAAAAGTACAACCCAAACCATTCGTGAATTATACAGTAGGTGATGGTTTTTCTTGGTTGAACAACTTGGCTACCTGTGGAATGAACGATAATCAAACAAATGGGAGGTGCACCTGTAAGAAACGTTTTGCTTGGTATCAAGTGGGAATGATCCACTTCTAGTCTTTATGGTATGAAGACACTTGAAAAGACACATTAATCCAGACCCATACCTTCTGTGGGATGCCTCTGTGAGGACATAGAAGGAGGACGAAAGCCTTTGCTCTTTGCCTGCTTAAATTCACTTTTCTAGCATATCTGTTCCCTCCCTGGCATTAGAGTTTACTTCTTTAGGACTCCTACTTATACTGAAGATCTGCTGAGATGTTTAACTTTGTAGACTGAGCAACTACTGGATTCTTGGACTTTCAGTTCACAGCCAGCCATTGTTGGATTACAATAAATTACACACACACACACACACACACACACACACACACACACACACACAAAATGTATGTATTTGTATATGCATATTTGCATATATGTATCATGCATATATATCCATTCTTTACATTCTGTTACTTTACACCGTAGAAGAATACCTTTACAACCTTAATGTGAAAGAGATATTTTAAAGAGAACACAATAACCATAATGAAGTAGGTGGCGACGGGGGAGTTTATTAAAATAATGAATTCTCTTTTTAGTAAAGTACGTTACTGAGAGTAAGGGAGGCATGTCATAACACAGCTTAAGCTGTTCCTAACAGTTACATTCTACGGAGACCCTTGATCCACACCGTGTAGTCAGGCTCCTCAAGTCAAAAGCAAGCAAACATGTTGAAAGCCACTTCACAGGAGGGAATATCCAAAGACCCGTAGATACAGGTAAGGTGTCCGTCTGGTTAGTAATCGGGTGAGAAAGCCACATATGGATGCTACTGAATCCTGAGCAGAAAACTTACATTGGCAAGACTGGCATGGACAGATGTTTGCCAGGATGTGGAGCAACTGGACCCTCCATGCACTGCAAGCCTGAGTCCAATGTCACAGGAAGATATTTGGTTATATATACGTGCATGTGTGACTTAATTAAAAAACCTGTTTTTAACCAAATAATGATATTCCCTGGTATAAATACATCACACATGCATGCATATTTCACACACATCCAAATGTACACACAGACACAATGTTTTTTTGCAAAAATTTATTTATATTTATTTCTATGAGTGTTTTGCCTGCCTGTATGCATGCGTACCATACAGGTACTGGGAATAGAACCCCATTTCTCTGAAAGAGCAGCAGGTGCTCTTCAGAGTCGTCCTTCTCGCCTTACCAAACACTTTTTACTAGCAGTATTCATAACAGAGAAAACAAAAATCTATTCAAAGTATGAGACTTGGGAATTGCAGTATTATAAAGAAGTACACGCTATGCAGTTACTAGCACGAACAAATGGCGGTGTCCATGTGGTTGAACCTCACATGCAGTGAGTCCAACAACGGTGAGCAGAGCTATTCTATTCACTGTTCTATTACAATGAAGCACAGGAACTAAGAACCTGACATGGTCTAGGCTTGTGCTGGGAAGGAAGGAGTGAGGACTGGAAAGGAGAGATGTGGCCCCATAATAATGTCTAGCTTTGGAGTGGGCAGCAATTCCACAATGTGTTCAGGCCACATTCTCTCACCAGCAGGATTTTTATGATCTGTGTATTTTTTTATGTGCACAATATTCTTTGATGAAGACACAATACATATAACGACATGCACAAGAGGTAACTTAAGGAAATAGATTAACTTTTTTAGCGTATTTCAATTAGTAATTTATAGATCAAACAGGCAAAAAGTTAGTCAGGATACAAGCTTAATACACTTAACATACCTGTGTTGTGCTGTTTATAAATCTAGTAACCAACACTTAATACAACTTGCAAATATTATCTTTATAAAAACTGATACATGGGAATGTTGACTGCACACACACACACACACACACAACACACACACGATAGATGAGTCTTCACACAGATGATTTTCATGGATTATGTTCTAAGATGACAGTGGAATTTCATCGCACCAGTAGTGAATCTGAGGGAAGTAACTGACCCATGTAAGGATGTAGACACTTCCTTCAAAGTTGTAGTGTGGTTTAAGGAAAGAATAAGCACCCACTAGAATAAAAGAAGAAGTGAGAGAAAGATTCTCAGATGGAAACACTTTTCATGAGCTAAGTATCCAGAGTAGGACTTTGGGGAAAAAAAAAAGCTATAAACTGGATCCAGAGATACTAAAAGGCATGAAATAAGAGCAGAAATTAATACAAATAGGCAAGGTAAGAGCCCACCAAACTTTGTCTTTTAAAAAGATAATTATAGAAGCTTGAACAAGAAAAAACACTGGAAAACTTCAGAGATTGGGAGCATCTGTTACTAGCTTTGCCAAGGATGGGGATTTGTTTCCCAGCGCACACGAGGTAGCTCACAACTGTGAATCGTTACCAGAATCTGATGCCCGCTTTTGGCCTCTAGAGGTGCTGCATGCATGCATTACACAGAATGCAGGCAAAGACTCATATACATACGTTGAAAATAAACAAATCATTTAAAAAGAGAGAAAGTGAAAGGTATTAAAGGCAATTATTGTGAAAAGACGTCAGTAAGTGATATAAAACTAGTACAATGCCCATGATTAACATAATAGTAAAGTAAAATAGTGATAAAAATATCATTAAAAATATAAATTACTCTAACAAGGATAGATAGCCCTATTATCAACTCTAACAAGTGAGTTTATGACTCAGTATCTTTGGCCTCAAGCTTTTTGCCAGCAAATCAAACACAGCCCGCCTTTGGAAGCAGTGCCCACGTGGAACTCAGCTTGCAACGGGGGCTGTGCATGGCTGGGAACACCTTCTTCTCATACAGTTCACACCAGTTGCTGGTGTTTCTGACCCTCCTATGGTGAGCTGGGATCACTCACCTCTCTTTGGTAACTCCCATTTGCCAGAAACCTGGTCCAGGCTTTCCTACCGGATGGCCGAGCAGAGTTTCTGGAGCTAATTGCAGAGACTGGGCTCTTTGAGACCCAGGCTTGGAAATGTTGTGTTGTTTGCTTTGCAGTGGACACCATGAGAGGTGAAAATTTGGGTCAATTTCGTCAACTGTCTCCACTAAGAGCTCCTTGGCTAAGATACCCTAGGGTTGCTCATATTCAGGGGATAAATTCAATCCTACATCACTCTTTTTGGAGAACAGGAGAATGCTTCCTGTCTGACTCATCAGGACACGTGATCTCTATTTTCTAGCAGTGTTAAAACTGCTTAAAAATTTCATAAAATGGTTTAGCTTTGGACAGATTATGTAAAAATAAAATCTAAAAGTATTTCTGTGTGAGCACGCGCGTGTGTGCATATGTATGCCCACATACACATGCAACGGAGAGAGAGGGCCTGCGAGCAAATTGGTTATTTCAACAATGCAAATTTGTTTTTAATGTATTACTGTGTTAATGTAATCTTCCATATTAAACAGACAAAAGGGGAAGTTACCGGGTCATCTCAAGAGAAAGAGCGCACTGATAAAATTCAATATTTACTCATGGCAAAAGATTTTTCATACACTATCCATGGGAGGAAACATCACTGAACTAATAGAGTATGTAAAATAAATACACATAAAATATAAGGCTGGCAGTTTAAACATGGGGAGCTCCCACCAAAGCCAGTCAAACGTGGATGCTTATCATTACTGGATCTGTGTTGTCTGTGACTAGAGGGCATCAGCAAAACAAGAAGTTTTTAAAATGAGGTTTAATTATTCACACATTTTAAACTGTTCTTGTAAAAAGATGTTTTCAAGTTATTAATACTAACATGAGAGTCAAGAAAAGGTAATAGGTGTAAAAAATCAAAGAAATAACCGGTTTTATTGCTGCAACAAAAATGTAGATAAACCGAAAGTATTATTTACAATGCCAGAAGATCACCAAATCAAACACAATATGAAGGTTAAGCAAATCTAATACTGTAGTTTTATAAATCACCCTACAGGGCATCTGTGACACCCCAACCTCCAAGGGCTCAGGGATCATTGGAAGAGGGGGTGTGCTGATTATAAAAGCCAGAGTGGGTTGATTGCTACAAAGCAGTTATGATTTCTGGGTGCAACAGAAGCTGCACATATGAACTTGTGTGCTTGTGAGAACAGGCAACAGACCTGTGGTGAACTCCAGCTAGACAAATTCAAGCAAGGACAGTGGATATGAGCATGAAGCCCCACCCTTAGCTGACAAGCTATTGGCAGTTGATTGGTGCTGAGAGAGGAAGAGTCAATTTTTTTAAAAGTGTGACCCTTGGTAGATAGACCAACACTCATACCCACAGCTTACACAACACCCAGTAACACCCACATCCACACCTACACACTGCTATGTCACCTACACTCAAGAATTATGTAAACAGCAGAAATTGGACTTAGTGGGTTTAACAAAAACCAGGGGTCATGTAATTGGATGGGCAGGGAAAGTGAGAATGAGTTAGATCTCAGAGGAGTTGGAGAAGGGGTGAGTAGAATCAAAGAATACTACATGAAATTCTCAGAGTTAAAATCTCTTTAAAAAAAAACACTGAAGAATATCTGCATAGGTAGAGGTGATATTATATTATTGAAGAAGAAACTTCGATATAGTTAAAATGTCAAAAATTTCCATAATGACCTCTAGCTTCAGTGAACTTACAATAATTTCAAAATGGAATTTTGTATGTGTGTGTGTGTGTGTGTGTGTGTGTGTGTGTGTGTGTGTGTGTGTGTGTATTGGAATCTATAAGTAGATTCTAGTATCCTAATGGAAGACCAGAAGCAGAAAATAATAAAGACATTTTATGAAGAAGAAAAAAAGGAAAGGATTTGTTCTTTCAGGTCTTGAAGCTTATTATAAAGCTATTGCAGCCCATGGGGCGTGCTGTTCCTGCAAAGAGAGCAGCCCATAAACCCACAAAGCAGAAAGGAGGCTGTAACGGCTGAATCATAAGATGTGGCAGCTTGGGAGGCTCACTGCATGATTCAAGGGCCATTTCTGACCAATAAGGAAAGGAGGGCTTATCAATAACAAGTTATAAGCATCAGTTATTTAAAAATGTATACACATCACACAGATAAATGGCCAGCACACAGCTTTCACTAACAGATATTAATGTTGCCTGTTTAGTGTCAGGAGATGGTTCTGGTACACACCTGCACCCTCACCCGGAATCAATTGCCATTATAATTGAATTCAGTTCTTTTTGTTCTCAAGGTAGAAAACTTGTATTTGAAAACACATTTTAATTTTTTTTCTAATTGAAAATAGATTCCCCTCTCATATAATAATCCCAGCCACAGTTTCCTCTACTTCCTCTCCCCCCAGCTCCCTCTCACCTCCTCTCTCCCCAGATCGATTCCTCCTCCATTTCCTTTCAGAAAAGAGCAAGCCTCCAAGAGACAACAACATAGTATCTGCACTAATTTAGATATTCTTAAGATTAAAAAAAAAAGGTAAGACCATGAACCCCAGAGAAGAGGAAGTAGAAAGAGTATAAGAGTCAGAGGGAATGGGGGACACTAAGAAAACAAAGCTCTCTAGCAAAGCTCATATGAACCCACAGAAACTCCAGGCAAACACAAGGTGTGCTCTGGTCTGTGCCAGGTATTAAGCATATATTACGGCATCCACTTTAGGTTGTCATCCTGAGTGTGTGAAAGAGTGGGTCTCTTTTCCTGAGCCCCTTTCCTTCTGTTTGTTTTGTCTAATTTCCATTTGTTTACTTCTGATGCATGTTATTACATTGTATCTAATTTTTCTCCCTTAGAAATTCGTTTTCTAATGAGAGACAGAAAGGGAGTGCAACTGGATGGGAGGTGAGATAGGGAGGAACTTGGAAAAGTAGATGGACAGGAAGACATAGGCAGGATATATTACATGAGAAAAGTATTTTCAATCAAAAGAAAAATATTAAAAGTATGTAAGCTCATTAAGAAAAATATTGATCATTCTACTACTGCTGAATAAAATTGAAAACTCCTACAAAGAAGGTCTTAGCAATATGTTGAAGTGTATTGCATTTTTAAATATGGAAGCAATTAGGCTCAAACGGGGGAAAAAGAGCATCTGTTAAGACTCTATAAAACTGTAAGAGTCATAGGATCATAACCATCAGCACCATAGACTGAAGATAGGAGAGGGCATGTCTTCAGAGTAATGTGAATAGCTAGTGATTGTACTAAAAAGGTATATTGGAAATGCAAATTTATACGGTTAATACATTTCTTTACCTATCAGTATCGGGTATGTGAATGATGGACCCATTGTGGAAACTAATTGACAGAGCCCAAAAGGAAAGTGATGTACACTTTTTTGGTAATGTTCCCTATTATACAGGGCTTCTGTGCCTTGATATAATTATCAAAGAAACTCTTGGTAATATACCAAGGATAGGTTTATAAATATAATTGTCTGGTTTGTTATCATTAAAAAAAAAACCCTGAAAAACTATCCAACTAATTGTCAGTCAAAGGAGAGTGTTTCATACAGTGAAAAGTGCATAAGAAAAACAATGTATTGAATCACTTCCATATTTAAAAAGGCAGTATGATCTAACATATTGTCTATTGATTCAGTTCCGTAAAAAGACAACTGCACAGAACTATAGGCATCAAATATGGAACAGTTTGCTTCCTCAGAGGGAGGGATGGGGGTATCTTTTTGATGATGCACACACAGGAGCCCATAGCCTGTGAACAGCATGAAGGCTGAGCAGTGCACACACATGCTATACTTTATTTTCAAATCCCTCTTACATCATAGTCATAATATGACAACTTTAGGGCCAATAATCCGTTTATTTTAGTGTGTGTGTGTTTATATACCATCTTTTTATGCTTCCAAAAATTAAGAAGCGTGTGCAGGGGTCTTTGTTCCAACCTGACCGAGTGCTGATTCTTCTTCTGTAGACAGCAATTTCCTGGAAAACTAGAATTTTCTTCGGAGTCTTGAATCCATAATGAAGGGCAGCAACTGGTTCCCACTCCTGGAAAACATAAATATTCCATGAAAACACTTTGAAACTTGGATCCTGCACATGCCTAGATATACTTGTTGAGAATCGGAACTGTAAATTTTAAGAATTTCCATAATAAACCTTAATGATTGGTTTGGGTTTAATAGGTTTGAAGGCTCAGACTGTAGGCCACTGATTTAAGATCTGCGTGTTGACTAGAGTTTCGACTTGGTTTCAGTTGCACACAAGCTAACAATAGTCATGGATTCTGGTAATTACTGGGATAGCTTTTTGAAATGCAGGTAGGTGACAATCAGCAATATGATGGCATGGGCAGCTCCCAGGACATGGCTCATCTGGTGCACACACCTACATACATGCAGTCAGACACTCATACACATAGCTATTTAAAAAACATTTAAAACAAGCAAATTAAAAAAAATTGGTCTGGCTGGGCATAGTGGCATGCACCTTTAACTTTAGCACTTGTGAGACTGAAACTCAGAGGATGTCTTGAGTTTGATGTCAGGTTGGGTCTACATAGTGAGACAATTTTCTCAAACCAATCCAAGCCAAAAACAACAGCAAGGATGGGATAAATATTTAAAGCAAGCAGAAACAGACAGAGGTAAATTTAGTGAAACTTTGAAAGCAAAGATCTGTAGTAACCGTGACTCACGGCAAAGGCAATGTGGACATGGTGGGATTGTCTCTCAGACTTACTGAGCCTTGCCTTCTACTTCTGTGGCCTTTGAAGTGTCACGTCTTTGAAAGTCTTGAAGCCAGTTCAGGAAAGGAGTCCCTAGACTGAGGAGCAAGTAGAGACGTTGCTCATTAGTTATTTTTGTGTCTGTTCTAAATGTTAGGGACTATGAGGGACTGATGTGAGGCTCTGAATTATCCCAGAACTCTTCAGCGTGAGAAAGGCATCAGATAGTGATTGAAACAGCAAGGCTAAAAAGCTGCTGCTACATGGGGCAAGAGAGGAAGGGAAAGACACTTGCCAGGTCACTCAAGACAAGCACGAAGCTGAGGAGAGAATTGGTTCCAGGCATTCAAAAGTACCCGGATAATTAGGGTATTTAGAAAGTCTCCTACATGTGCCAGGTTAAATGAATGGTCAGAAACGACCTGAAAATGACCCCACCCCCAGGCTTTATCTCACACTAATCATCAGAATTAGTTCTAGTCAATGTGTAAGACATGGCAGTTCTGGCATAATCTCTGTCCCTTCCTCTGCTGTTTAAGATGTTCAAGGAAGAGTTTCTAGCACAAGAACAGGGCAGGGACAGCCGTGAACACACACGATAAGGTTGCAAATCCATCTGATAAACCACCTAAGAAACAGACATGCACAACATCTAGCAGCCAGAAACAAGCAAGTTCAGAAAACTCAGTCACTTGGAGACTCTGCCTACCAGAGTTCTTATTATACATGTCCAAGGAAAAGTACAGGGCAAGAAAGGAATAAGAAAAAATATTATTATTTGATGAAGCAGATTGGTTTTCTCTTTTTTTCCCTTTTGTTTTGTTTCGTTTCCTTTTCTTTCCCTTTCTTTTTTTTTAAATTTGAAGGACTTTAATGTATCCCAGAGTTCAGGAACCTGGGAAACTAGGGAAGTTCGTCCAAACAACATAGGATTGTAAGCAGCAATAGGAAGTATAAAGATGAATCAGATATTTTCCACCTAAGAAGACAACTAGAAAAAAAAATAGAAAAGCCACTGGAGGGATCTGACAATAGGCTGGAGAAAGATTTATAAGCCTGAACATGAGATGGTTAAAATGAACAAGTCTGGGGAGCAAGAAGAAAAATATACGAAGAAAAAAATGAGTCCACGGGAGTGGAATTTAGTCTGAATCAGACGAAGGTGTCTACTTGGAATCTCAGAAAGCACGAGTCAAATGTGTGAAGAAACAGTGGCTGAACTTGTCAGAGTGCTGTGTGATCCATAAATTGAATTACAGGAGTTCAAGTTCAAGTAAAACAAACAGGCAGAGCCTCAGAGATTTGACTGAAAGGCCGAAAGAGGGCTAGGACAGTGGGTAGCACTCAACACAGCTAGTGTGCTTGCTCTATGAGAATTAGGACCTGAATCTAATCCCCCAAAGTCACATATAAAAGCCATGTGTGGTGGCATGTTCTTATAATCACAGCTGTGGAGGCAGAGACAAGAGGACCCTGAGGCCTGCTAGCAGGCAGACGTAGTCGATTCGGTGGGTTTCAGGCCAATGATGGGCTCTATCTCAAAAAAAACCAAGGTATGTAACATGCATCTGCACATACATGAGAACCCATATACATGGGAGAGCACATACATGTACACCACAAAGAGACACTAGACAGGAAGAGAAACATGATTGTCATGTAGCAGCTAGTTCTTCATCAGAAGGCGTAGAGGCTAGAGGCAGTAAGCCAACTTGTTTTAAGGGAGAATACTACTTAGACCTTACAGAAAATATGATTCCAAAAAAAAAAAAGGTATATAAAGATATCAAAGGCAAGGAAATTATGAACCCTTCTTTTGTAATATAGATGTAACATTCCTCAAAACACATAAAGAAACTGAACTCAGCAGCATATTCAAAGGCCTAGTTGCAGATTTAATATGAGAAAAAAAATCAGTGCCAACTTCTAGTTCCTAACAGTGTAAGCAGTCAACTGGCTGGGGTCCTTCTTGATGGACCAAGTTTGAAACACCAGGTGGGCAGAGTAATCATTTTTGTATTGGCCATCCTGGGTCTAAAGGCTTTTGGGTTCAGCTGACAGAATCCAAGGCTTCTAGCTCTAGGGTTTTAGAAGATTTAGAAGCCAGAGATTCATAGCTTTAGGTGCTTCAGTCAGAGGCATATTGTTCTTAGAGGGGTCTGCCAGTGGCCTGACACTTGACACAGAGCATGATCCTTGGTTTTTAGTAGCAGTTAAGGCCAGGAGTAATTGCATCAGCTAGCATTATGACTTCTGCCTCTTGGATGTCAGGACCCTGGCTCTTAATAGAAGCTAATATTATACAGTTTCGAGCTTGGGCTATTGGAACGCTCAACCCTTAACCCACAGGATGGAGCTTTCTGGCAACCAGGGTTTGTAATCCCTGAAGTTTCAGCTCCCACTACGGCTCATTGCAACCTCTAGTCATTTGAAGCATCTCAGTCTCTTGCCTTCCCAGTCCTTCAGCCATTTTTTTCCCCTGCTTCTTGCAGTTTCTGCCTCAGTGCCTTGTCATTATGTCTTAAGCCATCTTTTCATGGCTGCTGCTGTTGCGTCTCCTCACTTGCGACTCTACAGTCTGCTTTCTATGCTACCAGCCTGGCCTGCTCTGCTTATAATAAAGTGTGCACACAGGCAAAGATAGCAACTTTCAGAATGCCTTCTATTTCTGTAATACCAGGTGCCACCCTTAGTGGGTATGGTACCCCTCCCCCCCAGTGGGCAGGTCTTACCATACCATTCCATCCCATTTAATATAATCCTGTACAGGCATGCCCAATTGTCTCCCAGATGATTCCTGAGTTCATCAAATTGACAATTGATCTGCAGTTTCATGAATAAACAATTGAATCAGAGAGATCAGAATTTACATGTGCTAGGGGTAGGTAATAATTAAAATGGTTACAAAACCTTTATCTGGCGTGAGTGATACGTTACGGGACGTTGCAAATGAACTTGATGTCTTTGAATTGTGCATTTAGAATAGTTAAAATGGCAAATTAGTTATATCTTGGCTGCATTTCCAAAGTCATACCCGGTAGTCTTAAAATAGATCTTGGCACTTTTCACTTCTGACACATCACTAAGAGATATCCATTTGTGATTCTGATGTCCTGAGACGTCATTTGGGGACCAGTGTTTTAGACAGACATTTAATGACAGCCAAGTAAAAGAGCTCTGGAGGCACAGAGATGCACATTTGAGTTTGATTCCTGGACTTCTCGGAGCTGATGAACTTTTACTTGCTTTTGTGACTAACAGGCCTATACTACTTTGTTCAAATCTGTGTGCACATGTATATGCATGTGTGTAGGTGCACACATACATGTATACAGAGGTACATGTGCCTCTGTGCATACGTGGAAATCAGAAGACTGTACTGAGTATCATCCCGTATCACTCCCTTTTCTGTTCTATCCCTTGGAGTCGAAGTTTCTCACTGACCTGGAGATTGCATCTTGTAGTCTTTCAGCTTGGCTAGCGGCCAGTAATCTGGGGATCTTCCTGTAGGCACCTTTAGGTTCCTGTAGGCACCTTTAGGTTCTGAACTGCCAAACCTTTTCTCCAGAACCTGGAGTGACTGCATTGCAAGTCACATCAGTATAAGAGCTGGTTCCTGCTTTCCTCTGCAACCTTATCTCCTGCCTGTATCTTCTGGCCATAATATACTTGCAACAATCATTTTTGAGCCCCTCGAAAATGCCAGAGTCTCAGAACAGTTTCCCCTTTCTTTCCTCCCAGTCTCTCCCTCCCTTTGCTGCTTCCCTTCCCCCTTCCTCTCTTTTTCTCTCCCTCTTTCTTTTCTTCCCTTTCAAAATTTTGCTGTTTCTGTTGTGAAGTTCACATGTCCCAGGGAGATTTTCTAAGGATCTGGCCTGCCTGTTCTTTCTGGATTTATTTACTTACGTGCCTGCAGCAGGCAGTTGAAATTGGATAAGGTCTAATTTGTCTTGGATAGTTTCAGTCAAATGGTGTCTGACTCTTAGCTGGGATAATGTCTGAACCACATGTCTCTCATTATCTAGCAGGCTAGTTTGGACTTGTTTCTATTTTGATGATTGGGATGTTTCAGGAGGGAATAAACATGGTGCTTGAGCCCTTGCCTTACAACTGGTACAGAACAACTTCTAGCATATTTTACTGGCTAAAATAAACTATGAAGTCAGTCCCATGTTGAAAGCTTGGAAGCTGCCTTGTCCTCTAGATATGAGATTAACAATGTTAGTCTGTAGTCCTACTACATAGTGGTGCACTTAGTAGGGCTCCATGATTGATTTAAGGCTTGTTGTTGCCATCTTTGCGGATTTAGTCATTTTTAAAGTAGGATACTTACAATCATGTAATTGTTTCTTGGTATAGAGTGTGTGTTTAATGTTTTGTTCTTCCTTTCCAGACTATAACCCTTACCAGGCTCAGAACCTGTTTCTATCTCCATTTTATTTAGAAAATATTTAAACTAATTCTCAGCTCTAAATGAAAGAGTTACATTCCTGTTGTAGAAATTATTTAATCTCTGCCTGAGGTTTCTACCTTGCCTTAGTTTTTTAAGCTCCTGGATGGAAGGCGCACATAACCTTTATATTTATAATAAGCCATAAACAGCACAAGAGCTTGGCGAATACCAACCTTCCATGTTATTAGAATCTATTTTCCTAACCCCAAGTTATTGCTTACTATTTACTGCATTTCATCCGGGCTTCTCTTGACTTCAATGGGCCAGCCCTCAGGACCACATTTCTATGGCTCACCTAACCGATGCTTACTTCTCCTTCCTTCTGCACCTTTTTCCCAAGACCAGGAAATATAAACTCCGCCTATGCCTCTTCTGGCCAGATCTTGGCTGTCAACATCTTTATTTACTAATCAGAGATAACTTGGAGATAAGGTCACAAGAGATATGTACAGACTCCAAGTCTTGGAAGTCCACACTTAACATTAAAATAGACAGTAAAAGACAAGACCTCAACACATTCCAATAAACATTATAAGTTGAATCATATATTAAGTAAAAAATTTATTCAGTTGCTGGGCCCCTGATGGTGCATCCCCGAAATCTCAAGGCTTTGGAGGTAAAAGCAAGAGGATCAAAAGTTCAAGGCTAGTCTCAGCTACACAATATATTCAAATCTAGCCTGGACTACATGAGACCCTGGCTCAGAAGGAGGGATTGACAGACGGACAGACAGACAGACGGATGTATTTGCTAAAGTACCATAGAAAGAGACTTCTCCATTTTGCCTTGCCAGTTCTCTCTCCTCATGAACTTGAGGCTGTAGGTCTGTTGTGGCGGTGGCTTTTGAAGGAAGACTGTCAACATGAGTAGCCTACCCAGTCCTCTGCAGTAAAGACTGCATTCACATAGGAGAGGAGGATTGCAGTCAGGAGATGGGTGACATAGTTGACCATGGTCATATGCATGGTGAGGAAAAGAAGAATGGTGTTTTTTAAAAAATTAAAACAAGAAGTTACATAAATAGTTTTGAAATTACCATGTTTGACTGTAAGGCTCAGTTACACAGGTGTGGTTCATTCCATATTGAGCAAACAGCTGCTGAGAGAAATATTCATTCATTTACTTCTGTTGAAAGGATGTACTTTTGGGTGAGTCTTTGGTAATAGGTCTTATTACCAGGCAGTATACATGTATCTCATCCATGCCTTACCCTAACTCCCTTTTCATTAGAGTTTGATAGAAGGGCTCTCTTGATTCTGACAATTTAGATATTGTTTCACCACAGACCCATAGCCCAGAGAAAGAGACCAAAATTTGAAATTTGAGGTAAAGTTTCAATCAAATATGTATTGCTTTGACACTGTTACAAATTTGAAAGATTCTAAGTTAAACTATGAAAAGTTAGGGACTTAAAAATAAGTGAGTACATAGATTAGGAAGTAATGAATTGTCCAGAGTTCTTTAGACGAGTAGAATGTATGCAATGAATATATATGAGCAGATTTATTAAATTGGCTCAATGCATGTAGTTTGAGGCTAACAATCTGGTAGCTGCTCTCTTCTTGAAGCTGGATGTCTCCGTAGTTCCAGCCTGTCACAGAAAGGGCATTCATTCCTGGGGGATTCCTAGAGAGAGAGCTGCTAGTCTTCAGTTTACACTAGCATCCTGAAAAAGTTGGTTCTAAATGGTGGTAGAATTCTACAGCAACAGAATATGTGGAGTTGCCAGTGAGAATGAAAGGAGGCTGGCTGAAAGGAAACGTTTTGTCTTCATGTTCTTTTATCTGGGCTGTCCTGAGAAGGTACCATTCAGAGTTAGGATGGGTCTTTTTGTTTTAAATAATCTGGTTAAGAAAATCTCTCTCAGGAGTGCCTGACATCTTAGGTTTTCATTGATTCCAGATGCAGTCAGGTTAACATTCAAGATTAGCCACTACATCTTACTTGTAAAGCGGTAAGTTTGTTATAAGAGGTAATGTGGATTGGATTGAATATGCATTAAAGTTTCCTGACATGTGAAAGGCTGCATCACACACAATCCATCCTGTCTCTTTTACGCACTTTATGCTGTTTTTCACACCACACTGTAGAAGTAACATATACACTTATTATATTGAGGGGACCTCTATTTTAGTTAGAAAGATATGACCCAGAGAATAGTCAACCACATCTATTATAGCCTTTAAGTATATGACTCTCTAGGCATGATGAATCTTGGGTGTCAAGAGTGGGGAAGGAGAGGAGTTGAAGAGGACATGGAGAGAACACAGAGAAGGCATGAAGGTGACACAGAAAAGTCACAGAGAGAACACAGGAAACAGAAAGGACTCCGAGAGGACATGGGCAGGATGTGAAGAGTTCTGAGCCTGGGCATGTTTTGCTGTAGATGTAGGTTGTAGGATGTGGACGAGAGAGACAGTGACTTACTACTTTTGAGACTCCAGACTGCTTTCCATCATTGTCTAAGATAACTATTCCTCACATTCAGAGCATTTTAATGAAGTGGTGATTATTGTCTCCTTTGTACAGGTAAGTCAGAGAGACTAGAGACTAAGGGATCTGCCAATCCCACAGAATGATAGAAATGAGATTTAAGCCTTAGGTGTGTTTTCCCTACAGTCTGACCATTTATCCAACAGGTGTGTGTTTTACATGCTTCTTGGGGATGGGGAAGTACATACTTGATTGGAGAAATATCTGATTTTATTCTTGATTTCAAGGGAGTAGAGAACAGCTGTTACTTGGAAAGAGAGAGAAGGGGCTTCCTGCTCCTTACAGCCCTTTTCCCTGGGGAGCTGAATAGTTCTCTTTACCTTCCAGCACTAGTATGAATAATTATCCATGGGGTTGCTTACAGGTACCTCAAATCGAATCTCCTTAGAATTCTGGGCACCACATAATGCCCCTGGCCATTTGTTGGTGAGGTACAATGACTTGGGTACAGGTAATATGTCAGTGTCTCATTATAGAAATCACCTCTTGATTAATTCAGTGAAGAGCTCTGCCTGAAGAGGAGGCGACCACTTCTTGAGAGTCAGCATGCCTGAAGAGGAGGCGACCACTTCTTGAGAGTCAGCACATCTTAGGATTTGCACATTCAGTCTTGGGATGCTGCCTCCTGGGCACACACACACACACTTGCTTTATTGTTCTGGAGTTAAATGCCCATGATGTATTTCTGACAAAAATAACATTCTTTATTATAAAATCTGAATGTGCCATTTCCTAGGCAAAGGAAAAAGCAAGAATATCTCACATGTCAAACCCTGGTGTATCTTTGAATACAGTGTGATAATGCTCATGCAGACTGACCAAGATGCACAGGCTAGAAGCATGGGCTTGGTGAGGGGTGCACAAGCTTGTGCACCACTGATGAGTTCCCTGGGAAACATAAACACCCTGGGAATTTTCGTACTTTCAAACAGTGTCTTTCTGAGGAAGTACTTATTCAGTAGGGAGAGACTTGATTGTCACAGATTTTCATTGTTGGAATGGTTGGCTACTCGGTTTCTATGTCATGCATTTTAGCTGTTTGTGCTCTTATTTCAGAATATTAAAATTAGTGACTAAACCTAGGTGAAGTGCAGTGAGTTTGGGATGCTTCCGGTGGCTGTAGGGACTGGGAATAGCTTAGCCAGGTAGGGTGCTTGCCTCACATGCACAGGGATCTCCCTCCATCTAAGCTCTAGTACTGCATAATCCTGGATGAGTGGCTCACACATGTACTTTCCAGGCAGGAGGATCAGAAGTTCAAGGCCACGCTCAGTTTCCTATAAGGAGCCTGCGGACAGCCTGGGCTACATCATCTCAAAAAGCATCTAAGGGGAGTGATGGTAAAGAGCTAGATGAGGAACTGAGTGTTCTCACAGCTTCTAAACAGCGTGTCTCCCAGAGGATTCCAACCTACACAGGTCCTAGGTTAGTTTCTTTCTATCCTGAAAGTCTTTCCTTTTTCCCTTTTATTTTGCTTAAAGCTCATCAAGGGTCTCGTGTAGTCCAGGCTGGATGACACTGAACTTCTCTGATCCTCTCACCTGTAAGCCCAAATTTGATAATTACGGATATGCTTCATCTGCCAAGCTGTTGTTATATGGTGTTGGGGATTTCACCCGGGGCTTCATGTTTGCTAGCCAGTGTACCAAGGACTTCCAGAGCCCTGAGTGCTTTCTCTCACCTGGTCATCTCTCCTTCAGCAGCTGAGCTGTCACTGCAATGGAAAAATTGATGACAACTTCTTTTCTTAATCTGGCAGCTGTTGTTTTTTTCTCACCTCAGCTGCTTCCCATAATCCAGCAGATGGCAAACATATGTTTATAGGCACAAAGCAAAAGAAGCTGTATTGGATTCCTCCTGATCTTAATTCCTATCTTTTTTTCCTCTCATGTGGAAATCGCAGCACTGGAAAGTGTATACATTTATAGATTAATATTTCTCTCCGTTAAGACTCTGGGAACAGCGGAGCAGCTAATGATATGCTAATGAGCTGACAGTTTTTTATGGATCATAATGGAAGTCGACAAGTGTCTTTCTCAGCTTTTATGCAAGCTGGGCTATTTTATTCACTGTCTTCAGGGCAGAGATAGGCGGAGGGTTGCATCTTGAAAATGCTGTTCTCCAGCTCTTACTTTCCATGATCCTGTGGTAAAAGCTTGGGTCTCTGCCAGTTTGTAAACAAAAGCACATCTTAGTCCATATATTTACATGCCTGGCAGGAAATACTCTCCACCCTCTTTCTTTGCCTTTCAAAGCAATTTGTTTCAATGTTTTTAGCATACAAAAAAAAAAAAAAAAAAAAAAAAAAAAGCAGAACCACTTTTTTCAAATGTAAACAGAGATCTGCAGGGAAATAAGAGAGTTAAAAATGAATTAGCATTTGTTTGGCCTTAAAGCATCTTTCATTTTTGTCTGAGCATCTAGGAGAGGTTGCTAATCTCAGTTATCCCATATGTAAGAGGGTCTTAATGGCATTATTTCCCGATTTTTTTTTTATTATACCTTTCTATTTTTCTTACTGAATGACAAAGGATGTTGGAAATAATGAGAGTTAGTTTTACAAACATGAATGACCCGAGAAGTATCACTGATTGGTAGGGATTTTTCAGTTTCTCTGAAAGCTGTCTGAAGGAGGTAGAGTTGGCAACAGGTGGGAAGGAAGAGAACAGTGTGCCTTCTATCCTCACTAAAGGCAAGCACTTCCTGTCATAGGCTCTGCACTGTAGGAATTCACCGGTTTCAGACACCACCCCCCCCCCCCAACAGGTTTAGCTCTGCTGACAAAGAGCTAATTAGTAATGACAATGTGATGGTGGCCTGTGGGTGAAATCAGACTACCTAGAAGCAGCTCCTCTTCCTGGTGTTTAAATTTGCTTCAGCAAATGGTTGGCACCACATGCAAATGACTCAGTAGACATTGGGCAATGAAGATAAGCTGTCGAGGAGCTCTTTGCTGTAGTGTCTCCTGTGGCTATGCAACCGTGGGGCTTCCCTAGGTTAAGCACTGGCATCCTGTGGTACCCCAGTTCTGGCTTGGGGTTAGAAGACCTGTAGTGTTAGGCTGGTTTAGGATGCAGGCACCAGGTAGGAAGTCGATTAAAACTATCAAAGCCTTCAATTTCTTACATGTGAAATGAGCAGGTTATTTGACCCCCAGCTCAGTACTCATTGTAACACAACCACTGCAGAACTTGTCCCAAAATGTCCCTGGCTGTCTGCCTCCCAGGATCTTGAAAATACTGATATGTGTATTTAGGTTAAAATGGAATGCTGTTTATTATCCAGACTTCTCAGAAAAATGGGATCTGATATTGAGCAACCTACAGAACTTCAGGAATTTGGTGCTCTTGCACTGTTGACTATGGTTACTATGATCACTAGAGCAGTACACACTGTAATACACAGGAAGAGCAGAGGATGCTGGGATATGTCTGCCTTGATTTTGTCCTCAGTTTATATATCCAGCAGTCTCACCAGTCTTCATTCAGTAGCAAGTCTGTGAACTGCTCATATGTAGGTGTTGGGCACCACATTCAACACTGAACTTTTAGTAAATAAACCTTCCTGCTCTGAAAGAAAATGATTGACAGCTATTCTAGGCTTGGTCTTTTAACTTTTCCTTAGAACCATTGGGAACAGATTTATAAAAATGCAGATTTCTGGGTCTATTTTAACACCACTGAAGTGGAGTTTTTGCCGGATTGGTTGGTCCAGGGCTGTGGATGTTTAGTAAATAAGTACTCATGGTATGTTAGAATTAAGGAAGTTAAAATTTAAGAAAGCCTGTCAGGGTAAATGATGTGAAATAAAGCATAGGTAATGAACCCACCAAGGCCAGCTAACACAAGGCCACCAATGCCAGCTAACACAAGGCCACCAAGGCCAGCTTACACAGGGCCACCAAGGCCAGCTAACACAGGGCCACCAAGGCCAGCTAACACAGGGCCACCAATGCCAGCTAACACAAGGCCACCACTGCCAGCTAACACAAGGCCACCAAGGCCAGCTAACACAGGGTCACCAAGGCCAGCTAACACAGGGTCACCAAGGCCAGCTAACACAGGGCCACCAAGGCCAGCTAACACAGGGCCAGAATTCTGCTGAAATGAACATAGGCTTTTTGTGCTGTATTAGACATAGGCCCACTACACTGCAATTTTAAATGAGTATGGATGCATTTAAAGATAAATGAAGAGAGGTTAGGTGAATTCTGTCTTTTGTCTGTTATCTTTTCTCTTTGAGAGAAGTTGTAGTACTGGAAGGCTCCTTTATGTCTATGCAAATTCTCACAGGTAATTTTTTTTTTTTTGGTGTGGAGAAATAAGGGTAAGGAAGGTTTTGTTTTTTGTTTTCTTAAAGCTTACTTTTATGTTTATAAAACTTAATGTTTTAAAATCTTAATTTTAATTTAATTTATGTATTTTTAGCATGGCAAATGTTTATTTTGCCATCATGTTGATTAGTTTTTGTCAGCCTGACATATTGAGTCACCATAAAGAGGGAATTTTAGTTGCTGCCTTGAGTTCCTACCTTGGCTTTCCTTGAAGACAGGCAGACTCTAATATATAAGCCAAATAACCCTTTTTCTTCCCAAATTGTTTGTGGTCAGTGTTTTATCATTGCAACAGAAATTGGTACCAGAGAGTAGGTTATTGCAGTGGTGGACCTGATCATGTTGGTTTTAGGGAGGATTGTTGAAGGATTTTAAGCTTTGAGCTAGAAAATATATCAAGTACTCATGGGCTGTTCTATGGAAGCTTGGAAGATAAGAATGTTGAAATAAATGTAGACAATGGAGTTCTGGCTTATGAAACTTCAGAGGAATGCTTGTGAGACCATCACAGACTCTATAGGGGCTGTTAGAGTATTAAGTCTGGATTAAGAAAAAGTTCATCGGTTTGAGAAGGGGACAAGAAATAGGCAAAGAAGAGGTCAAAGGGAGGAAAGGAAAGATGATGAACCAACCTGCCTCCATCTTAGGCTTAAAAGCCATCTTATAGGGAAGACAAACTAAACTTCTTGTTGTTTTTGATTAAACCTCTGTTTCTCAAGTAGTATTGGGCTATGCACAACTTGTAAGCTTAACTACAATGGTTCTGTATTGCGTGTTCCAGGAAATGGCAACCGTGTTTTTATTTTACAAAGTTATAGTAACCATCTGGCATCCCAGCTTTTGTTTCAAATAGTTGTTCTAACTACCTTGTTTGACTACCTGTTGTTACGACTACTTTATTAAGACCATGTTGCAGTCATGTGTCTGTTTCAGGAGTTCGTTATGACTAACTTGTTATGGTCATGTTCTCCCCCTGTAATCCTGCCTATTTTGCATGCCAGATCTCCCATTTGAAAACCCTGTACCCCTGACCAACAATCTCTTGTCTTCCTCAAATCCAGTGCTGACTTCTTGAACCCCATCTTAGGGGGAAGCTCATGGCCATAAAAAAAAAAAGCTTGCTTTAATTAATTGGTCTATATGATCTTTCTTCTTACTTTGAAATTAAGAAAGGGGGAAATGATATGATCATATGTTAAGTAAAATATATTTAAAATGAACATTTATAAATTTTAATCATAATAATAAATTTTGTAAGAAAAAAAAAAAGAACCCATGGAAATGAAACCTTTGCTTTATTGGGACAGTAGATACTGGTTAACTGAGGCTGAAAAATCAGTTGTGATTATCAGGAGATGAACATCATTGAATAGAAATCTTCTAAGAATTCTTTAGTATTTCTTCAAGTTCAGCACACCAAAAGTACAGTCAAGAGAAGACAGGGCTATATCTCAAGCTGGCAGTTAAAGTTGGTGGTTTTGGTGGCCTGAACACTGCAAGATTGAAGGGGCCGTGGAGCAAACCTTAGTCTGCACTCTGTGTCAGTGTTGGAATTTTCCTGCAGAGAGGCCATCTATGATGGTACAGCCTCAGTTACCATGCAGAACAAAGACTGAAGGGATCATGGAGAGAAGTTGAGGTTTGTCACTATGAGAGGACAGGAAAGGCCATTGGAGAAGACACAGCTTCACCTACAGTGGAGACCCTAGCATTTTGCTGATGATGAGACCATGGGACAATCACCAAAGACAGTAAAGGTATAGAGTGGAGTTACTCTATGAGACACTGTGTATGCTCTGGCGGAACTGGAGAGTTTGAGCTTCCAAGGCCCTTTGGCATCCAGAAGATTGTGAATGGGTTTGAGATGTCAGACATTGTGGAACTACAGGATTTGGAGCTATACCACTGGACTTTGGTTTTGCTTAACAATGCTTGTTTTATGCCCTAGCTCTTCAATTTTGGAAGAAAGTATTCAACTTACTTTTTATTTTATCAAAACCCACAGTTAAATGTCTTTGGTCTTTAAAAAGAATCATTGAACTTTTAACACAACTATTTTAAAGACTGTGGGACTTTTAAAGTCGGACTGTGTTTTCTACTGTGATAGTAACATGAAAACCTTAGGACACACAAGAAAGAAAAGGTTGTAGTTTCAGGGTGTTGTGTTCATGTGTAAAGTTAATGAGGAGTTGATTGTGTGGGGACCTATAGTCACCTAGGAAGATGGAATCTCAGTTGAGGAGTTACTGACAGCAGCTTTTTCTGTTCGATGTGTCTGTGAGATACTTTTATTCTTTATTGATCAATGTAGCTGTGTCTAGCCCATTGTAGGAAGTATTGATTCTGGGTAGGGGGGCTTACTATGAGAAAGCAGGCTGAGTAAGTCTGGGAAGCAGCTTTCTTCTCATTTCCTGCTTTGACTTCCCTTGGTGAGGGACATTTAAGACAACTAAACCCTTTCCCCCATATGTTGTTTTTGGACAGAATATTTTATTACAGCAAGAAAAAGCGAACTTAGATAGTCCAGTCCTATATCACCAATATCTAGGCACTGCATGATCAACCTGGTGAATCAATACAAGAACTTCTGGTCCTTTCCTTATTTGGGGAAGGAGATAGGATGTCAGAACTCCTTAGCTCCCAAGTGTGCACATTTTCACCAAGATTTCTGTCACATGCACAATATACCCACATTTCTGTGGGCAACATAAGTGTTTATAGCTACACTTTGGTAGGGCACATTTATATACATACTTTTGTGGGAACACAAGTATGTTTATATCCATATTTCTGTAAGTTAAACACACACACACATACACACACACACACACACACACACACTTCTGTGGTTCAGATGTACATATGCACAGTCTTACACTTCTGTGGAACACATGCCTATTCATACTTACACCTTTACGGGGCACATGTACAATCACATCCACACTTCTGTGTGTCACACACAAGTGCACATCCACCCTTCTGTGAGCTGTAGTTGGTATTGCTGTCCTGCCTCCTGCTTTCTTTCAACCCAGCATTGATTTGTATTCATTCTGCATCAAGTTAACATCTTGATTTATGTGGCAGGAACAAGTTTTCATGTCCATGTGTGGGCTGACCTCTGTGACTTTTTTTCAGGAAAAAAAATACCAAGTGCTTTGGGTTTTTGGGTTAATGAGCATTGGAAAGCTGTCAGCTCTTATTTCAGGTTTTGTTCAATTCAACATCATGGATCTTCATGTAATGATCTGTGACACAAATGTGTGCTCGTGTGCACGCACACACACACACACCCACACACCCCAAAGATCAAAAGTGAAAAAATAGAAACAAGGAAGGGTAGGAGGAAGTAATTTGTAACTTACCCTTTATCTAAAATGTGTGAGGTCACTTCAAAGAAGGCCAAGGAAAGCTAGCATGCCCTGGGTTATTAGGCTGATTCATGTTCCAGTTTTCAGGGTGATTTTCTATTTTGTGGGGGATAGCTAATTTATATAAAACATTTTTGAGAACTTTTCCCAGGCATGGTGTAACCTCTTCTGACAGGAATGGATGGTCTTGGACCTCTTTTGGTCCATGCGTATCTTCTGCATACTTCAGGATCACTGAGGTTGACCAGTACTCTTGCTTTGATTGGCAGTATCTTTGTTTTAGCAATGAGATATTCCTTGTTACAGAAAACCTCTAGATCTTGGGCAAAATAGGGTGTCTGGTTATTCTAAACCAATCTAAAATCTATCTGATTATATAGGTATTTTCTTTTAAAAAGTAAAGTTTAATATATTTCTGCTTTGTATTTTAAATTATATTGTTTCTATTATATGTAGTATTCTATAGTTTTTAGTAAATGTACACAGTAGTAATCTCTTATAATATTTTTACATACATATTCTGTTTTGTTCATGTTTATTCCTATCTTTCTCTATTGTCCCCCTACCCTCCCTTTTCATCATTTTTTTTTTGTCCTTCAAACAAATGTGCTCTTTTTCTGCATTTACATTTCTCTCTCATACTCAGAGGTTCTGAACATGAGAGAACATTCAACAATTGAACTTTTTTGTTTCTTTCCATTATCCTGCTGTCTCATTTTAGATTCTTTCTTCCTCTTCCACTGAGTCCAGTTTAGGTTTCTCACAGAAAGGTGTTTTCTAGCACTACATTTAATTTTACACACCAGTTTTTCTTTAGTGGAAATCTATAGCTCTGTTTATAAGCAAATTTCTATACACATGCCACATATATAGACGAAAAGGCAATTAAAAAATGAGAGAGCTCTTGTGGGTAACAGTGTCTACAGTGTTAAATTGACTGAGATCCTGTGTTAGAGGGATTGTTAGCTTTTTGGAACCAGCATCTCCCGCCAAGTGATACTCAGAAAAGGGTCTCTCCCTTCTTGTACAGTCTACACAGTAAACCAGAGTCAAGATCTAGAACTTGGTTTCCCTTGACTTCTAAGCATAGATTTCTTTTATTTTCTTTGTTCTCTTCTCTTCTCTTCTTTTCTCTTCTCTTTTTTTCTTTTTCTTTTCTTTTGTGTTTGAAAATTGTCCTGCCTCTTGAAGCAATTGTTTGGCTCTAAAAGATGGAGTACCTTTGTACTTGAGAGGAGCTGATTCAGGTTGTATTAATTTCTGCATGAGGTTTTAATTAATAGTTTGAAGCAATGGCAGGTTTCTCTCCTATGGTGAATCTATCTTTCCTTGTGACATCAGCACTGCTCTTTGGTAAAAAAAAAAAAAAATCGGGTTAAGAAATGTGTACAGTTCTGCTGTTGATGAGCTCTAATATTTATATTAATATTTCCAATTAAATGTTACCTTGGAATAAGAAGTAAAGAGCAGCACATGCTGATTGCCTTGTTTGGAAGGCATGCTTATAAATGTTAAGTGCTAGCCTCTCCAAAGACTTACCCAACTATCTTAAGCCTATATTTTATTTATAGATGAAGCTCAATATTCTGAACCATCTGTTCTCTTCTATCTCTTCCATTAGATGTAAAGAAAAATAATCTAAAAACAGAATCTTAAATTTAACTTGAAAAATTCCAAAGCTAAGCCAATGTTTTCATTGAGACATCAGTCTCGAATGACTGTTTTAAACATGGTCTTTTTTTCAAGATTGAACTGTAGTGTTAAAGTAGCCTTTCTTCTCAGAGACAAATAAGTTTTAAGACGTCAGCAAAGACTCAGTGTTGTTCAATTTGTTGAGGAGTGAAAATTGTTGCTTAATTTTTCTTTGATATCTAATTTTATTTTCCTCAACCAAATAAATCAAATAGAAGTCTTTATTGGGATTGGAGATATACCTCAGTGGTTAAAACACTTGCTATACAAACCTAAGAGCTAGAGTTTGGGTCTCTAGTACCTAGTAAATGCTAGGAGAGTGTGAAAACATACCTGTGATTCCAGCACATATGAGGTGGAGATGCGATCCCCAGAGCCCCTTGGCTAGCTAGAGTAGCCAGAGGACTCTGAGTTCAAGTGAGGGAACCTGTCTTAATACATACAGGTTGAAGAAGATGCCTAACAGCAAGCCTTTACCTCTACATTCATGTGGACACATGTGTGTGCATGTACACTTCTACATTTGTGCTCACACTCATGCAGACAGCATATGCATAGGTACATATTTTGCATATACCCGTGCATATGCAAAAATGAGAAATCTTTTATTATATTTATTTCCCTTACCCCCAAGGCAAGCCTTGTAAATCAGCATGGCTCAATGTTTCAGGATGATTGGGGCATAAAAGATCATTTGTATTTTATAGCATCCTTTAAATTTGATAGTTTATGAATGCATACACCTCCTAACGCACCCTTCCTACCATTCTTGCTAGTATCCACCAGATGGAATTAACTGTGACCTTCTCAAGATGAATGTATAAAAGATTTCTAGCTGGGGGCGATTTGGGCTGGTGCTAACCAAGACTGACTGGCCTCCTGAGTGAACCAGTCTTGCTAAGCATCTTCTGGATGTGGGATACACTGGCAGCTGTCAAGTTAATTGCTATTTATCTCTTCTTTGGTAGGGAATCATCCAAGATGGCAAGATCATCTTCATGCCGAATGGCTTCATCACACAGTGTCCCAACCTAAATCGCAGTAAGTAGCATGTTGGCATTTCTGAATTTAATATTATTTATTGATTTCCTGACCTGTCCCTAGTATCAGGGAAAAAAACATCTGGAAAGAAATGCATAAATTATGTAAGCTTTACTATGGAAACAGTTGAAGGATTATCTGTTGTAGATATTACTAGGTCTTTCAAGCTTGAAACAAGATTTTGTTACATACCAAATTACAATTTGAGGGTAAGAAAGGATTAGACGATGGGTTCTGTGTGTTACAGCAAAAATATATATTCAACATAATTATATAAATATGTTTAATTTAAGACATGTACATCTCACAAAATTATTCTTTAAATTTTCTGACCTTGGAAAATTTTAATTTAATGTGAAAATTTCGTTTAAAAATATCATGTTCATTTCAGTTAATGGCCACCTTTTTTTTTTTTTTTTTTTTAGTTTTAAATTATTAATAAAAATGAGGGCAGTAGTGTCCGGAACAGAAATTCTCTGTCGTTTCCCTCAAATTTTACTTTCAAGAGAGCAAAACCCCTTGTATAGTTCAGTAACTCCATTTTCAAATTCCTCATGTGCGCACAAGATCAACACATGCCTTCTGTTTTCTTTATTGAGCTTGCCCAACATGCAGTGATTTCCTGAGCCTGGTTCAAGGAATAATGGATTTGCAAGAGCTTTTGGCCAAGATGACTGCCAAAGTAGGTGTCTAAATTCACTGGGATAGTATTTCTCTTTGTAATCGTACCTAGAATTTACAGCAATATGTTTTAATGGAAACACTTTTAGCTTGGGGTGGGTAAAGTGGTGTGGCAAATGTTTTATTCTTCCTTGAAATGAGACTGCCTCTTGTAATGCAACCATTGAGGTCTTCGATATAGTCAGGCTGTGTCACCATGGTTTTCGGGAGAGATGCTACAGTACACAGAAAGCAGTCTGTCTCACTATAGGTTCCTGGTGAGCGAAATGAGAATCTGCCCAGTGGCTATGAAAGCAGTGAGAATGAGAGATGATATATGGGCAGAGTCTCTGCAGTTGTGGCTAATGCATTTTGGATGTTAGAATAATTGGCCATAATCAGGAGGGCAAAACAGCTATCATAAGTGGACTTCTGTCATTGGAAGGCATTGCGTCAAACTTCTAATATGTGGCTCACTTTCAGATTGGTCCTGAATTAATCGAAGGGGCACAGATGCCTTCGGTTGTATCATGCCGAATGCCAATTTTTATCATTTATGCAGCAGATACTGTGTACAGCTCTGGGGTATTCTTGGGACCTTATTAGGTACAAATAGGCAAAAAGCCAGTCCCCTAGAAATGTTCACATTGAGTAGCTGTGTCCCAGATGTAAATAATTAGGGCCTTTCTTATATATTCATGAAGCATGGTTTCACAAAAAAAGCAGAAGCCTTCTGGAAAGAGCATTGAAATAACAAAACAAAACGAAACAGAACATGCTGTTGTTACCCGAGTGATCAGTCCTGGACACGGATTCTGGCCTAGGGCAAAGGAAGAATTAGGTTGGGCCTAAGAGACATTATACTCTGCAAAAGTAAGGGTTGTAATAACAGTGAAAATGTTTCATTGTAAAACAATGAAAATTAGTCCCATTCCACCTGTGGCTGACTGCTGCTGACCTTCAGCTGTGGCATGTGGAAATGTAGGGCGAGGTGGGTAAGTATTTGGGAGCCATAGATCATGCCATGGCTGGCAATCTTTCTATCTCAAACTAGCCTTTTGGCTAAAACATCTTAATTGAGTGTGTGTGTGTTTGTTTGTGTGTGTGTGTGTGTGTGTGTGTGTGTGTGTGTAGATGGATACATCCATGTATAGATACATGGTAAGGATAGAAGTCTGTATTGCTACTTCCCCAAGTCACTTCCCATCTTAGCTTTTGGAACAGACTTTCTCACTATTCCTAGAACTCACTAATGACTGTTCTGCTTGACCAACGAGGTCCAGAAGTCCTTCTGTCTCTGCATCCCTGTTGCTGATGTTATAAACAGGAGAGAACTTTTTTTTTTTGTTTTTTTTTTTTTTGGCTTTTTACCTTGGCAATGGAGAACAAAGTTAAATACTCATGCTTACAAGGGTAAGCACATACACCACTAAATTGTCTTCTAGTCCCCCATGTACAATCCTCTTTCTTTTCATTTCATTTCATTTCATTTCATTTCATTTCATTTCATTTCATTTCTTTTCTTTCTTTCTTTTTTTCTTTTTGGAAAATAATACAGAAAGCTTTTGGAAAGAGAAAGATGGAGACCAAGGCTGGAGTCCTAAGGCATTAGCTTTTCACCTTCAGAGTATGGAGAAAATTTGAATCACAGGCAATTATTCACTATCCCAGCTGGTTGCACACAGAGGCTTTTATGTCACATTGTCTGCAGCAGCTTGATCTCAATACTGGTAATTATATTTTAGTATGCTAGCAAATTTTTAGAACAAGACACAAGCCACTCAGCTCCAGGTGATGGCTGGTCTCCATTCTCAGCTCCCAGGATGCTCTTTTCTTTCCCACTATCCCACTTTGTGGGCAAAGCCATTTTTCTCTTTTGAGCTGTACACTGTCTAGGAGACACAATAAACTCTAACCTTCAAACATTATGTAAAGTGGGCATTTGTGAAGCAGAATTCACTTAATTGTGGGAAATTATAAGCTGAAAATGGTTTCATTCACCTTCCAAACCTGCTCCCATGGTGCTTTGAGAATTTTAAGTCCGTTCCCTCTAAACTAGTTAGATGTGTAATTCCAGAAAGGTGTGTCCATTTTCACTGCATTGTTTGGAAGCTATGGTAATCTAGGATTAAAACTGGACACACACACACAGACACATACACACACACACTCTTATACCTAACTAGCCAATGGTAGGCTTTTCCAGGACAAGAGGTAAAATTTAGGATACTGTGTATATGCTTGTTTTATTAAAACATAATCATGAATAACCTAAAATATGACCATGAAGAAGCATGAGAACCATTCTTAGCTTACAGGCTAAACAAAAGTAAATGGTAGACAGGATTTGGTCTATGGAACTACACTGATGTAGAAGAAACAGGAAATTCATTTCTTAGGTAAATTTATTGAGTAGTTTTTATGTGTTTGAGTCAATGCTCATCTTTTATGTTCAATATCTCCTAAATTCTCCAAATAATTCTGAGAGCTTAGCTTGATTTTCTCATCATACTTCACAGAGGAGAAGACTGAAGGTCAGGATGGATAGGTAGCTCTTCCTAGGGAAATGGGTAGACCCAGGACCAGAACTCAAGACTCTTAGACCTTGAGATTTCAGTCATATCCAAGAAATTTATGGATAGAGAAAAGAGGATTGTAAAGATAAAGAAAATAAAATGGGTAGAAGGGAAGAGGTGGGTGTGAGGTGGTGAATAGCAAGAGGATGAAGTTGTCAGAAAGGGGAAGGAAGAGAAATAAAAAAGGGGCTATTTCATCGAGTCGTGGTCTAGTTCTCAGGCTCACTGTAGGGAGTGAGTATATCCCTGCAGTGAGGAGGAAGTCCTGGTCAGCAACAAGACTTTTGACCTCACCCTGTACCTTAGAGCTGCTTGTTTTCTCTGGAAACTGGTGATTCTTTGAGCCCTGGGATGACATTGTGTGTGCTTCTGCAAAGATGATGAGGATCCTTCTGTTTGTATCATCTGACGTCACAGAGTGGCTCTTCCAGACCAGAGTAGGTCAGGTGAGATCTGTGTGAAGAATTTGTAAAGAATTTCTCAAGGACACATTTATCTTTCTCCTGTCAGTGGTAAAGTCTGAAAACAAAGGCTTTGTGTTTTTTTTTGTTTTTTTTTTGTTTTGTTTTCTTTTCTTTTCTTTTTTTTTTTTTTTTTTTTGGTGTTGTATAAGGATTAACCTTTCTGTGCTATGTAGGGCTTACTTCCTTTAACTCCACCCCTGTCAATCCTTGCCTTTGTACAGGAATTTCCTTCAAGGACCACAGTCTCAGACTATATTTTATATCTTCTTTCCTACCCCCATGTAACAACCATAAAAATGAAAACTCAAAGGCTCTGAACTTCAGCAGAAACCTTCAGGGTACAGGTTGGCATTGGTATTTGCTAGTCACCTAGATCCCTTCTTTCCCTCTGCTTTGGCTTCTGTATCTTTCTTTTGAGATGCATTGACCAAGCCAGCTCAGTCAGTCAACAGGGTTCTCCAGTAGCTAAGAGAGGATTAAAAGAGAAAGAGACCATGCAGTTTTTATCACAATTTATCTGTGATATAGCTTGAGGTCAGGAGTGGTGATTCACCTGGAAGTTTTTTTTTTTTATTGTTGAGAATGGTTTTTGATATCCTGGGTTTTTTATTATTTCAAATGAATTTGCAAATTGCTCTTTCTAACTCTATGAAGAACTGAGTTGGAATTTTGATAGGGATTGCATTGAATTTTTAGATTGCCTTAGGCATGATGGCCATTTTTACTATGTTGATCCTTCCAATCCAAGAGCATAGGAGATCTTTCCATCTTCTGAGGTATTCTTCAATTTCCTTCTTCAGAAACTTGAAGTTCTTGTCATACAGATCCTTCACTTTCTTGGTTAGGGTCACACCAAAGTATTTTTTATTTATTGTGACTATTATGAAGGGTATTGATTCTTTAATTTCTTTCTCAGCCTGTTTGTCCTTTGAGTAGAGGCAGGCTACTTATTTGTTCGAGTTAATTTTATATCTAGCCCCTTTGCTGAAGGTGTTCATTAGCTGCAAAAGCTGTATTACAGATCAATTGTGATTAACAATTGCATGATATTGGTACAGAGATAGGCAGATAGATCAATGGAATAGAATTGAAGACCCAGAAATGAACCCATACACCTATGGTCACTTGATCTTGGACAAAGGAGCTAAAAACATTCAATGGGAAAAGGACAGCCCCTTCAACAAATGGTGCTGGTTCAACTGGCAGTCAGCATGCAGAAGAATGCAAATTCTTTCTTTCTTATCTCCTTGTACAAAGATCAAGTCCAAGTGGATCAAAGACCTCCACATAAAACCAAGTAAACTGAAACTAATAGAGAACAGAAAGTGGGGAAGAGTTTAGAGTACATAGGCACAGGGGAAATTTTCTTGAACAGAACACCAATGACTTATGCGCTAATATCAAGAATTGAAAAGTGGGACGTCATGAAATTGCAAAGCTTTTGAAAGGCAAAGGACACTGTTAGAAGGACAAAATGGCAACCAACAGATTGGGAAAAGATCTTTACCAATCCTACATCTGATAGAGGGCTATTATCCAATATATACAAAGAATTCAAGAAGTTAGACTCTAGAGAATCAAATAATCCTATTAAAAACTGGGGTAGAGAGCTAAACAAATAATTTTCAACTGAGGAATATTGAATGGCTGAGAAGCACCTAAAGAAATGCTCAATATCTCTAGTTATCAGGGGAATGCAAATCAAAACAACCCTTAAATTATACCTCACACCAGTCAGTATGGCTAAGATCAAAAATTCAGGTGACAGCAAATGCTGGTGAGGATATGGAGAAAGAGAAACACTCTTCCATTCATTGTAGGTGTGGTTGTAAGCTGGTACAACCACCCTGAAAATCAGTCTAGCAGTTCCTTAGAAAATTGGACATAGTACTACCTGAAGACTCAGCTATACCACTCCTGGGCATATACCCAAAAGAAGTTCCAACATCTAACAAGGGCACATGTTCAACCATGTTCATAGAAGCCTTATTTATAATAGCTAGAAGCTGGAAAGAACCCAGATGTCCTTCAACAGAGGAATGGATGCAGAAATTGTGGTACATACACACAACGGAGTACTACTCAGATATTAAAAACAATGAGTTCATGAAAGTCCTAGGCAAATGATGGAACTTGAAGTTATCTGGAGTAAGGCAACTCAAACACAAAAGAGTGCTCATGGTATGTACTCACTGATAAGTGGATACCAGCCCCAAAAGGTCAGAATCACCCAAGAAACCATCCACAGAACTTATGAAACTCAAAGAGAAGGAAGGCCAGACGGTAGATGCCTCAGTTTTTTTCTAGAAGGAAGAAAAAACCGTTCACGGGAGGAAATAAAGGGACAAATAGAGGAGTAGGGATTGGAAAAAAGATCATCCAGAGACTGCCTGGATCCACCCCATATACACCCAATAAACCCAAGCACTATTGGTTATGCCAAGAAGTACTTACTGGCAGGAACCAGATAGAGATGCCTCCTTAGGGACTATGTCAGGGTCATACAGTTACAGTTGAGGATGCTTGCAGCTAACCATTGGACTGAACACAGGGACCCCAATGAAGATGCTATAGAAAGGACTGAAGAAGCGAAAAAGGTTTGCAACCTCATGGGAAGAACATTATCAACCAACCAAACCCAACTAAAACAGCAACCACTGAGCACATATGGAGAGACCCATGACTCTTGTTGTATATGTAGCAAAAGATAGCAGTGTCTAGCATCATTGTGAAAAGAGAGCTTTGGTCCAGTGAGGGCGTGTTTTCCTAATGTAGGGGAATGCTAAGTTACTGAGGTGGAAAGGCTGATTGGGAGAGGGTGCACCTTGGCTGAGACAAGTTGAGGTAACATTTGAAATGTAAATACAAAGGATATCCAATAAAATAATTTTTAAAAAAGTATAACCAATTTGAAAAAAAATGAAGAGACAATTAGACCTGCAGCATGACCCCCAGCCAGTTCTGAGACTGAAAGGCAGATTTTAATTCTTCCAGTTTTTTAAATACAATTTTAATTACATGCAAGTAATAATAATGTCAGTTCTAGGTTAAGGGAACAAGCAAGACAATGAACACAAACAGGGAACAAGTAACGCCATAAATAAAACCCCATAATCACTGTTAATAAGGGCTTGTAAAGATGACAGAATTTTCTGTCCTAGGCAAAGTCATACTATTGCCTAAAGCCCATTTTTTTTTGTTCTAGCCTAAAATCAGATTCTGAGCTTACTTCCTTATCCTAGTCCAATGTCAAATTCCTGCCAAGAGTAGCTCTACTTTTTAATCCTGGCCCAATTTCAGACTTTTGCTAAGTGACCCTAGAACCCCTCCACAATGCATCTCTTGACTTTTGAGATTTTTATCTATACATTAAATGTAGGATTTTAGTTTATTCAAGCAGAGAAGTCCTTCGGGGCATCTGGTCTACCAACTTGGTGGAAACAAAACATCATTTATCTATCTATCTATCTATCTATCTATCTATCTATCTATCTATCTATCATCTATCTATCTTTATCTATCTATCTATCATCTATCTATCTATCCATCTATCTATCTATCTATCATCTATCTATCTATCCATCATCTATCTATCTATCTATCTATCTATCTATCTATCTATCTATCTATCTTTCTATCTATCTATCATCTATCATCTATCTATCTATCTCTATCTATCTATCTATCTATCTATCTATCTATCTATCTATCATCTATCTATTTATCTATCATCTATCTATCTATCTATCTATCTATCTATCTATCTATCTATCTAATTTATGGTAAATTGAAGGATATGAGGCCAACTGGAAGTTAAATACAGTTCCAAGATGCAAAGAGAATTGGATGTTATCAAGTATACTTGGAGTCAGGGCTTATCTTGAATTAAATAGACCTAGTATTACAAGTGTTAGTGGGATGTGATTGGAGGAGCTAGGTTTGGGTTATCCAGAAGCTGTGATTTAGACATATATAATCAGAGCTCAGGGAAGAGATGGAGACAAGGATTTGAAATTATAATGACATGTGCCTAAGCTCCTGAGCCTTCTTTTATCATTGCTGTTGATGTTCCTAGTCTTGAATAAGCCATTAGACTTTTCCAGCTGCCACATCCCCATCTATAGAGATAATTCTGACAGCCTGTGAACTTTGGTGCAGGATAATGATGCATGTTCAGTGAGCATTGGCTGATGTTCATACTGGTAAGTCAGGAACCATGAGTGATTTCTAAAGAAATGCACAGCTTCCTCAGTGGCTAGACACCACAAATACCAGCATCATCTCTTAGGGATCAGGACTGTCATCTGCAGCTGGAAGAGAAGGGACTTGAAAAGATACTTTATATGATATGTAGATTTTCATGCCTGGGTTGCAGTGGAAACCTCAAAGTCCTTCTGGCGAGCAAGTCCAGGGCATGGTGCCACCCCTCAGTATGTGGTCCTGGGTTGTATAAAAAAGAAAGCTGAGCAAGCCATGAAAGGGAGTGAGTAAGCAGCCACCCTACAAGGACTCTGTTAGTTTCTGCCTTCAGGTTCCTCCTTTGAGTTTGCCTTGCTTTCCCCTCATGGTAGCTGGTAAACTAAGCAGAAATAAACCTTTCCTTCTCAAGTTGCTTTTAGTTAAGGTCTTTATCACAGAAAATGAAAATTTGTAAGTAAAACATTGACTTTCTGAGACTGACTTTGTTTCCTTATGTGATTGTCTCCAGTTGCATCTGTGTTTTTTCTATAAATAACATTTCATTATTCTTTATGGCTGAAAAAGAATCCCCTTGTATGTACACATTTGATGTATCCGTTCTTCTGTTGTTGGGCATCGTGGTTGGTTTCCCAGCTTAGTGTTGTGAACAGTGGTGCAGAGAACATTGACATGCAAGTCTCTGTGGTGTGCTGATCTGGTAAATACTTAGACGTGGCATAGATGTCCCATCTAGTATGTCTGTTCTCAGGAGCTTGCATACTGATCTCCATAGTAACTGGACTAGTGTATGTTCTTACTCAGTGTACAGGGTTCCTTTTGTCGCACACCCATCAAAAACACCCATTTATTTGTGTTCTCAGTATCTGCTATTCTGACAGGGGTGAGATGGATTCTCTCAGCTCGTTTCTCAGATGGGTAAGGTCTTAATTTTTTTCTCTCGTTGCTATGATAAGAGACCCTGACCAAAGCAACTTAAAGGAGATGGCCCTACTTGGCTCTTTGTTCCAGGTTCAATTCATTCTTAACTGGTAAGTTAAGGCATCAGTGATTTGAAGCAACTGGTCAGATCGACCCAGAGTCAGGAGCAGAGAGCAGCGAACTGAGGGATGCAGTTCTTGGCATTGTCTTCAGTTCTTGGCACTTAGCTCAGTGCCCATCACAGAAAATGCTGCTGCCCACATTCGGGGTGGGATTTTGCACCTCAATCAACCAAATTAAGAAAAAAATCCCTTACAGGCATGCCCATAGGCAAACCTAATCTAGACAAGTCCTCACTCAGACACTCAAGCCCGAAAATTCTAGGTTGTGATCAGTTGACCATTTAAAACCAGTTCTCACAAGGAGGGTGGATAACTTCTCATATGCATATAGGTCATTGGTACTTCATTCCCCGAGAACTGTGTTTTCCTACATTAAGCCCATTCGTTGGTATTTTTAGTGTTTAGATTTGGGGGGGGGGTGAGTTTTCTGATACTGAGTTCTAAGACATTAATCAGAGCTAGTTAGATTTTCTATGACTGGGAATTTATTTTGAAAATATTGTTTACTTATCTAGGTTTGTGCATGCACACATGCGTGCTGCACAATAGTCGTGTATCTGATAACTTCCTCCAGGAGTCGGTTCTCTCCTCCCATCACCTGTTTCCTAGTGGTGGAGCTCAGTTTTTTATTCCTGGCAACCAGCAGCTTTACTTGTTGCAACTTTCCAGCTCCCAGAGTTGGGATTTCTTGATTACTTTTGTTTATCTCTCCTAAAATCCATGTAGGAAAACCAAGTCCTATTTAGAGTAGCATTTCAAGCTATAACGTATTTAATTTTGAGGCCTTTCTTTTTTGAGGATCTCAGTGATGATTTTCCAATTAAGCTTAAGGGTTTATCAGTGGAAGATTTACATTTTCTCCCATCCATAGAACAAGCACCACATAGTCCTTCAAAGCAGAAAAGCAATCTACTGTATGACTAATGCATTCGGATCCATTCATTGACCTCTTCTTGTGAAAAAGCCCTCCACTGTCTGTCTTTGTGTAGAGTTAGGAATAAATGATTCAGTCTGTGGTTGCTTAGATAAGTTCAAGAACAGAGGGAAACACAGTGGAGAAGCAGACATGAAGCCATATCTATCTGGGATCTCGGGCATCCTCAGAGAGATGCTGTTGTGTACAAATAGCTTTTCAAAATGAATTTGTATAAATTCAGTATGCTCCCACCAATGGCAGAAAATGTAATTCAATTCTTTTTTTTTTTTTTTTTTTACTTAGAGCTGTTTTTCTTTTTTATTGTTGTTATAGGATTTAGCAGAGGAAAAGAAGGTAAGATTACATATTAAATGCCTTTGAAAAATTAGATTATTTTTACCTTAATATCCCTTTGCCTTTGTTATCTCTTTATTACACTCTCCCTATTATACCGATTATGGCTTTTCCATGCTGCTATACAGAACTAATCATATTAAAAGTCAAAAGAAAGTTCAGACAAGGAAACAAAATGTATTACATTAAAAATGAAGTTTTCTTAGGGCTGGAGCCTCACGGATGGACATAGCTCAGCTCTGTTGGATGGACAGTGGTCATCACAAAGGCTGACCTCAGATAAGCTCCCATGTCTCAGAATGTCAGTAGGTAAAGCTCCTCCTCAGATCATGGTGTCTTTAAGGACTTTCCTTCTTGATGTGACACAGACTAGAGTCATTGTAGATTTTCACAGTGAAGGCACACACACCTCCCACTGAGTTCACAAGCCCCGTTTGAAGCTACCTTTAGCAGGCATATCTAGTTCATCACTGTGTCTGTTCTTCCCCAGCTCATGTAGGAACTACAAGGGCTAATAGATGGAATAAATCTAGCGAGTGATGACCTTTCATTATCTTTGATGTCTATGTGGCTTGGTTACTTAACCTCACCAGACTCTTTGGAAGTGTATTTTATCTTTGCTTCCTGAAGAATTCCCAAAGTTCTTAATTACCATAGATTCTGGAAACTCTATAATTAGGCTGGGGCTTAAAGTAAAAGGCAATGCTTTGGAAGCTCATACATATTAGCAGGACCTGTAGGAGTTTAAAGCAAGTCTGTCAGAGCTCTGCTCCAGGGTGAACATTGAGTATGTAGTCTGCTTTCTCTGATGTTTGCATCTCACCATAGGAGGCAACAAAGGACACCTCCCCCACCCCCAAAAGACATTACAAGTGCTTGGAGGAAAAGGATGAAGGAAATGGCCACAAGTGACCACATCATAGGCTAGAAAACACATGAGCTATAGTTTTAGAGAGTAATGCTGTTTGGAAGCACAGGGAAAGAGCATGGAACAGACTGTTGGCAGCTGATAGTTGTCGGGGGACATCGTCATTTTCTTCAGTGGGAAAGCCACCAACTATTTGCTCCTGCACTGGTGAACCTTCCACACATGCTTGGGTACATTTACACTTAAACTGAGGGGGTAACACATAGAAAACAGCCATAGAAAGAGGAGGGGGGTCTTGTTGAGAAAAAGAGTTCCAGGGAGTTGGGGGAGGACATGACAAGAGAACGGGCTGCATATGAAAATGACTTAAATATATAAATGTATAAAACTGTTGCATAATAACAATGCTGATCAAAGAAGGAAGATGTTGTTTCCCTGGCCCACCAGTATACCGAAGATACTAACTGGATTGAAATATTCATAGTTGGATTCAAGGCTCCTCAGGTCTCTAAGGGAAACAAATGCCAATCATTGGGAGTGAAGGTGTGATTTAGAAAGAAAAGAGAAAGTAGGAATTGGTACTTGCTTCTCACAATGACACTTTATGTGAAGGAAGTAGGGGTTGGGGAGGCTGAGTCTGAGTCAGTTTTCTGTATGGGTGTCATAGTGGACACCTCAACCAGGTGCTACATTTGAGCTTTTGTTCTTCTTTCTCCTTCTCCTTCTTCTCCTTCTCCTTCTTCTCCTTCTCCTCTCTTCTTCCTCCTCTTCCTTCTCTCTCCCCCTCTTCCTCTCCCCCTCCCTCTCTCCCTTTGTATGTATTGTCATGAATAAAACTAGGCTTCACACATACCAGGCAGGTGCACTACAACTGAGCTATACTTTGGCTCTATGCTGTGTGTTCACAGGAAAACTAGAGTAGGCTGAATAAAGAACATTTAAGAAAGAGAATTTGAACCATAAGCAGAGGAACTTTCAAGGGAACCTAGTGGTGCTGAGTGTGGCCATGGGTAGGAGTGAGGCCAGGAGGATCTCATATATCTGAAGATGAGGCTTGCTCAGGATAGAGCCAAGGGCAGACTGAGACAGGAGGATCTCTGATGTTTGAAGGTAAGGCTTGTTTGGGATGGGATTAAGGAAGAACCATCCATCAGGGAAAGGGGAAAGAGTTTTCTTACTCTGAATCAAGAAAACTGTTTCAGACATTTTGTGCTAACTAAAAAGAGGCTTTCCTCGGGAGATAATGAGTATACTTCAACATAAGTATGCTGAAACTCTCAGAATTTCTTGTGAGGATGGCTGAGCTTTATATGCCCTCTGAATTTGTAGGTTAAAGCATCTATGGTTAATAACATGAAAGAGTACCCCCAGAGAAGTTTGTGTATGCATGTATGTGTGCATACTGTATGTGTGTATACATGTGTGCATGTGTGCTGGTGTCTGTGCATGTATGGGCATGCATATATGCATATTTTGCATCTCTTTGTGTGTGTGTGTGTGTGTGTGTGTGTGTGAATTTCGAGGCCAGAAGCTCATATCTTCTTTTCCCACTTTTCATCTTATTTTTGAAATAGCCTCCCCTTGAATCAGGAGTCCTTCCATTCAGCCAGCTTGGCCAATGAACAGTAGAGATCTGTCTTCATGTCCCTTGCACCATGGTTACAGACAGCTGTTGTACCCAGCTTTGACCTGGATGCTGTAGATTGAACTCATGCCCTCAGGCCTGACTGGCAAGTGCTCTACTCACTGAGCTATCTTTGTTCCTCTCCCACAACCAACCAACCAACCAACCAACAACCCACCAACCAACCAACCAACCAACCAACCAACAACCCACCCACCCCTCCTGATCTCAGCTAGGGTTTTCTCAACCTCCCTGATCTTCTTCTGAATGTTGAAATGACTTCCTGGGCATTCTGTTTAGGGATACTGATCTGAGAAGACACTAGACCCTTCGGTGGCTTTTTTGTTGCAAGTCCCCAGAATTTTCATCCGAAAGAAAGCTATGCCTTCATTCTTTGAGAAGTGCTCATAAAGGACGGTGGGAGACAGATGTGAGCGCACGGGGCTTCCCAATTAAATCTCTACTCAGCATCCAAATCAGTTCCCGGGAACTCTCTAGTTGCCAGCACATCTGTGTGGGTTTGTGCTGTAAGCACACGCGGTTATGGATACCCATGAGGCTCCAGAGACACCACTTAATGTCTCATTTGATGTTCATTAGACCACAGGAGACAGCATGTCTTCAATTCAGTGTGATTTTTTACCTGTGTGAAAACCAGAAAACGGATTGGGTTAAGAATCAGAAAACCGCTCAGCATTTTTTCCCCCATCTCTTTCCTTGGATTATTTTTTCTCCTCCTTATTACCATTAGCTTTGCTGGAAGAGTGCAACCTAATCACACAAATTACAGCCACTAAATCTTTCCTGCAGCTGAATTATGCAGAGACGAGACTTGGTCAACTGGAAAATTGCCACTGTGAGAAGACCTGCCAAGTGAGTGGGCTGCTCTACAGGGACCAAGACTCCTGGGTAGACGGCGACAACTGCAGGAACTGCACGTGCAAAGTAAGACCTGAGCTTGAGTCTTCTCTTCAAGACCCAGGTCCGCTGATCAGCGTGTGGCTATGCTTGTTAACACAGTGGTACTTCCGTCATACCCATTCACCTTTAACAACACTAGCAATTTCCAAATACTTGGAAATTAAAGTCTTCTTTTTTTTTCTATTTTCTTTGATTTAACTTAGTGCCTAAGAAACATACTACTATCTGGAGTCTGAAAGCCAGGTGTGTGTGTGGGGGGTACAGATTCCCTTGATTTTTCAGCCCTAAAGGGAGCTTTATTCTTTCTCCTGGAGTACACACTTTAAGATTTAATTCTATTACTTTCAATTATGTGTACTCATGTGTGTCTCTGTGTGAGAGTGTAGGTGAGAGTGTAGGTGCCCACAGGAGCCATAAGTTTTGGTGCTTCTCCTGGGCTGGAGTTACAAGTGTTCATAAGCTGAACAAAATGGATGCTGGGAACCGAACGCCCATCCTATGAAAGGGTGGTACATACTCTTAAGCACTGAGCCACCTCTCCAGCACCCACCGTAAAGTTTAGTCTCTCGATGTTTGTGTTACATTTTAAAAAGGTGTCTGTCCCTGAGAACTACAGACATCCACCTCTCCCTGCCTTACAGAATATTATCCATCACCTGAAGACTCCTGTAGTTTTGGAAAAATCATAAGAGCCTCACCTCAGATTAGTATGTAAACCCTGTCCAGTTGAAATTACTTGATAAAGATCTGAAGAATGCCATTGTTTGTCTAGGAAAACACAGAAATAGATTGTTAGAACCTTAAAAATGATTGGCAGGGTCTACTAAAGGTGTTATTTATGTTCTCATAGAAATGGGCTTTTTGTTTTCAGCCTAATCTACTTAGTCCAGACAGGCAGGTGGATGAAACCAGTGATGTTTATCAGAAAAGTAATTGAGGTGACGCAGGTTCATTCCGGCTGGAGAGAATGCTTTATTTGTCGTTGTGGAGGGGCCTGGGAATTTTCCACACTGCCCTGTCTCTCTGAGGTTTTGGGGAAGGGAGGCAAACTCCCTCCGAAGTAGACGTGTTAAGCGAGCACCTCAGAGACCCCTTTCTCTGTCTTTCCCTTCCCAGAGTGGTGCCGTGGAGTGCCGAAGGATGTCCTGTCCCCCGCTCAACTGTTCCCCAGACTCACTTCCTGTGCACATTTCCGGCCAGTGTTGTAAAGTTTGCAGACGTAAGTATTCACCAAGTGTCAGAGTGATCCTCTGCGCTTTTTGAGTTATTTCCCTCCATTTCGGGGCCCAACTCACATTTGTCAATTAAAGCAGGGACAGTAGATCTGATACTGGATAAGAGGGGCTGAACTGTTCATTTTGCGGCAGACACTGCACACAGACTCCTCCCTCATCTTCCCCCTCCCCCTCCTCCTTCCCCTCCTCTTCCTTCTGCTCCTCCTCCTCAGAAACTGTACCTACCCTAAAACAGTTCCCCATTCTTTACATCTGAAGCGACCAAGTCACGTCTCTAGTCTCTAACACCAGGCTGGACTTGAAGTGTGAATGTACAATCCCCAGGTTTATGTGGTTTGGTCTTTCTATTTTAAACACTCAAGTTAAGGGTCAAAATCTGTATTTAGTTTCTCTGATGATTTGGATAGATCTTTTGTTATTAAGGTGCCCTTTTTAGAACTTTAAGTATGAAATTAGTTTAAAACACCGAAACATTCATCTTCAGTGTTGGCCAACCCAAATAATAATGATAAAAAAAAAATCTTTTCGGCCTAGAGAGAGATGGCTCAGCAGTTAAGAGCATTTACTGCTCTTGCAGAGGACCCAGATTCAATTTCCAGCACCCACATGGCATCTCACAACCATCTGTAACTCCAGTTCCAAGGGACCTGACACCTTCTTTTACAGGTGTAGGTACCAAACACGGTGCACATACATACAGACAGACACTCACTCACATGTGTACATGGAAAAGAGAACTTAGAAATGTGCTCTTTGCTACCATTGCAGAGAACCCAAGGTAAACTAAGAGGGGGAGAGGCCTGCATGTTCCTTCTATGTTCTGTACTATGCTGGTCACATCACATCTTTTCAATGTATTGCCTTCTCATGGTAAGGTAACTTACACTGTTAGCACCCCACTTTACCCGATGCTCCAGCCTAGGGGGAATCAGTTTCCCAAAACCACAAGGCTAGCAACATCCTAAGGTAGCTTTGCTGACGAGATTTTTCTGCTGATTTTTCATAAAAGCACCTGATATAGAGAGAAAACTTCTGGATCGAAATGTGGCGACCTAGCTGAGTGGTGCATACATGCATTCCTGAACTGGGAACACAGAAAGAAGAGGGGTTAAGAGTTCAAGGCCACTTTCAGCCGTATAGTGAGTTTGAGATGTGCTTGGCTTACTCTGTCTCAAAAAATGCCAGCAACAAAATATCCCCCAACCAAAAAGAGCAGGCAAGCAAACAGACAAACGGGATTTAAATATTCTGCTTTGCTGACTACCTAGCTGTTACCACCTAACTGTGTTCTCGTAGTGTTAAAGACAACGAATCTTATTTTGCTGAATTCGGTTTTTCACTGTTTTCCTGTTGCATAATCACTTTCTAGTTATCAAAGGTCTAGGTTGTTTCCCACTTTTCATTATTATAAGAACTCTATAATAATGTGCTCCATACAGAAGCACATTTTTTTATTATTTTGAATTTCTTTATTTATTTTAATTTTAGAGTTTTTCCCTCTTTTTTTTATTGGATATTTTATTGGATTCTCTGTATTTACATTTCCGATGTTATACCCTTTCCGCCAATCCCATCCCCCTCCTCCTCCCATTGCCTCCATGAAGATGCTCCCTCTCCCAACCTCTCTCTTCCACCTCAGCACCTTGGCATTCCCCTACACTGGGAGAATTTCTTTAATATAAGATTGTCCAATGTAGAACAAATGACTGGGTCCCAAACTGACACTCATGACCCCATTGCATCTATTTACTGTGTGTGTGTGTGTGTGTGTGTGTGTGTGTGTGTGTGTGTGTATGTGTGTGTGTGTGTGTGTGTAGGTACATGTGGGATTCAGAGGACATCTCTAGCTGTCGGTTCTTTCCTTCCTCTATGTGTGTCTAGGGAATGAGCTTATAAATCAGCCTCTGCAGCAGGTGCCTTTATCTGCTGAGCCATCTTGCAGGCCCTCAAGGCCTTGGTTACATACAATTAATTCTCTTTATTATATAGTAGCGAGATGGACATTCTTCTGTATCCCAGTTAATTTGAGAATTATCGGGTTATGAGATGATCCCAGGAAGTTGCTCACTTTTTCTAAGATGCTGAAGCACGACCTAATGGTAATGGCAGAATATCCTGTTTATGTGGAGTCCAGATGAAATCGGTTACATAGAACTCATCTTCTCAGTGACTCTGATGATACTTTGATGCTCAGAGATTCGGTGGGGGATATGAACACAATAGATTAATATTTAATGTACCTCTACAGTTAAAAGTTTGGGAACTTCTGGCCTGAAAGACTTTTTATTTCTTACTGGGTTTTAAATAGAAATCTCTGGTAGGTAGTTTTGGGTTTGGGTGTCTGGTTTCGGCTGTGAAAGAAACTCCCACTGAACCAGGCACAAGTGCCAGTGTCCAGGATTGAAGTGTTACAGTTGTAGTGTATTGTGGACACATGCATGTTTAAGAATGTTCACAAGTAACAGCTTAGCAGGGTATTTAGGAATGAGTAAGACCTTTGTAGATGTCCCCGTGAGCAAGAACATACCCATCAGAGGGAAACACACAGCTTTAAAAAAGAAAAGGCACATAGAATTAAACACACAATTGGTTTTTTAAATTATTTTATTGGATATTCTCTGTATTTACATTTCAAATGTTATCCCCTCCCCAGCTCCCATCCCTCCTCCTCCTCCCCCTTCACTTGCTTCCATGAAGGTGCTCCCTCTTCCAGTTACCCTTTCCATCTCAGTGGCTTGGCATTCCCCTATGCTGGGAAAACTGGACTTCACTGGACCAAAAGCCTCTTCTCCCATTGATGCCAGACAATGCTGTCCTCTGAAAATTTAAAAATTTAAAGAGTATTGAGGGCTGGAACAAGGCCCCCTACACATTTGTAGCAGATGTGCAGCCTAGTCTTCATGTGGGTCTCCTAACAACTGGAGCGAGGGCTGTCTCCGAGTCTGTTGTCTGCCATTGGATCCCCTTCCCCCAACTGGACTGCCTGGTCCAGCCTCAGTGGGAGAGGATGTGCTTAGTCCGGCTGCTTAATGTCCCAGGGTGGGGGCGTACCCAAGGGGGTGGCTTCCTCTGAGCAGAGGAGGAGGGAGTAATTGGAGGAGGGATTTGTAAGGATGGGACTGGGAGGATGGGGAAGGGGGGTCTGTGACCAGTATGTAAAGTGAATAAGTTAATGAAAAAAGAGAAAAAAATAAATATAAGGTTATTTTTAAAAATTAAGGTTTTTGGGGGTGGTGGGTGGCATTGTGTGGATGGCTCAGTGGACAAGAGCACTGGCTGCTCTGGTTTCTAGCATCCACAGCTTACAATTGCTTATAAATTTGGTTGACTTCTTGGCCACCTACATGCATGTGGTATACATAAACTTACACAGGTGCACACATATAGACATCATTTTTTTAAAATGAAGCTTTAAATCTTTTTTTTTTTTTTTTTTAAGTGGGGCTATGGAACATTCAGGGAAGCGGTTTAAGAAAGGGCAATATGAGCAAGAGGCAGCTGCTAAGCCTGGGTCTTAGACATGTTCCATATGAAGGTGATGGGGGCAAGCAGATGGCGGTGGGGAGGAAGAGAAGGGATGGCCCTGCGTGACAGCTAAAAGACCCGGCATCTAAGTGTTGGTTTTCGTGAGACTCTGTGAGAGCAGGTGTTACATTTCTAAGGAGAGCCTGTAGGAGACGAGCAACGTGAAGCTCAGAGACAGGGCAGAGGGAAGGAACAGTTTGGTGCGCGGCTGTGTGTGTTACGTCTTCTGTTTGTCATCTCAGTTTGATGTGGGTCTCTTGCTCAGAGAGGGGGAGCTTGTAAGCTCACCAAGGTAATCTACCGGAGAACCCTTGAGCGTTCAGTGCTTTTGATCAACCACATACTTTTAGTGTAAAGCAGAGTCCTATGTCAAAGTCACCAAGTGCCCAGGGATGGCTGAGAGGTGAGAGGGAATGAAAATCTGAATGCATATGTGACAGGGACAATGAAAACAGCACCTGCCCAAGTGGCCAAAGTGTCCAGCCCCCAGAACTCAAGAAATCAAGGTCAAATCCAAAGGCCCAGATGTCTGTGGGTGCAGAAGGAACAATAAACTGTCTTTAAATGCCCAGCATGCTTCTTTCTGACATCATGAGAAGGGTGTGCTGAGGCTGGGTTTCAATTTCATGGTTGGACACTGTGAAATACCCCTACTTTGCACGTCCCTGGTGTGACATGAAGGGCCCCAGGTATCCATTTGCATTCCTGCTCACTCTGAACGCTGTAGAAATGAATTAATTCTCCAGACTCGCCTTGCACTTGGATTTCCTCAGACATTGAAAATAAGTCTTTTGGCCATAGATCAAGAGGTTTGATAACGAGGTCTTACGTTATACACAAAGAAGGAGATGACAGTGAAGGAAGAGATGTTAGCAGAGCGGTAGGGGGAAATATGAACGCACGGAGACTTTTTCAGTCCCAAAAGTTGTCTGAGGTTATTTCCCAGACACCTGACATCCATGTTGTATGAACTTTCTGCACCTGGACACAGCTGCAGGTGGTGGGGAGACATACAGACATAGGCTGGTATTATTCCCCAGGCCCCCAACTTCCCTATGATTAGACGACATAAAATTCAGCAGACATTTATTTTTTATAGCAGCCTGGTGGATGCAGGATGTGTCACTGAGTGTGGCACACACAGTAGGGCATTTTTATCTCCATAAAGGAGTTCTGGATGAGCCTCCCAGAAAAAGAGAGGAGCTAGCCGAATGTTTCAAGGCAGGGTAGCAAGCATGTTAATACCACTGTGCAGTGGCAAGGGGCCAAAGGGGAAGAAAAGGAGAATTTCTGCATTACCCAGCCCATGCCAAGACACAGATGGCAGTGCTAACAGGAGTGCGTTTAGCAGAACTGTCACTCTGGAGCCAGCCACCTTGCCAAGTTGGCAGCTGCTGTCTTCAGAAGTATGGGAATTTATCACACAGGAATCCCAGAGTTCTTCCTGTGTGAGCCAATGGGGTGGGGACACACAGAGTATCACTAGGAGCAACGAGTCACAGTCATGGGTTGATCTAGAACACTGAGGCATAAAAGAGATTTTTTTTTTTTAAATGAAGAATCAGGGAACTGTATCATTCCTCTTCTTAGGTGATGTTATTGTTGCTGCATTTGCTCTGAAACTGTTGGATGTTTGAAGCTATATGGAGTAGCAGAAATAACTCGTAGCAGACCAGGAGATTGTTGTTTTTTTTTTTTTTTTTTTAACTACTCACTAGAGCTCATTAGGTTGAAGTTGAAACGGTGTTTATCATTTTTAGTCAACAGTAAGCTCAGAGAGGCACTGAGCTTGAGGTCGGAGTCACAATTATGCCTATATACCTGACTCTCATGGAGGTGACAGCAGGGAAGATGTAAAAGTAAGTGTGTAGTTAAGGTACAATGTGATATATGCCCTCCTAGGGTGTTGTCCAAAGAACAATAGAAACAGCACGTAGGAGAGTTAATTAGGGCTCTGGCTCAGGAATGACTTCTTGGGGATGGAGAGATGTCTTAGTCTGTGCAGTGCCTTCTTTGGAAGCACGAGAATCAGAGCTAGGATCCCCACCACCCATAGAAATGTTGGACAAAGTGGCATGAACCTGGGAGGCCAGCCATGTGTGTATACAGAGGCAAGCAGATTCCTGAAATTCATTGGCTCCCCAGCCTAGCTAATCATGTTTAAGAATAAAATAATGCTGAGAGGAACAGAGGAATGAGAGCTGTTAATGACCTTGGGCTTCCCATGCACAAATGTGAGCACCCTCCCACCCTGTACTTATCCACCTAATTAAGAACTTATATCACAAATACAACACACACACAAACACACACACACACACACACACACACACACACACACACACACACACACAGACACAGATACAGACATATGCTTCTTAAGAGAAGATGGGATATTACTAAAATATATCTATGTCTGTCTGTCTGTCTATCTATCTATCTATCTATCTATCTATCTATCTATCTATCTATCTGATGAAAATGGATGGCTATAAGTGGGGAGGGTGTAGATTGGGGCATATATGTTTGAGAGGGTAGAAATTGGTAAGTATATATGTTGGAAGGGAAGAAATGGATGGGTTTATATATTAAAAGATGCAAATGGATGAGTAAATAAATATCTTGGAAGGGTAAAAACTGGGAGGGTAGAAATGTACAGTTATGCATGTTAAACAGATGGTATATGTTGAACTATGAAAAGGGATGGATATATGTTTAAAAGATAGAAATGGATGTGTGTAGTGTTGGGGTGGTATGCAGGCTAGGTTTTTATGTCAACTTGACACAATCGAGAGGAAGGAACTTAGACGTAGAAAATGTCTCCATAAGTTTGGGGTGTACAGAGCCAACAGTGGATGGAGCTTGGGGACTTTTATGGATGAATAGGAAGAAGGGTTGCAGGCCTCAGAGGAGATAGGAAGTCCACAGGAGTCAACTAACCTGGACACTAGGGGTTCTCAGAGACTGAACAACAAACCAAAGAACATATCCAGACTGGACCTACGCCTCCCTGCACATATGTAGGAGATGTGCAGCTGGTCTTTATGTGGGGTCCCGAACACCTGGAACAGGGGCTACCCCAAAAGCTGTTGCCTGTCTGTGGGATATGTTCTATCACCTGGGATGCCTTGTCTGGCCTCAGTGGGAGAAGATGTGCCTAGCTTCACAGAGACTTGAAGTGCTAGTGTGGGGGGATACTGAGGGGGACCCCACCCACTCAGAAGAGAAGGGGAAGGGGGTGAGGGAAGGATTATGGGAGGGGTGACTGGGAGGCAGTGAGAGGGATATAAAGTGAATAAGTAAAGAAATTTAAAAAGATTTTTAAAATAATTGGGGTGGAGATAATGCTGTTGGGCATTTTCTTGGTTATTGACTGATATTGGAGAGCTCAGCCTGTGGTGGATGGTGCCATTCCTGACTGGTGGTCTTGGTTTCTATAAAAGAGCTGGCTGAACAAGCTATCCTGAATTGAAAATCTGTTTCTGGTTATCTGGAATTATCTGTGGTTAATAAGATGGCAGAACTACTAAAGCAAATCCATTGTTTTGCTTGTATACTTGATGCCAGTTGGCTGGAGCTGAGAATTTAGGAAGCAGTGATTAGGAAGAGACTAGTATCACATAAATTATTCTGGAAAATGGCTCCTGAGAGTCAGCCATCAGAAGCTGTGTTTCAGAGGTTACCAGGGTTGTATGTTTCACGGACAGCCACACTTGGTAGTAGTTACTCAGGTGGTAATGGTTTTGGAGGCGTGGAGGTTTCATAAATAGCAGCTGAGGTTTGGCACTGTGAGAAGCCAGGATGTGCCATTGGGGAGGATGTAGAGCCTCAGAAGACCCAGAACTGAAGGCATTGTAGAGAGAAACTGAAGCTTGGCTTTGTGAAGAGAGCTGAGGAGATGCATTAATCAAAGGGCATCCAAGTTGCTGCAGAAGAACCAAGCCTTTTTGAGAAAGCAGTACCATAGAATAACCATCAAGAACAGCAGCAGAGATGGAGTGGAGTAGCCAAAGTTTACATAGGAAGACAAGCTATGTGTGATGCAGCAGGTAAGCCAGGGAGGTGACCTAAGGCCTGTCAGGAGCCCAGAAGAGCATGAGTGAGTCCCAAAGAGTGGACATTGAGCTACTTATATTTTTAAAGTTTGGTTTTACTTTCTTCAGATCACGAATATGCCCTGGTTCTTCCCTCTTGAAGTAAGAAAACATCTTAATTTATTTTTGTTATTTTTTTCTAATCCCACAGTTGAGACTTTAAACTTTTAAAAATGATATTTTGGAGTTTGACAGAGATTTTGGACTTTAAAAAAGTGGATTTAAAAAAAAAGATAACTTTTAAAGAATTTGAATTTTTAAGGCTGTAGAATTTTTAAAGTTTGTAAAATGTTTTGTAGTGATGTCTTTAATTAATGTGCATTCTTAGAGATGGACAGGAAAGGGTTGTGGCTTAATAAAGATGTGCTTGAATGTGAAGATGACAGGAGTCAATCATGCTGGCTAGTTTTATGTCAGCTTAACACAAGCTATAATAATCTGTGAGGAGGGAGCCTTGATTGAGCAAGTGCCTCCATAAGGTTGTAAGACAAGCCTGTAAGGCATTTTCTTCATTAGTGATTTATGGAGCAGGGCTTAACCCATCGTGAATGGTGCCACTCCCAGGCTGGTGGTCCCGGATCCTATAAGAAATCAAGCCAAGCAAGCCATGGGCCACAAACCAGTAAGCAGTGTCCACCCACGAGCTCTATATTAGTTCTTGTTTCCAGGTTCTTTCCCTGTTTGAGTTCCTGTCGTGACTTCCTCTGATGATGACCAATGATATGGAAGCATAGCGCAGATAAACCCCTTCCGCCCGTCTTTGTTTTTTTTTTTTTTCATGGTGTTTCTTCACAGCAGTAGTAACCCCAACTAAGACAGAGGTGTCAGTGCACAGTGGAGATCTGAGCTTTCCTATAGAGGACAAGACTCTATGCAATGCTTGGCATTGAGAGATAACATAACCGTGACAATTTGGGGTATGGATATTTTAGTAAAAGCACAGCACAGGGAATGGTGTGTTTTTGAGGTTTTGAGAGATCAGGAAAAGCTGACAGACCACGATGCCATTTTAGTTGTCTGTGGAAGGACTGGGGAAGGCTGAGGTTAAATCAGGGAGGTTTGGTAGCATTGGAGAAGAGGGACACTCATGGTCTGAATGAAGACACCGCCAGTTAAGGAATGGAGAAGCATAAATTGAGCAGGAAGCATTGTTCAGACGTGGTTCCTCACTGGACTGAAGATTGAGTAAGAAGTACACATAGAAGGAGCTGACATAGATAATGGTGCCGTTCACTGAGAAGAGAGCACTAAGGTGAAGCTGGGTCATGTGGGTTAATGCAGACCAGGTGTTGACCAGGAACAGTCTGCCATGGAGATTCCACATGCATTATTAGAAAGGCACAAGAATGAGCACTGAAGGAGGCAGAGTCAGGCAGAAGTTGGTTGACAAGATCCTCATAGCAAATGCCTGAGTTCTTCCTTCTGGGATTCTCAGTCAGAATAGCCTTTCGGAGTTGTCCTGAGTCAGCCCCGGAAGGCAGAACTTTGTGTTATTTTATCAATGCTTTATCAGATTTGGGCGGGTCCGGTAAGAAGTCTTGACTTTGGGCAAAGTGGTTCTCTCCATAGCCCAGCACAGATCAAGGGTTGGCTGAGGCCTGTTGGGTAACACTGTTCCAACAGCTGTGCAAATGTCAGTTGTCACAGAGGGCTCAGGCAGCGTGTGAGAGCATCTACCCCCCAGAGGAGACATGTTAAGTAAACCAGCATTTGTCTTTGGCTCTTCATTTTCTGTGAGTGTGACGGTTGGGCAGATGCTTACAAGGTGAACATGAACGTTGCATGAGAAGGTGAAGACTGTAGAACCAGGGAACTACCAAAGTCAATCAACTCAACTTTAATAGATACGGAAAAGGCCTGAGAGGTGAAGCGGTTTTATGAACTAAAGGCAAGTGTGTATTTATTTCTGTTTCTCTAGAGAGTTGGGGCTAGAGAGCCCTTATCAGGCCAGGAAAGATTTCAATCAGACCTTTGCTTTCTGTTTCCTCTTGAAGTGGCTGGAAAAAAATCTAGTGGAATTAGAGAGGGGTCATAGCAAATTGACATATTCTGCAAATGCTTAAAATGAGTCAGCAAGTGAAGCCAAGGGCTGAGCCCTGGCAGAATCTAAATTGAGCTGTTCCTCTTTGAAATGTTCTACAGGGCTGACTTCCACATTCTGCTCTCCCTGCTAGCCCACACAGATCACCATTCTCAAGGCCTCTTTTTCAGTGTACTGATGTCACAATTGGCCAGGTTGGCTTGCTTGTCTTAGCTGTCTGAATATGAATAAGTGCACCTGGGCTCAGGGCCCTCTCCTCACAGAATCATAAGGAAGCACATGATCCCCCAGCGTTTTGTAAAATTTTTATGAACAAAATCTTTACCCAGAGGCACATCTGATAGCAGGATGGTCTGCACCAAAAATACTGCTAATTTGACTAGGGAGGTGGCTTAGTACTTACAACGCTACAAGTATGAGGACTTGAGTTCAGATTCCCAGTACTCAAATAAATAGCTGGGCATGGCCATGCAATGGCGGCTCTGGAAAGGCAGAATCAGGCAGATCCTGGAGCTCACTGGCTGGTCAGTCTACCTGAATCAGAGAGCTCCGGGTTCAGTACTAGACCCTATCTCAACAAATAGGGTGGAGAGGGGTATAGAAAGATACCCGATGTTGACATAAAGTTACCCCATGCACATGCTTCTACCTGTACTCATGAGTACACACACACACACACACACACACACACACACACACACACACACACACAAGTGAGGGGAGAACTTTTTGGCCATCTATCTATGATTCTATGTATCTATCTTACTAATTTGCTTTACATCCAGATCACTGACCCCTCCCAGTAACAGCTTCTCACAATCCTTTCCCTGTACCCCTCCCCTTCTCCTCTGAGTGGGTGGGAGCCTACTACTCTAGCACATCAACTCTCTGTGAGGCTAGGTGGATCCACTGAGGCCAGACAAGGCAGACTAGCTAGAACACTTCCCATGTACAAGCAACAACTTATTAGATAGCATATCTACTTCCCCACACCCCGAGACAGGTTGTTTAGGACCCACAAGAAGACCAAGTTCAACTTCTGCTACATATGTGCAGGAAGGCCTTGGTCCAACGAGTGTATGATTTTAGTTGGTTGTCCAGTCTCTGAGAGCCCCAAGGTTCCAGGTCATTTGACTCTGTTAGTCTTCTTGTGGAGTTTCTATCTCCTTCTGGGTCCACAATCCTTTCCTCTATTCTTCTGTTAGAGTTCCAGTCCTAAAGCTCCATCCACTGTTTAGCTGTGGGTGCCTGTATCTGAGTCAGCTGCTACGTGGAGTCTCTCAGAGGACAGCCATCTTAGACTCCTGGTACAAGTATAAGAGAGTATCATAAATAGTGTCAGTGATTGGTGCTTATCCACGGGATGGGTCTCAAGTTGGGCCAGTTATTGGTTGGCCATTTTCTCATTCTCTGCTCCATTTCATTCCTACATTTCTTGTAAGTGAGGTAACCCAGACCCCAAAGGACATACATGGTATATACTCACTTAAAAGTGGATATTAGCCACAGAATACAGGGTACCTATGCTACATTCCACAGATTCAAAGTAAACAAGAAGAAGGGCACACGTGAGAATGCTTGAATTTTACTTAGAAGGGGGAATAAAATAGTCACGAGAAGCAGATGGAGGGAGGGAACTGGGTGGGAGAGGAGATGGGGAAGGGAATAGGGGCTTCAGCATCAGGTTTGGGGAGGGACAGGAGGCATGACTAGGTGTCCATGAGAATGAATAGAAATCTTCAACTGATGGATGTGGGGAAGTAAGGGGTATCTCTAGGATGAAACAGAGACCTGGGACTATGGAGGTCCCAGGTGTGGGGCAACCTTAGCTGTGACTCACAACATTGGGGATATGGAACCTGAAGAGGCCACCTCCTGTACTAGGCAGGGACCCCAAAGTACTGATTGGGGACACCAACCTACCCACAAAACTTTTAGCCCAAATTTACCCTTTGTCTCCCCCCCCCATTAATTTTGCTATACTATGAAGGTGAGGTAAACTCAAAAAAGCGGAGGTCTGCCTTACGTGCCAGTCTTCCCATGCCTTACATTAGATGAAGAATGTAATATTGCTCAGACTCAGGAAGTCAATGTTCCTGTGGTATCTGTTGACTTTGGATGGAAACTGAAGCCATTTTGTCGCACAGCATGACTAGGTATGAACTGTATTTTTGTTTTCTTGCAGCAAAATGTATCTATGGAGGAAAAGTTCTTGCTGAGGGCCAGCGGATTTTAACCAAGACCTGCCGGGAATGTCGAGTAAGTTTATTCATGGTCCCTGTCATTTCCACAGAGCAGACAGAAGATAGACATGTGGTGTGCCTCTGCGGGGTATGTTGTCCTAAATGGGTCCCTGAGAGGCAAGTTAATGGGCTGGAGTCAAGGTGGATATAGCTACCATTGCTGTGTGATCAGCTTGCGTTCAGGGGAGTAACATGCCTCGAGATGCAGTCAGTACAGGAAGGATGTGGGAAGGAAAAGGAAACAGGAGCTGCTGTGGATGGGGATGTTGATACGTGGCCCGAGGAAGGGTTATGTGTTGGTAGTAGGCGATGAGTAGGTGACAGCATCCTTGACTGTGCCAAGCTCCACCAAGTGGTAAAAGAATTCTAGGAAACTTCCCTTGCTTATTGTTTATTGTCCCACCATCACGAAATAAGTTATAAAGAATATTGCTACTAGACATCCAGCAGACAGGAGTCAGGAAGACGATGTTTCCCAGCCCTCAACTGGGCTCTGAGGACACCGTCACGAATGCTTTATTCCAGCACTGCTCTAGGATTCGCATCTACAACAGTAAATGCCGGCCCCAGTGTAGTCCTAGGATGTGAAGACATGGCAGGAACCAAATTCTTTTCTTCATAAACTTATATTCTATCATGGGAGAAACGTGCAATTAGCAAAAATACAACAAGCAGTGGTAACGGACCTTCTGGTCTCCTGAAATGTTCATGTGCAATGAGGAGGAGAGACAATCATACTGAGTTACTCTGCACATGGTCAGCCTGGTCCTATTGGTTAGTCCCTCTTGCTGTGAGTACTGCAAGCTACTGTGGTCTCAACATCAAGGCCAACCAGGCCTCTTTGAAGGTGATTGGTAGTTTTACTTCCTAGGTTGAAGAGAGTGAAAACATATTCTGGGGGTTGGGGAGAGGATTTAAAATTTGCAAGTGTCAGAGCCATAAGGAAAGAGATTATTTATTATTTATATGTAGGAAGTTCTGAATATTTTCACTTGGTGAAATTTTACGGTACATTTGGAGATTGAAGACAGATGGAGATTCATATTCCTGGGAAGCCTACTCTTGTCTGAAAGGAAATGAAGGTGGAACAGTTTTTGGGGAGAGGGGAGGTGCTGGGTGGGGTGAGGGAATCTGAAAAGAGGGAAGAGAAGAGCACTGTGGTCAGGATATAATATGTAATAGAAGGATTTTAAAAAGAAAATTCAAAAATAGGTGAGAAAATGTCTATCTTGACCTGACCTTCATGGAAACAAGTGTCCTTAGCAAGTGTATGTAGGCATGTAATAACACCCATATATTTTTAAGGTCCAGTATGACTACAATGAAAAAAGTACTGGGTGTCATTGAACCATAATGGTTAAGAGTTGCCAACCTGTGGCAGTGACAAGAAATATGAATAAAAAGGAGGGTTTAAGAACCATGTAGAAACAGATCTGAAGAGTCTTTTTACATGGCTTTGGGTGCTCATTTCTGATGTTGATATCAGGATGCCTGATAATGTCAAAGACAATTCCAGTTTATGGTCTTGGTTATGAAAGCCTGAAACCTTCCTTGGGTATTATTAGCAAAAATGGTCAATTGTTTTGAAAGCAATACTACGTGAACTACTGAGTTCCTAAAATGGTCAAGAGGAAGACTATGAGACTTAGAGTGCAGGGTCTCAGAAGTCAGGAAGCATGCACCACAGGCACAGTCTAGTATTGATGAATATGGCAGGCCTATTTGCAGTGGTAAATGCCTCCAGTACCAGGAATAGCTGGTGTCATCAGTCAAATACAACATGTTCAGTAGGGGGAGAATGTGGCCTCTTTAATTGTTTGTGTGGGGAGTTTGTCACTTAGAAGGGAGAAGGCATTCCTACGAGAAAACTGTGGTACTCAGAGAAGTGGAATGGAATCGTGAGACCACAAATATGCTGGATGCCTTCATTAGGCAAAGGCATTGCATTTAATCAAGAAAAAGGAGGACTGTGTAGTGTGGGGAAGGTGGGATGTAGAGAACAAATGGACAGGACAAGCTTGATAGCTTTGGCTATTCATTGCTATGCAACCAACTCCCTAAAACATAGTGACTAAAATTGTAATACATAAATCACACCTCCCACACACGTGTGTGTATATATTCACATATGTGCATGTGGAGGCTTTTTATTTGTCACCTTGGGTATTAGCCTTCAGTCACCTTCAACCTTGTGTTTTGAGACAGTGTCTCTGTGTTGGCCTGGAACATGTGGAATTAGCTAGCTCTCCCTCTATCTAGCATGGGGATTATAAAAGTCCACTTCCATACCTAGGGGTTCTTGAACTCAGTTTCTCATACTTGTATGCTAGATTTAGATCAGTATTTTGTAACGATCTCTTGTAGTTGAGTACGTTGCATGCAGTTAAATGTACAGTTCTCATTTGGAGTGTCATTGTGGTCACAATGTTTTGAATATTGGAGGTAGAACCCTATGATGATGCCATAAGTAAGGATGTTGGATGCCCAAGATGATTTCTTTATTAATCTATAAGACAATTGAAACAGATTGTCCCCTTCCCCATTCATGTCTATGTAGATACTTTCTTATGGAGTGTTTCCTGTGACCTAGTCTCCAAAGAGACTTAGTCTCATTTCCTCTTAATTCTACTATTTGCATTTAGCTTCTACAGATTTATCATTAAGGAGGACGGTGAGAGAGCATGGATACCAGGAACATACATGCTTAGAAACCAACTGTTAAAGAAAAGAATCTGATATAGTTTTCTGTGAAAATACCCATGTCTACTTGCCCATACCTTTCTTTATTTGCATTTATTAACATATCAAGTAGTTTATTACCTGGCCAGAAACCATTAGTAACCAGCAAATTCCTTTGATTTGGTGAAAACCCACCTATCTATAACTTGTACCCAGTGACCTTACTTTTGATCTCTGGAAGGTATGAGAATAAGTTAGTTCACCCCAACAGAGTGGCCTCATGTTGACAGATCAAAAGTCTGTAGTTACATGGACTTCAGTGAAGTTCAGATTCCCTTTGTTGGTTCTTAGTAAGAGCCAATTGGGAGAGAGTGGAAGCAGAAGATAAAGCTAGAGTTCTTGTATCTTTTTATTTTCCTCTTCCCACCTTGCTCACTGCATCCTAGAGGAATACAAACAAATGTCAATACAAAAGTTTGTTCCAGCCTTCATCTGGGATGCTTGATCAGACATCACTTTCCTAGACAATATTAACAGAGAAGACAGCAAAGGAAAAATACTACTTACTCATTTGATTTAGGGTCCCGGAGAACAAAACTGGAGGCACGGGGCTTTTGAGTTAATGCTTTACTTATATATTCTTTGTTAGTAATGAGGAGATGGAATTAGGACAGTGCGAGGAAGGGGCAGACAGGAAGAGATGGGGAAGGAAAGGAAGAAGAGAAAATGTACTACTATGTGACCACAGACCAAGGCTGATTTTGTGAGACACTTCAAGAGATGCCAAGTGAACTGCCCTGTCTACAATAGACATAAAATCTTTTAAAATGCTTTTTATTTATGTTCTTTTATTTTCATCACATCTCAAGAGAAAAGGAAGAATTCATTTTAAACATTGAGCAGAACACAGTGTTTAGAGACTTACTAGGCATTCAAAGAGATCTCAAAGAAGAGCCCAAATCTCTTCTTTTATGGGGCTTAGGAGAAAAGGCTTTCTCCTGTATCTTTTTCTAACTGGCAACATCTTCTAAGGGTTGATCCCCTTGAATTTCATCTTTGTGTTCCCCATTACCCCTTCCTGTCTGATATCATGTATGGTACAGATCCTGTTGGTCCAGCTAGTTTGGTGGTTAGGGTTAGGGTTAGTAGTTTAGTAGTGTGCTGGTTGTAAATGTCAATGTGTATGACCTCGAATCATATAGAAGAAACCCTTAGTTGATAAATTATCTAGATGAGGTTGGCCTATGGGTGTGTCTGTGGGGATTCTTTTGATTATTGATGGTCCCAGCCCATTATGGACAGCATTGTTCATGTGCTAGGCCCTGAATTGTAAGAGCCTGCAAAGCTAGCTGAACACAGAAGCCAGCAAGCGGGTCACATGGGGTAAGCTTGTCTCTTCCTCTGCTCTTCACTGTGTATGTACTACTTTATGTTCCTGCCTTGACTTTTCTGCAATGATGGCTGATAACCTGGAGCTGGGAACCCTTTCCTCCTTCATGTTGCTTTAGGCTAGGTCTTTGCCATGGCAACCGAATGACACTGAGGCTGGTATCTCTCTATCAGTAGATGCTGGGCATGGATCTCATTTGCTAGAATCAAAGGTGGGGATGAGATGGCAGTAAGGACTTTGTTTTTTTGTTTTTTGTTTTTGTCTCTTTATCAACTAGGAAGCTCACAGGCCTGGGATGTGGCATGATCTCCAACCTAAGGCAAGCATATCACAACAGGGAATATTGAGTACACAGAGGAGGAAATGTGGTGCTTAGCACTAAATCTTCAGTGAACATGAGTTGTTCTCATCTTTCATGGTCTTGGCCAACTTCCTTGAGTATAATTAAAGATGTCATGGTCTATGTCTTCTGGGGAGGACAATGAATTTAGATTCTGCCTTTGGTTTTCTCTCCTACCTCAGGGAAAGGCAGGGTGATTAAAGGGAGTTCTGCCTACTCTGCTGTGATCACAGGGTAAACCACAGGACTGACACTCATTAAACCTATATTCCTCTTTGCATTTTGAGCAGAGGCCTTGGGCGACTCTCTCTGAAGTCTCTTTCGTGACTAGATCCTTGTCATCAGAGATGTCCAGAGCAGACACATTTGAGATATGTAGAATAAATGGGCTTGGGTTGAAATGGTGGCTTATCTGAGTAGCCTATTGGCATCACTACCCCTATGCTTAGGATTGATGAGTTAAAAAGCAATTTGTCCAGAGAATTCTTTACACAGACTCTGTGTGTGTGTATGTGTGTGCGCGCACACGCACGCCTGTGTGTGTATTGATAGGAATAATTTCACCGTGTTTTGAAAAGTGATTTATTTGTTGACTTTCTGTAAATATTTATGAGTTATTCTGTCCACAGAGAAATGAATCATTTACAATATCATTTAATATTCCTTATGTACTTACTATTTTTTGATTATTACCTAAGATAGTTAAAAACATATTATTAAATTTAAGTATCATAATAACCCTACAAGGTATGTTCTACACAGATGTGGCAGGCAGGGTTCAGAAGGTCAAGGGAGCTGGAGTCAGCCTTTGTGTATACATGTTCTTAGGTTTTCTGTGGTCTCAGGCTTTGAATTATTTGTAATAGTTCTTGGTTTTTGAATTTTAGAGAGGTAGTATGTTCATTTTCTTTTTTGTTATGTTATTTTTCTTTTTTGGTGGAGGCCATTTAAGTGAGAAGGGTTATTTTTTGTTCATAGATTAAAAATATTTTAATTTTTATCCTTTAGGTCTCACACATGTATGCCACGAGTTCTATCCATTTTCACTCTGTTACCCTTACCCTGACCCATTGATATCATTCTTCTTTCTGAAAAAAAAAATTCTACCTTCTACTTTCATTTTTTTCAGTGTGTGTAGGAGCCACAGAGTTGAATTAGGGTTGCTTGCATGAGCATGGGTAGGGAGTTATTTATGGGATGAGGGTTAACTTATCAGTGGGTACAGTATGTCATTGAAGAAAATGACATCCTTTTCCAAGCGTCTGTAGGTGTCAATACTCCTTCAGAGATGGGTGGGGCCTCGAGTCTCCCTTCCCCCTCCCAGATGAAATTTTGGTGGGTCTCATCTTGGGCAGGTCTTCTTCCAGTAGCTACAGCTGCACTGATCTGAAGAGTTCAATGGCCATGTCTTTTTGTAGCCCCACCTCTTCATTCTCCAGCTCCATTCTTCCTGCTTGATCTTTAGTCTTTCCTCTAGACTTATCATGGTGGAAAGTCATGGCATCTAGAGGTGGAGGCACATTAAAACCCGAAGTCAGGAGGTAAAGAGCAGTAAATTGTGGCATGGGTCACTTGCCCCTAATTCAATGGTTCTACCTTAAGTTAGGTTAGACCTTCCCACAATCCATCTAATCTAGATAATCCTAAGCACTCATGGATGCTTTTCTCTTAAGTGACTCTAGATTCACTTCAGATGAAACAGTAGAAATCTTGTGAAATTGACCATCAACACTGACTAGCACGGATGACTAATGATCTTTCAGTATAACTGAGGATACATAGTCAGGTTAGGATACACTGATTAATCAACAAAGGAAATTTCTATATAAGGCTACAGAAGAATGTGGAGGCCCATTTAATGAGTATGGTTAGTGAGGATAGAGGATAGTGGGTGTGGATGAGACTGGTCTGCCTGACATAGTCTTTCTTAGTACTGTATGGCTTCTGTTGTATATAATAGATTAATTTCTCCCCAAGACACCCAAAGACACCTACTCACTTGAGAAAATAGAGGATATACTTACTCAAGTAATGATTGTGTTCTTTGGTTCAGATAAGGATCCCCTGTCAATGAAAGGCAACCCGGATCTCTACCCATTTCTGTTTTATGGGTTTGAATTAGGGAGAACTTTCTTCTTAGTTTTTTGCTTTGTTTATGTGTGTCTATGTGTATGTGCCTGTGAGGGACAGATACAGTCTGAGGCCAGAGCTCCAGGAGCTGGGGCTAAAGTTAGGGAAAGTTGTCAACCATGTGGTATGGTTAGGCTTCTCTTTGGGGAGTAATAGCAGTGAGACGTTATGGGTGCAGCTTCTGACATTCCTAGGAGACATGATTCCACAGCAAGCCCCCAACACATTATTTTTAAACCACGCCGAGGAACTCTTCTAACAGTCTTGCCTCCATTTGCCCAATTATCAACTCTTCTGGAACATTTCTTCAGCACAGTGGCAGTTTTCAGCTTGCAGATGTTTATATGTTTTTAGAAATTCAAGTCAGAGCCTGGTGAGGTGATTTGTATAGAACTTGGATTGTTTACGTTAGAGCACTGAGCAGGGTAGTTACTCTCAAATAGGAAAAGTAGAATAATTGTGTTTTTCCACCAACACAGAACTCAGTGCAGAGATCACAACGTACAACAATCAGGAAGATTTAAGAGTAATGACAGATTACTTTTTACTAGCAAGAATTTTCAAGAGAGTTGAAAACCATTTCTCCCTGGGCTAATGCACGCAGATGTAGTTATACAACAATAAAGATGGCTCAGGTTACCTTAAAAATATACTAGTAGCTTTGTCTCAATCGAAGCTTTGGAATTGGGTCTTACTTATTCACTATATTAAGGGTTGATTAGAATCCTCAACTTTGGGTCATTGTGACAGCTCAGCAGGTAAAAGAACCTGTTACCAAGCTTGGCTACCTCAGTTCATTCCCCATAACGCATGTGGTGGAAGGAGAGAACTGACTTACATATTGTCTTCTGACCTCTACATGTGTGCTGTGCCACATGCGTGATCTCTGAGTAGATAAATATAATGGAAAAAAAATTCAAAAAGTTCTGTTAGGTGATGTAATGAGTAGCTAGAGCAAACTCCTCTTATAGAAAGAAAACACCATGAGTGAGCTCTTTTAAGAAGTCTTCCATGGCATTCAAAGTATTGTTTAGCAACAACAGAAATATACATGCATATTTGAGCACTGAACAGGTTAATTACTATAAAATAGGAAAAGTGGAATTATTGTGTGTTTCCACTAACATAGCTCAGTGCAGAGGTCATGACATACAACAATCAGGAAGATTTAAAAAATACACATCCATGTTGCAAAATTTTAGATTTAGAGGGAAAAATACAAGGAAGTAACTGGAAATCATCTAGAATCTACCAGAGAAGAGTTCATTTTGACAACAGGTTTAGTGAAATACTGACACATACATTCCTTGTCCTAATTTGAGTACTCCTAGAAGCAGACTCTGCAACTAGGAAGTGACCTGTTCAGGAAGTGCTCCCAGTAGGACCTGTTGGACTATGGATGAATTAGGTGGGGGAGAGGAAGAACCTCAGCAAAGAAAGAATTCAAATAAAAGGTCACCTATAGCCGGAACCTACTGGGCATTTTGGATTGTAAATCATACTTCGGAGAATGTTCATCTTGTAGATGTATGCCTCACATACTATTAAGCCACTGGCTTTGGGCCATGGAAGGGGTGTAGAACTTGAAGGTAGCTTCCAGCTTTGCAAATGGATGCAGCAATCAATGTGCCCTCTGTCAGAGGTGAGCCAACATCAGGGTGTTAGAAAAGCATCATGAACTTGGAGATGGGAGCAGAGTTTGGCTAAAAAGCATTCACCAGTTTTTGTTTTGTTTTTAAATCTATGTTGGAGGCAATGCACCAGAGCCTGTACCTTACTGTGGGGTGATAGGATTGGAGTTGATAATGAGTCATTCATTTTTATTTCCATGCAGTACAGTTCCAGAGAGGGAGGACCTTAGCTTCTGTTGCCTTGGAATAGTTGGTTTGCCTCAGATGCCCACAGCAGTCTTACTCCTGATGCTTAGACTCTGACCACTGTCAGATACATGGGAAATGAGGATAGTCTGTCTGGAAAAGAGGACTGAATGTTGTAACAGGATCAGTTGTTGAGTCATAGGGCCAGTCTCTCATGGAATCCGGAAAAAAAAAAAGTTTAAAAAGAGCACCAGAGGTGGGTGGACTATGAGAGAGAATGCTAGGGACAAGGCTGGCTGGGTGGGAAACTTCAAAGAAGGAAGAGAAAGGCATGTTGCAGACAACTTATTGGAAGGCAAGTCGCTGATCTCTGTGGCTCACTTCATGCCACTGACTTGATAGAACTCAAGCAAGAGCCTGTGTCTTGTAGTTCTGTTTGGCTTTTCATGTCCTGACTGTTCTCTTCTCTAGAAATTAGTGTCCCATCTGCCAAACCAGAGAACTGACAAGGGTGTGTGGGTTGGTCAGAGGAACGGCGAGTCCCTCTTAGGAACACAGAACACAGTGCCTGTCTCTCTTATCCTTATGGCTGTGGGGATCTGTCCTATCTTCCTACCCACCGGTGTTTGGGAGTGACTTTTGTCCTAAACTGAGACTCCCAGTTCCTGACTGTCTTAAACATCCTGCAAAGAATGGGAGAGAAAAAAACTAAATGCATGAGATAAAGTAAGAGTCTCTCCAACCTTTTAAAAGAAAGGAATCAATGGGCTTATTTTAAAAGTTCAGCATAAAACTAAATGCAGACACTGCTCATGTCAACCAGGAGGATCTTCAGTCAGTGAGGCCAAGAGTGTACGACAGTTGGATATTTAACAACATTGTTGTAAGTTGTGTTACTTATAGCCAGAGGAAATCTACTTTTCATCTGACTAATGCTCTTTCATGCCCATGTGCCTTGTCTATTGTCTTGACCTGCAAAGTCTCTTTCTTTATACAGTTAGTCAAGTTTTTTTCAACACAACCCCTTCCTAATTTCTCCCTGCCTGAGCAGAGTTAGCTAGTCTCTCTAGCACATGACATTGCCCTTATCAGAGCACATTTTAAAATGAAATTCTGTACTATATTTGTTCCTGGTTTAGGAATTATGTATCTCATTCCATCCGTGTAGTAAGTTCTCCGAGAACTAGGAAGTCACCCAGTTGATGCCCGGTGACAAAGCTGTGACCCATGGAAGCTGGAATTGCTTGTCAGAAGCCTGTTGTATACAATGTGGGCTGCACAACATGAACTATTGCATTTCCAGAGTTCCAGGATGCTGCCACACTCAGCAGTCAGCTCTTGGAAAGGATCAGCACATCCCTGTGGGCATCCCTTTGCATTTGAAAAAGAGGCTTAAAAAACCCTAATGGCACTTGCAGAAACCCAGGCTGTATTGCTATAGAAAGGAAGCCTGATGTCTCTCCCTGGACTCATCAATTTGACTTGCAAGATTGTTCTTCTCAGTGGAATTCCCAAGAACACACTTAGCATCTGGGTGGTTACCTCTGCAAGCAGATTATGAGGAACATTAGAAGCCAGTGTGATGGGCTCGCCATGTGAATTAACACTTTTCTGATATTTGGCTTCTAGGGTGGAGTTTTGGTAAAAATCACAGAAGCTTGCCCGCCTTTGAACTGCTCAGAGAAGGATCATATTCTTCCAGAGAATCAGTGCTGCAGGGTGTGCCGAGGTGAGTGGGCGTGGTGGTGGCTTCCAGGTGGGGCTGGTAATGGGCATGAAGGTTTGATGAACAGTGGTGTGAGAGACAGCTTGCCTTGCTCACTCTCCCCTGATTTCAGAGACTTGAAGAGCCCATTTACCTTTTTCTGAGTTTGTCTCCTCAGTTGTAAACTGAGGATAATAATAATTTCCACCTCATGAGACTGCTGTGAAGATTAAATGGGAAAAATGCATAAGCACAGAGCAGAAAGGCCCAGCGTGCGACAGACATCCAATAAGCAGTTGTTTCTGTATTAAAGCAAATGATAGTTCCTATAATAACAACCATTCCCATTGTTATTCCATTTTCTTAAGGAGTCTCTGCCTCATCCACTGGGCCAGTTCTCACACCGACAACTCAAAACTTCAAATGAGCTTCTGCTAGTTAATTCTTAGGCGGGAATTGTTTTCTCTTTCTGGGTCCTCTTTCTTTTCCAAATTTATTCTTATGTCTTTGGTTGTTAGCTCATGAATTGATTCTTTCCAGAAGTTCTCACTCAGGGAGAATTAGGTGAGTTGGGAGAACCTAGACTTTATTAAGGATCTTAATCTCAGGAATCCAGCTGAACATAGTCACTCTTTCATTGCGGTGTCTTTCTCAAGCCCCTCACGCTCTATAGTACACACTAACCTGGAGCCTCCCTAACTGAATTTTGGTGCTTCCTGAGTTAAGGAAGACTCTTAGGGAGTCTTAATGGATTAACTCTGGTCACTTGATACTTAATCCTCCTCCTCCTCCTTCTCTCTCTCTTTTTTTAATGCTAGAAAGGGTTTGCAACCTTCTTCTTACTATAAAAAGCTATAAAGTGAATATTTTCGCTCCAGCAGACTAGTTTTTTCTTAACTCTGTTCTTGCACACAAATGGAAACTGGGGTATAGTATATGAGTGGGCACAGCTGTGTCCAAAACTACTTGTAGGAACGCCCAGCATCTTCAGTTTTATGTGGAAATGTACATTAGTGTGATGTGTTCTCTTCTGACGTTGTGATTACTCTCAGTGGTTGGTCAGGAGAGAGTTCTGCTATATAAAATCTCATTGCTCTAAAATAAATAAATAAATGTTTGTAGAATCAGGGACCTGAGTATCAGCCCTTGACACATCTACCTCTGCTCTCCACATCGTTCATTCCAGAGTGTTGAGTACAAATGTCTTCCCAGTCTGCATAGGGCATTGAAAAGGCTGAAGGAGTAATTCCCTATAGAAGCATGGCTGTCCGGTCACTCACAGGAACGTGGCTGAGGGTGTCCCTCTTCCTGAACTTGTCTAAGTCTGTGAAGTTTCATGAGTTTCTTTTTTTTTTTAAATTTATTTATTTTATAAAATATTATTAAAGCTTACAAAATTTGTTACATAATATATGATGAATACACAATTTTTTTTCTTTTTCTTTTTCTTTTTTTTTTCTAAGAAGGACCAAGGTTTCCACATTTTGTCCTTCCTTCTTTTTGAGCTTCATAAGGTGTGTGAGTTGTTTCTTGGGTATTCAGAGCTTTCTGGGGCTAGTATCCAATTATCAGTGACTGGATACCATGTATGTTCTTTTGTGACTGAGTTACCTCACTCAGGATGATAGTCTCTAGTTCCATCCATTTGCCTATGGATTTCATAAAGTCACTGTTTCAAATAGCTGAGTAGTACTCCATTGTGTAAATGTCCCACACTTCTTGTATCCATTCATCATCATGAGTGTTTGAGCTTTGTGAGCTTACATAACTACTAGAACCTTACGATTCCCAACTTTCTGGAGGGCATGCCTCTTTTCAGAGGGAAGGACTGTTGGACATATGATGAGGACTTTATTTGCAGCTGGGAGGTCTTAGAAATACCTACATATTGAGGTGACTTTTCAGAGAGATGAATTTGTTGGGAACCAATAAGGTTGTTAGGTAGGTCTTATAATTTAATGCAAAATCTATCACTAGCTATTTGTTGAGGTGCCAAGCAGGCCCCTGTTTATGCAGATCCTTTCTGATTAATGGCTTCATTAGAGCAGAAACATTGATTAGGGCACAGAAACTCAAGAGGAATCTTATTGTTCTGACCCAGTTTACATTAGGTGTTTTTGCCTCTGCTTAGGTTTGTCTGGAGCTCACACACTTTATCAGCTGCGCTGCTGGGAACTCCCATAGGCTGTAATCACCATGGGTAGCTTTTGCCAAATCTGGTTCAGGTGTAGAGGAACCAGAGGCAGGGGCAGACTTCACAGATTACGAGTTGTGGAGCTGAGGGCTTTCCTTCTCATGCAGCCTCTCTGCTCTGCTAGGAAATCTCTGGAGGAAGTGGGTGATGGTTTTCTTTATGTTCTGAATTCTGAATCTTCCACAAGAACTAGAGTTGCCATTCAGAAAAGATGCCGTGGACTGTGTTTCTTGGCAGGTACAGCAAATTAATTCTTCTGTGTCTTTACTCCTTCTGACTTAAATAAAAGTACTCTTTTTTAGATTTATTTATTCTATTTATGTGTACAAGTGTTTGGGTGGCATATATGTGTGTGAACCATGAACATGCCTATCTCCTACAGAAGTGAGAAGAAGATAGTGTTAGATTCCCTGAAACTATAGCTACAGATGATTGTAAATCACTATTTGGGGGCTGGGGACTGAGTGAGCTTGGGTCCTTTGCAAGAACAGCCAGTACTGTTAACCACTGAACCATCTCCCCAGGCCCTCTCTTGACATTTTATGTATCTTTCACAGCTATGTGACACTTGACTGCTAATTAATTTATGAGGCAGAACTTGCCCCACTTCCTCTTTCTGGAGTCCCCTTCTTTACTGAACCTTGTCTTCTGTGTTCAGATGTCAGCTCTTGAATTTCTTTTCCTGTGAAGTTTTCACCCAGAGAGAATGAGTCGGATTAGGAGAATTGAGAACCGATTCTCAGAGATCTTAAAAGCTAGTCCAGTTAGAGTTATTCAGCAGTTTGGGTCTATTAGGGGAAATCTGGTCAATGCTTGGCTTGGGTGGAGACCTAACATTCCAGCTTGGTAGGTCAGTCACCTGGCCCAGGAACCACCCTGAGGAAGGTAGCTCATCATAAGCAGTGCTAGAGAGGTAGGTGGACTAACTCATCCACAATGACACACTGTACCGTCCATTCCCAGAATTTCTTCCCCGTTGCAGTATCTTACATGTACAAGTCGGCCCACTGTCCTGAATTCCCCTGGAAAGGGTAGCTTGCTTTTCTCCTACTGTCTCGGCTTTAAGCACGCTTTCCCTGATAGTACTTTGGACTTCTTTCTTTGCTGCACCACTGCGTGGCTCCTGGCTACCACGGTGCTGACCTTCATGCAGGCTGCACTCATGACCTTTTTCTTCCATCCTCCATTATTTTTCTCTGGGCAGCTCTGGAGATTTATAGCTTCCCTGCTCTTGGGCTTTTTCTCTTAAACTCTAATAAAATTTTCTTCATATTGAAAATGATGATGATGATGATGATGATGAAGATGATAGCTACTCTTTAGAGTGGCTATCCCTAACCCTCGAATTGTCAAATACTCAGTTATCTAGATCCTTTTTGGCTGAACTTTGATGCCTTTGAGTTAAGAAAAGCAAACCAGTTTGCTAATACTTAGCTTGGGTCATTGTACATTTAACTCTTTTCTCTCCCCCTCCTGTCTTGCACCACCCTCAAACCCACCCCACCCCAGCATAATTTAGCCATATTAATTAATAATGTTCTAGAAATAAAAGTATTATTTTTGACCAAGGGCCTTTGCAGCAACTCCCACTGTCATTACATCCTCCTCTTGAGGACAGGAGCCTTGAACAAGAGCTCACTTGCCCATGTCTTTGGTCCTGGTGACACATCACGTAACCACAGAGGGGCAGATGATTATCAGGATAGGGTCTGTGACATCCCCACGTAGCCCTACAGCTTAAACGATTTTTCCAGATGAACTCCACATCTGCGGTCCTGAATCATACTCACTGTGAATCTGACTCAGTTTCTCTGAGTTCTGATTTACCCCTTAAGGATCCATTTAGAGGTGGTACAATAATCTCACACAGTTCTTAGAGAAACATGCTTCCCCTAGTGTCATTAAGTGTTTTTCAATGCTCCCCCTATGCTCATGTTTTCTGGTTGGGGTCTTAGATGAAGAGGGACTTGAACTAGTACCTTTTTTAACAAGGCATAGATTTCAAGGACTTTGTCTAAGGCAAAAAAATTGAGTTTTTTTTTCACTTCCTTAAAACATAAAGCAAAAGCAGAAACAAATCAAAGTCTATGTAAATTAATTAAAATTAAAAAAAGATTTATTTTGTGTGTAGTTGTATTACCTGAATGTTTATCTGTGCAAAATGTACATGCATTGCCCACAGAGGCCAGAATAGGGTATCAAATTCCCTAGAACTGGAGGTATAGACAATTGTGAGCCATCATCTAGTGCTTGGAATTGAACCTGGGTCATCTGCAGGAGCAGTGTTCTCAAGTGCTGAGCTATTTTTTCAGTGGCATATAAAATCAGCTTTTATCCTGCATATGGGAAGGTTGGTTATCTTGTTTGCTTTGTGGACTGAGATCTCCTGCAGGCATCCAAATCGACCCTTGAGGTCTGATGAAATGTAGAGCATTATTTTTAGAGTTGGCTTTGTAGAAATTGTGGCCACATGTCTTCTGCTACCCTGGAATGACTGATCCCGGAAACTCAAGTGTACTGGCTGGTTTTGTGTCAACTTGACACAAGCTGGAGTTATCACAAAGAAAAAAGCTTCAGTTGAGGAAATGCCTCTATGACATCCAGCTGTAAGGCATTTTATCAACTAGTGATCAAGGGGGGAGGGCCCCGCCCATTGTGGGTGGAGCCATCCCTGGCCCAGCCCATTGTGGGTGGTGCCATCCCTGGGCTGGTAGACCTGGGTTCTATAAGAAAGCAGGCTGAGCAAGCCAGGGGAAGTAACATCCCTCCATGGCCTCTGTATCAAGTCCTGCTTCCTGACCTGCTTGGGTTCCAGTCCTGACTTCCTTTGGTGATGAACAGCAATGTGGAAGTGTAAGCTAAATAAACCTCTTCCTCCACAACTTGCTTCTTGCTCATGATGTTTTTTACAGGAATAGAAACCCTGACTAAGACTGTGTTTTCTAAATACTTGCATAGAGGGGTTTCCAATGGAAGTTTCCACCATCTCCGTCTCACTGAGAGTGTCAGGTCTGTTTGCTGAAGGATGTCTGAGATGTCATTCCTTGGAAGTTTGAATCAAAGCTGTTCTTGTGCTTTGGGAATTTGACATTTTTCAGGATTTATTTTCATTATAACTCTGTTAGAACACATTATCCAAGGGGTGTAGTGTTGGCACCGGAGAGAAATGTCTTCCTTTACCAGATCTATGTTTAAGTGATGACCATAACAATATCCAATTAAAGTAACATTGCTTCAAATGATCATGTATTATGTAATCTTTAATATAAGGGATTCTGATTATGGGAAGCCTGATCTGTGATTTTTACATTTAAGACTTTAAATGATACCATTTTCAGCATTATATAATATACTATAGATATTCCATGCAAACAATAGTATTTAAAAAAAACATTTTTTCTGAGTTGTAACTTACATTTATAAGTTTCAACTCTTTTGTTTGGCCATAACGTTATTTTTTTTTTTTATCAAATTAGCGATACACATTTCTTTATGTCTGCTATCATTCCACTGACAAATCAAGATGAAAGGTACAGACATTTGTTTTACATTGAGAGATTCTTTTTGTCTATGTAGAATTTGAATCTGAGAACTTACAGCGAACCCTGATAATGTTTTCTGGTCTGTAGTGTTCAGCATATCAGTTGATCTAGAATTTAGACAAGGAGCTTGGGCAACTTGCTTTTTTCAAATCCTGGGTTTGTCGAATACTGCAGTCCTGTGGACCATTCTCTCTGCCTTTAAGGAAGATAAAGGAATCAACTGAACAGGCAGCGCAATCCACAGGACTGTGTGGATGGGCTGCATCTTGGTGCAGCCGAGACAGACCTAGGAAAAGAACCACAGGACAGTTAAGGACAACACACATATAGGATGGAACTTGATGGCACAGCTTGGGGCTCTTGTGCTCTGGCTGGGTCTGCAGGTCTCAGTGACCTGTGGAGTACTCTGAGCAGTCCTGTCTGACTGCTGGTGCCTTTTCCCCCTCATGCGTCAGAGCCAACTGTGAGAATTCGCTTATAGCTGTAATAAGGTAATGGCTGTAGCACAGGCCTGTCCACTTACTGTGTGTGGTTCCTAGGGGAGGGGGGAAGTGGACAGTAGGGAAGCAGCTACACTTCTTCCTGGAAGAAGGCAGTGAAGGACTGAATGTAGACTTAGCAGGAAGTGTTGCCCGTGGGTTTCTGGTATTCTCAGTCAAAGGCTGAACACCACCACCGACAGAAGCTAATAGTCTTGACCATGCGTTTTCAAGACTGCTCCAGGAAATCACACCAATCATTCAGCCCATCCTGGTACCTTCAACCCACTCCTCAGAGTTTTATTTCCCTCATAACCGGCTCTAATCGTATCCAGCGACTTTGGAGGGTTTTGCTTCATGTTTATGACTCTGGGTGTTGGAAGAAAGTTCTTTCTGACATCTGTTCCGAATGTGTTTATCGGTAATTTTAATTCATGCTCACTTGCCTCGTCATCTGGCCTGGACCGAAATTAGCTGAGATTATTTGTACTATTTAAGATTTTATGCTCTTCAATTAAATCCTCCCAAAGAATCCTGTTATCACGAGAGTCTCACTCCCACGCTTCCCGATCATTTCAGGTGGGTTTATAATTGAAACGATCTCAGCGAGATGACTTCAGGGTATTGGAGGTGAAAAGCAATTTGGAAAGGAGGCGTTTAGTGAGCACGTGGGCTTGCAAGCACAGAGCACTAGCAGGGTCTTATGGCAGCTCTCTGCACGTTGACAGATGGGTCAGATCAGACCTGTGCAGACACGAGCTAACATGGACTGAACACAGGGCTGCAGTGCTCTGTGCTCTGGGCGGAGGAGGTTGAAGGAGAACACTGCCTTGGGAAGACAGAAACTCAGTGCCTGTGGAAGTGCTTTATGGGGTGAAGGTGTCTGACATGCCCAGAACTAGGTCCACTGGTCCAGAGGGAAGAGTGGAAACTAGGGATGGGCTGCCTTGGACAGGAAGAGTTATGTGGTGTTATCAATTTCAGAAGGAACCAAGTGCTTTTGAGACAGAATCTCTGAAGACATGGAAGAGCCTACTCTCTTCTGATAGTCCTGTCCTGGTGTGTCCACAAAAGGCTAACCCGATCTTCTTACCTCCCAGGGCTCTGGTTCCTCTTGTGACATCTATTCTGGTTGTAGGGTCCCTTAAGGACCCTCAATTCTCTTTAAGCATCTCTCTTAACCAGTTGGTGGGTGGTGCTGTCTCTGTCTCTGAGGCACATAGACCAACCAGCACACCATTGCTCTTTGTGTGACTTACAAGGTTGGGCAGTTGTTGGGAATGGGAGAGGTACAGACTTGCTGAATTGTGACTTAGGGTAGAGGTGTTTGGAATGTGTGTTCTGATGTGCAGGTCCTCAGATGACTTGGCGCAAGCTATGTGTCCCTTATGGAAGTGAGTTCTCTACTTGTGGGTCATGATCCCTTTGGGAGGGTCCAACGACTCATTCACAAGTGTCACCTAAAACCACCAGGGTACATAACATTACAGTAGCAAAATTACAGTTATAAAGTCGCAACAAAATAATTTTATGACTGGGGGGGGTCACATGACATGAGGAACTGTATTAAAGGTGCAGCATTAGCAAGGTTAAAAACCATTGTTTTAATGGAGTCTGTCTTTAGCCATCTCAGCAAAGCCTGGGGTCAGGTCTGTATGCCTTTACTGTAGATAAAGTCACAGGACAAAGCACACGGATGCTGTCCATCATTGGTGGCATAAGCCAGAGGTGAAGCAAGATAAAGGAATAGTGTTATCATAATTATGAAGAGGGGGAGGGGGGGAGAGAGGGGGAGAGGAAGATTTAGACAGCAGCAGTATGAGGGCGTCACTGTAATGAAGGAGAACAGTTTAAGAGAAACCAGATTGACTTGCTAGTGTTTCTGTTACAGAAATGCAGATGAAGAGCTGCAGAGTGAGCCCATATTTTCCACCTGTGATACACCTAATATTTATGTTTCCTCATTAATTACTCTGAACGTGTCACGGGCGTTTGCTGCTTTGTGTTTGGGTTTATGGTAGTATTTGTGATGTCCATTGCCAACCCACTTAGTGGGTAGATGCTTTGCTCTTGTTAGCTGGATGATTTTGTTTACGTAGCTTTTATTGGCTGCATGAATCCCATGTGGCTAGGAATTGAGCACAGTTGTGTGTCCTGAGCTAACTTCCGGCTGTATCCCAGCAGGCTGCATGCCTTTCTCAGAGTCCTTGCTCACTTCAGCCACTTGAAATCTCCAGATAGGTTCTCTTCCATCCGGCTCTTTCATCCACTTGGACTACTCTGCTGGGTGAGAGGGTCTTTTCCTTCTGATGTTAAGTCTCCAGGCGGGGGAAACTGATAATTAAAGCAAGAATCGTGGTTTGGTTTTGTTGGGAAGGTGCAGGTGTTTACTGGAAAATGCCAGTGACTGATAGAGCATTAGTTTCTCTAGGCCAGGGTTGGTGCTTTTTGAATTTCCCTTGGTGTTGGAAATGATGGCTGGCCCATCATATGGGCAGTGACAGAAACAAGGAGTCATATTTGTGTTTATAACTCTATTTCTTCCATGACCTACTAGCTCAGTCTTCATAGGAGATGCAGTTAACCTCTCTAGACTCATTTTGTTTAATCTTAAAAACACCTCCAAATCTCACTTGAGAAGACAATGAAGATTTAGTGAGTAACTGAATAGGTATCAGCTGAATGCCTACAGTAAGTACATTGGGCTATTGTCTCAGCCAGAAGGCAGGCAAGTTTACACGGTCCTTTCCCTCATTGAGGGACACTTCCATTGGGAGAGAAGCATCTACTAATAAAAGCAAAAATAGTCTCATAATTAATTAGTCATTGTGATAACTGCTACAAACAATGTTGCAGCATCTTTGTGAGAGAATCATGGTGTTTAATTTAGATTTGGGAAATAAATGTTTCCCCAAATGCGAGTAAAGGGGAGACTGATTTATTGTTCCTTCTGTTTAAAATCCTATTATTGAGCTTTATTCAGGTATAATTGACCAAAAAAAGTACATGTACTTAGATTTACAACATGACATTTTGACACGTGTATATACATTATAAAGTTATTAAATCAATCTAATCAGTGTATCAATGACCTTGCATACTTACCATATTACTCATCATTTTTGTGTGTTCAGTGAGAACTTTTCCTCCCTAAACATTTTCAGGAACTTTCTGGCATATTGTTACCATCAATAAACCTCAGGCTGTGTAATACAGGGTCATACTTTTCTCTTTGTTTAACTGAGATACTGCCCTCCTGTGACCACGATCCCCTGTTGCCCAATGAGGATATAACTAACCTTAACTTGAAAGCCAAGTTATTATTATTAGGGAGAATGACTTTGTAAAGCCCTTAAATTAGGGGAAAGAAGATCAGAATACTACAGGAGTGGAGAGGGGTTTCTCTCAGTTGGTAAAGAGCTTATCTCAAACACGGAAAGTGCTGGGTTCAATTTCTGGCACTGTGCAGACTGTGCTGTAATCACAGCAGTTGGGACCATTCTCCACTACATAAGATGTTTGGGGCTAGCCTGAGTTATAAGGGCTATACTTCAAAAACAAACAAACGAATACACACACAAACAAGCAAAACAAAGCAAAATTAAAATTCCAAAATGTTTCTCAGCAGCAACAAATAACAAACAAATTTTTAAAAATACTAAAAATTAAAAGAATGGAGAAAAGATAATGATAAGGATTTTATTTTTAAATGAAAAGCCCTTGCAGAATTTTGAAGGAAGGGAAAGGGGAAAGGGGCAGTGGTATTGCAAGGTGGGTAGAGATATATGTCATCCTGTCAAGAATAAATTAGAGAAGGCAAAGAAGTATAGAAAGGCAGATAAGATGGTTTCTGTTTAAGAGAGGATATTAGAGTAGGGAGAAGATTTTCATTATTACAGCTGTGGAGAGGTCCTGAAGCAGGTAAATTGATCATATATTGAGGGAAGAAGTAATCAAGGTGTGGCTCAGTGTTAGAGTGCTTTCCTTATGCGTTTAACGCCCTAAGTGTGATCCCAGCTCTCCAAAGCAACATATCCTCATACTAAATGGGTGCATATGTGCCTCATGGGCACACACTGATAGGAACCAGGAGAGCACGTTTTCTGGAGGTGAAGGCTAACATCACTTCCATCTGTCTGGTTTGGGTAGATGAAGTTGCCACAGATGGATGGGAAGAACCTATATGACTCAGGTTTGAGAGCATGTTCAAAGGTTCAGCTTTCACTGGTAATTTGTGTGAGGTGCTCCTGAGGCTGGAACGGGCATTGGGTGATCTATTTGCCATAATAATACAATATAAGTGAAGTCAGGCATGCTTAAGTGTCCTATTGTTTCCTATGCTCCTAGAGGGGGCTGTGATTCCCTCACTATTGCTCATGGAGAGAAGTAGATGCTCTTAGCACATGTCCATAGATTTGACATTTTAATTTAATTTCTGATTAGAACAGAATGGCAAACATAAATGAACAGATATTACACACACACACACACAGATATAGATACGTACATATCTATACATATGTGTGTGTGCATTATATATATATATATATATATATATACACACACAGAGAGAGACATATATATATATAAATATAATATGGGGTGTATATGTAACCCAAGAAGAATTACAATCTATAAGCATCATTGTAGAGGAGATTGATGGGGTTTTTTATACACCCCAGGTATTTAAATGTCAGGAGAATTATTTTCTCAGTGGTTCTAATCAGAACTTTAGAATCACATTGTGACTGTCACTTAGTCATGTATACTTTGGACCCAAAAATTCCTAGCTTCATCTCTCTGTAAATTGAGGATAGTGATCTTTAGGGTTATTGAAAAAGTTTAATTGATATGTGTAACATGTCTAGTTGTATGTTAGACATGATGGAAAAAGTCTATGAAAAGCAGATTTTATATTTAAGATGTTTTAGACATTTGAACAAATCCTAGATTAGAGATGTCATTATATACTAATCTCAGAATAGTTTCAAAGACTCACACTCCACTTATTAAAAAAAGTAAAATAAATACTTGAACAATGGCTTGTTTATTTACTTATTTGTGACTTTTTTCTCCTGATTTAGTTATACCTTCTAAGTCCATGAAGATGAAAGGACTACCACCAGGCGTGGTTTCTTCCTGGTGAAGTGTGTCTCAATCCAAAACAGTTGTTCACCCTCATAACAGCCATGCCATTGTTACACAGTGGACACATCTTAGTTGGTGGGTTGGTGTTGTAGCTAACAGAGCTTGTAAGTAGACAAAGCTGTTGATGGCTGTCCTTTCTTCAGCAGCCTGTACAGCATTGCTTCAAATTATGAAACAGCATTCAGCTCATGTCCAGCTTGATTATTCTAAGGCTTATTATCAAAGCGTGTGGTGTCTTCAGAAGTATGGTCCAGGTGTTTGGTTCTGGTGGGCACCCAGGGAAACAACAATACTCTGTTAATTTTGAGTCCCACTAGGGCGTCTATGACCAACAACGTATAGGGAGGTATCCCACACATATCAGTAGGGGATCTGTTTAATAGCGATGGTTTCTGGGGCAGCATTATTTACTGCAGCAAGTACTTCAGTTCCCTGTCTTTCCTGTTTTTAAAAATATTCTTTAAATTAGCTTATAAAATAGTATGGTTTCATAGAATGCTTTTTGGTATACCTTTAGTTTTGAATAATATTCCAAGCCCTCTTTTTATGAGCAGAGAGCAGCAATGAGTATGATGTGGACGCCTTGGGATCTCTGTGACAGTGTTTGGGTATATACGCAGGAGAGACGCAGGTTGATGAGGTGGCAGTTGTGTTTTAGCTTTTGGTGAGACTTCCATACTGATCTCCATAAAGGTATCATCAGTTTACTCTCCCAATGACAGTGAGTAAGGGCTCCCCTTTCCCTACATATCAGAGAAGCCTTGGTCACAGACGCTTCCCTTTGCAGTGTGTGGTGGTTAAGGTAGTGGCTCATAACCGTCCAAGGTGCTGAGCATAAGAACTGTAGAGTGCGGATCCCCAAGAAAGTTACTTATAGAACCTCCTCCAAGGGAACAGCATGCAAGAGAGTGTGGCAGAGATGTATAAGTTAGGGTATAGAGAAAAAACATGAACCAGGTTGTCTTCCTAGACATGAGTTTCCTGCAGTTGTGTTTACCTGTATAACACTGGCTGATTACTTATCAACAATCAATTGTGGTTGGGGGACAAGGTCATGATGCCCCGCCCCTTCCTGAGATACTCTCTGTGGTTAGTAATTGCTGGGAGATGGGTAGTCAGTTTCTTCAGTAGTATAGCCACTGTTAAGCTGACCATGCTAAGGCCAATGATCCTAATTAGATGTAGTGGGTCACTCACATACACACACAAGACACTTGTTGGGAGGAACAAGGGCTTTTGTGGGAGTAGAATGAGATAGAAAGGAAAATGGGTGAAAGCAATTAAAGTACTTCATACATAGTTATAAAATTATGAAAGAATAAAGAACTAAAAGATGTATCACCATTGAACAAAATTGGTATTAATCAAGAGAGTGTGTTTGAGTGGGATCTTGCCTTAAACCTTCTTGATAACCATCCCGAGGGGGGAAAAATGGGCTGAAGCTTAATGGGAAAACGAATAGGCAAAGGGAAGAACTGAATGACAAGTAACAAATATTAAGAAGAGAAATCTTGTGTCTTAAATGACACATCCTTCACAGACATCAGATAAGAAAGACAAAGCCATTTGGAGGATTATAGGAATAGAGAGTGAAGTGAGGATTTATGAGTCTGAGCTGACAGCCAGCTAAGATGCTGAGGTGGAACTTGATGAATGATGAAGGTTAGCAGTAGAAAACAGTGTTTTTGACCCAGGCATTGGGGCTGACTCACAACCACACACAGTTGCTCAAGATCATCAGACTCTACTTACTATAGGAGGAGTTTGTGAATAATAACATTGGCTTTAATTAAACACATTAATAAAAGTGTTTAAAGGGGAACTGTGAGGGATGGCCGGATGGAGTCTGAACTCTCTGTGGTAGTGGGATTACTTCAGTTCATCTGTTAAATCACTAAAGTTATCCACTAAGGTTTTGCCTGCCCACCAGGCCTCCCACTTATGAGCCACATATACACACAGCTACATCTGTACAGTACAAGACCTTTTTCTGTCAAGACTGAATAGTACGTAATTCAGTCTGGCTTTGAACTTGGAATGTAGCTGAGGATGAGTATGAACCTCTGTTCTTCCTGGATGCATGTCACAGGTACTGGGATCACAGGTGTGTACCACTGTTCTCTGTTCACATACTACTGAGGGTGGAAACCCAGGGCCTTATGAATGCTAGACAAGCATTCCACCCACCAAGGTACATGTTAGTCCTTAGAAGTTTTTGATTAGAGTCCTGGGTTAGGCATTGGCTCTGACCTATGACAGCACAGTGGGTAAAGTTGAGATTTCGCTCAGAGGACTTAGAGTTACTGGACAGGTACATACTGAAAAGCCTTCTGTTTCCTGTACTGTAAACTTATTTTTAAAGCTTTACAGTAGGTAAATATTAATTATATATTATATGAAGTCTAGAGTGGTGTTTAGATGCCTGTTGACAGTGATTGAAGGGTTTATTTCGGGTTGGGGAAAGAAAAAGAAGACATGAAGAAATCAGACACAGAACACATATGGTAAGAGATTGATGTGTGACATTGGTTCAGGTGTCACAATGGTGAGAAGCCTGAGAGGTAAGGATTGAGTGAGCTTCAGACACTTTCCCGGTAGAGAAAGCCCTCGGTCAGGAGCAACACCATTTTCATTTAGCTTTAATGATCACTGTGAGCATTTGACATCTGGCTACAAGCACCCACAGGGGTTAGTTTCCAGATCTTTTTAGGGCTAAATCTATGTTCTGCTTTTGGTTGGGGCTGCCACTGGTTGGTGAGTTCTAGTAAGTATGACTGGCCTCCAGTCAGTTTCTTCTGGGCTATGGATTTACTCTCTTATGTCCCAGGAATTAGCCACACCTTTGACCTTTTATTAAATGTTGCCATCACAGAGGGTATATGGTACAAAGACACACATGTCTTGCAGGAGTTGTCTGCTACTGGTCTGGATCCCCAGTGTCTGCCTATGTCACAAAGAGGAATACTAGCATTCATACACACATACTGCCTGTGGCCACACACCAGTGCAGGGAGAGTAACTGAATCTTTACATTTCACCTAATTCGGAGCAATGGTGTTCTGAGAGCTGGCATGCACCTCAAAGACAAGTTGCCTTTCCTCTCAGCTCCACCCATCTGGGTCTGTAGGAAAGGGGACCAGGCAGCCAGCCATTCTGGAGCTCAGTTTCCCAGTGGTCTGCTACATTCCTGAGACTTGCTTCTGTGCCTCTCTCATTATCCTTCCATCTCTCATTTCCTGGGCTCAGGCATGTCTTAGAATACTGAGTCTAGTTGGTGTCTGCCACGATCAACTCAGTGGACCTTCATGTGCCACCTGGGTTGGAGAGATAATCCAGAACAAGGCATCAATGGTGTGTACACTTGAAGCTGTTAATACTGTATAGGTGCAGATTCTTTCTATAACACAAAATGAAAATGCCCCTGTCCATCATCCAGTTACCTGTCACGTGTTGAGGTTTTTTTTTTCCTTTCTATTCTTTTTTTAAAAAAGACTTATTTATTATGTATACAGCATTTCATCTGCATGTATGCCTGCAGGGCCAAAGGAGGGCATTGGATCTCATTACAGATGGTTGTGAGCCACCATGTGGTTGCTGGGAATTGAACTCAGGACCTCTGGAAGAGCAGACAGTACTCTTAACCTCTGAGCCATCTCTCTGGCCTCTTTTATTTTAATATCTCATAGTTGAGGGCACAATGGTTCGATTTTAAAGTTTAGCTCTCACTTTTGGTCATTATCGTCATCACCCCCATCGACCCATCACTGACATCATTCCTTATCAACATCAATAAAAAGGACACCAATTTCCAACTTCTTTAGTATATATCAGGAGCTGTTTAAGCATTTTATATTAATTTGGCTCTTCAAATTCTCCAACAACAATTCTGTCTCTTTTATTGAAAAATTTTACTGTAATGTCAGTCACATTACAGGTGTGGGAATCTTACTATTATTACCTAGTTAAAAGCATTACTTCCCAGGATCAATGTTGTTGGTTAAAAAAATTTTTTTAAAAAGAATTACAGTTCTAGAATCTTCTCATTATAAGGGATTAAATGTAATTTCACCTTGTCTGAGTATTTGCATAGTCTTTAAGATTTACTTTATAGCTTCCAAAATCCATATGCCAACATGTAAAAGGGTAATTGTTCCATGTGTGAGAGGGCCATGGGTCATGATCTCGCTGTACCTGCCTGTCTTGGCTGAAATCACCACTGTCATCATTTCTGTATGGAATGGCGCAGGAGAGGTGACATGCAGCGTTTGCTAGCTTCATACTCTGAATTATACATGAGGTTTCCTGATCCCCAGGTGTAGTTTCCTGTGAGACATTTGTGCCTTAGCATAATCATCTGTATCCTCAAAATGTACTGATGTAAGGGGGGTGAAGTATGGTCACATATCTTGACACATTTAACCTCTACTTTTATGTAGCCTACCCTCCCAGCTCAACCCCCCAAATGCTGTGTAGTATGTAATTTTTGTTTCATTTAGTAGGTCTTGGAGTAGAAAATGAGGATATAACCAGAGAAAGAAAGGGAGAAGGAGAGAGAGGGAGAGGTGTGGAGGGAGAGGGAGGGAGGAAGAGGGAGACAGAAAGAGACAGAGAGATACAGACAGATACAGAGACAAGATAAACACGGGAGAGAGAGAGAGAGAGAAAGAGAGAGAGAGAGAGAGAGAGAGAGAGAGAGAGAGAGAGAGAGACAGACAGACAGACAGACAGAGACAAGTTAAAGAAGTGTGTTGCCCTTGAGATCAGGAAGCATGCTGGAGTTTTTTTTTTCCCCCTGAGAACAGTTTTTTCTTAATTTGAAATTTTATTTATTTATATCAAATATTATCTTCTTTCCCAGTTTCCCTTCTAGAATCGCCCTATTTCATCCTCCCTCCCCCTGCTTGTATGAGCGTACTCCCCCACCCACCCTGCCTCTCCGACCTGGCATTCCCCTACAATGGGACATTGAGCCTTCACAGGACCAAGGGCTTCTCTTCCTATTGATGTCTGATAAGGCCATCCTCTGCTACATATGCAGCTGGAGCCATGGGCCCTCCATGTGTACTCTTCGGTTGGTGGTTTAGTCCCTGGGAGCTATTGGGGGTCTGGTTGGTTGATACTGTTGTTCTTCCTGTGGGGTTACAGACTGCTTCAGCTTCTACAGTCCTTTATCTAACTCCTCCATTGTCGTCCCTGTGCACACCATGCTCAGTCCATTGTTTGGATGCAAGCATCCACCTCTGCATTTGTTAGGCTCTGGCAGAGCCTCTCAGGAGGCAGCTATATCAGGCTCCTGTCAGCATGCACTTCTTGGCATCCGTAATAGTGTCTGGGTTTGGTGTCTGTATATGGAATGGATCCTTTTGTGGTAGTTGCTGTTTTTATATTTGTTGGTTTCCTGCAAGACTTCTAATGGGCAGGACATGGCCTTGTGTAGTACGAGATGCTTGAATGAGAATCTCAGAGGGCGATTCTCTCAAAGTGTGAAAAGCAAACACTTAAGACAATGCTTGCCTGTCAGTCTCCAGTCTTAGATTGGGGGCTACAGGAGGAAGTTGGCATTCCAGTAAGTTTGGGGCTGCAGGATGTGTCCTATCTGTGTTCAAGTCTCACCCCAGGGAAAGATACAGTTTAAAGTGATATTATGTTTTATATATATATATATATATATATATATATATATATATATATATATATATATATAATGATAATTTTTTCAGCAACCTGATAGAAAGTAATGCAAATACTAAAACACAAGCCAGGGATATTTCTGCACATTCAGTTTCAAACAAGATGAGCTCAAAATGAAAGAATCATTGGCAATGAAAGGAAAGGAATCAAGACACTGATGATGATGCTCGGCATAAACAAAAACCTGTAGAACCCCAAGCCCAGCTGGATGGTGGAAGCGACAGCATAAAGATTGAATTAAAGGATTATGAGATGAATAGATGAGGGGATATCAATTCACCAAGCAGATTAAAAGGAGCAACACTGAAGTTTAGACTGAAAATATAAGGGTAATTTAAAATGACACGAGAGATTCACGCTGAATGAGACACAGCCCAGGAGAGAATTAATGAGCTGAAAGTTACTTAGGAAATTTAGCAGGAAAAGAACCCCTCCTCCCCCCAAAAAAGATATAGCTCACATGACAATAAGACTGAAACAAGAGAGGACCTATCATGTGACCCAGCTAAAAGTTTGAGAGTAAACACTAAACTTCTGGCTTTTTCTCATTCTCTGGTTTGTTCTGTCTTTATCTGTATCTAACTTGTCCTCTCTCTTCTCATGAGAATTGGGCATATCCTATTCTACCAAATTTCTCTCTGATTCATCGTGGTTTTGGCCACCCAGTTAGTCACCACTTTCAAACTGCTTCCTTTTACAAGCTAACTTTGCCTTTCTTGTTTGGGATTAAAGGTGTGTGTCTATATTCCAGCCAGAGGGATTAAGTGTGTGTGCTAAGGGCTGAGCCACACCAACACTATGTTCAAATATCCTGTAATAACCAGTGACTGTGGCAATATGACCAGATGATAGAATTGGAGATGAGGAGTTTATCCTGTATTACATAGTCACAATGTGATCACTATCTAACCAAACCATATAGAGAAGCACACAGTTTTCTATGAGTCCTATGGAAAGATTTGTAGGAAACCTTCCACTCACCAATCCAACAGCTTGATAAAGGTTCAGAATCTTCATTGACAGAATGGTAGCCAAACAGGGAGGAGCAGTTATTAAATTAACCTTGGATTATCAGGAACAATATGAAAACTGTAGAGCAGAATCATATCTTCAGATGTTGAGATCAAATACCTTTGCATAGTAGAATTATTTTCCAAATAGAAGGATAGTTCTATAATGGATCTATTGAGGCAGTCTTGCTATAAAGTCAAGGCTGGTGAGGAATCCTTCTGTTCCAATTTCCCATGTGCTTACAGTAACAGTATATGTTCCACGATCCCCTGATTGATCATTTGAAATAATCAACATTAAGTTCAGAAATATCTGAGCATCTCCACCAAAGAGATTTCCTGTAGATGCTTGAAGAAGTAACTATCCTACAGGGGATGGCAGGGATTCTAGAAGAAGAAAACAATTTAAAAAACATGCAAATAGCTCTGATATTGAATTTTAGGAAAGTACATGAATGTAGATTATGGAGTTTTCATAATCCTGAGATACAACATTGACAAATGGATACTCATAAGCATTGCCATGGTTAGAGTTTATTAATATGGATAAAGACATCTACAAGCATCTATATGTACAGAATGATTATACTTATGGGAGGTTGAAGATGGCACAAACTAAATATTTGTTTAGAAATGAGCATCTGCATGTGAAAAGATCACAGGTATGTACAATGTCGTGAAGCCTGGCAGAAGGAGAAGCTATATAATAAGACGTTAGATTAATTGTGTCTTCTATACCCATATATTTAGCTCATGTATTCTTTTCTACACATTGTAAATTGTCTACAAAGATAATTGTAACAATGTAACAAGCAAGACTGCTTAGATCAGCATGGGTGGAACACTGAGGTAGGAAGTAGCTAAGCAAGGTGAACAGTGCAGGAGTATCGGGAAACATGCTGTCACACACAGGACAGTTCATATTTTCTCCTTCCTGCCCTGCAGATCCTACTTGCTTAATCTTGCATGTCACCATGGTCTATTTCTGTGAGCCCTGTATCATATACAGTACTGTGTGCCTTATCGTTTGGAGGCCCTCCCTCTTTGTCATTTCTCGGTATAAAACATTCTTTCTGTTCCGTAGGCCATAACTTCTGTGCAGAAGCACCTAAGTGTGGAGAAAATTCGGAATGCAAAAATTGGAACACAAAAGCGACTTGTGAGTGCAAGAGTGGATACATCTCTGTCCAGGGCAACTCTGCGTACTGCGAAGGTAAGGGCAGGCGGGCCTGGTGGGGAAGTGGCAGCGAAGCACGTTTTCAGTTACTAAAAACATGGAATTGGTTATACAAGGGCACCAGCTCTCAAGGTTTCTCCAAGCAGCGTCACGTGAGAAACTAATGGAGTAAGATCAAACAGTGTCCTCACTGTCCACACCAACACCAGGACAGCCATGGGCACAGCACTTTCTGTTTAATGACTGGAAGGGAGAATCATCTCCAAGGTCATTGTGGGATGTGGCAAATGGGTTCCCTTTTCAAATAATTAGTGGTCAGAGATCGACTAAGACCCAGATTTCATCTTTAATTCCTGAAGGCAGAATTACTATTTTTTAAAGTTGATTTCCTTAAAGGATGATCCACAAGATGTCACTTACTGGTCTTTAGCAAGAATTAATTGGACTGACATCATTTATGACTTAGTCCCATGAACCTACACTGTTAACAAATGGGGGTGTGGTCTCAAGCCCAACCTACCATCTCTTTTGCCTCGTGCATACATCCCTACCTCCCAAGCTCTGCACCTTGTGTGCTGATGGCCAGCACTGTACAACTGTTTCCCTTTAGCAGCCAGAGGGGCAGGGCTTACTCTGATCATGTCTTATATATCTGAGCCTGTCCTTTTCAGAGGCTCTCCCTGGCTCTTCTCACTTTGAGCAGGGTTCTAAGGTTCTTTAAGGCAGAGTCGTGAATGGTCTGCTTCCCTGCTTCTCCTGTTTTTAGTCACTCCTTTCATCTTTGTTAGCTAAATATCAAGCTGTGGTAGCCTGGGAGGAAGGCAGGTTTCTCCAACTGAACGAACGTGGCGCTGTCTGTTCACTGTTGTGCTTGTGAAGCTTGGTTCTAAAGTAGGTCAAGTGTTCTTAAGGTACAGGCAGTGCTCCTGGGTGACAGTCATGATCAGTCTGCGTTCTCTATTGCTGATCCCTGTTTAACTTTTTGACTTCACTGAAAGAGCTGTTCACTCCTTTAAAAAGGCATTTGCTGGTTCTCAGTGATGGTTCTGGTAGGTAGCCCTTGTCTTTTCATTTATTCTGGAAGGCATTCTTCATTCCTTCCTTCTTAGTTAGTAGTATTCTGACTTGTGGCTTCCTCCCTCTTTTTAATCCTTTTATTTTGTATTTGTGTGGTTTTTTGTTTTTGTTTTTGTTTTTGTTTTTTGCTTTGAACTTTTTTCCTGCCCTTCTGGAGAATGACATTACCCCTTTGATAATGATTTTTCTTTTCATCCACCCTTGAATTATTCTTAGCTCTTTGTTAATTTAGGGAGGAATCTTATGAATTTCAACAATTAAGATAAAGACATTTCTTTACATTTCTATCTCATGTTACTTTCCATTTAATCAGGAAAAGAAATCTCCATGAGAACATCCTCTTATTCAATCTCTAGGGGAAAACACTTCCAAGCTAGGCAAAGAGCTGATGGAGTTATGTTCCTACCTGCTGCTAAATGTTGGGTTGAACTGTGAGCCATTATAAAAGTGAAAGCAGAATCCATTCACAATGACCCCGCGGGTCATATACTCCTCCATGTCCCGTGAGCGATTGGGACCTAGAAGAAGGGAGAGTAATGGCTGTTGTGAATGCTTGGTGGAACTCTTTGATTCTCTCCTCCTTGAGTCTGATTTGTATTATATACAATTGGCTCCAAGAACTGTGGTATTAAAGTTGCCCTTTCTGTGGGAGGCCTTTAAAAAATAGTTATACTGTATGACTGCAGGTTTAACTCGCCATTTTCTTGGAATGCCTCTGCCTATTTCACCATCTGGAACTGTCTTCTTGCCAGCGTGCTTGCTTGGTACTGGTTTCTCAGGTCATAGTGATGGCTAGGGGCGGCATACATTTCTCTGCTATCAAAGAGACAGTCCAGCAGTTCTGGGGAGCTTGTTGGTGGAGACAGGCTAGCATCTAAGGAATATAAGTAACAAGGAACACAGTGTACCACAACAGAACTCTGGGGGAAAGCAGGAACTACATTTGGGGCATCCAGAGGGTACTGAGAGCCACATATAGCGAATGCCAATGCTTACAGCATGTGTTCATCATCTTGAACTTGATCTTTGGGCTTGTATCCTTGTGGTGGCATGATACTGATATCTGTACTCCTGTACCTCCAGTCACTGTGTAACCTGATAGCATCTCAAGGAAATGTTGAAGGGCAGGTCTCTGTGTAAGATTCTACATTTTCATGTTCAATGATTTCTTCCTACAGGGTATTCTCTAAGCCCCTGTGACTCAGACATGCAGATGATTCTCCATCTTAGTTTTCAGAACTGGATTACCTTCTACCCAGTCCTGACATCCCTCATCTGATATTTGGGAAGGGTGGGGGATATGACCAGGTCTGGTTACTCACGTTCTTCCTCTGGAGCTGGAATCCTGTAACCTCTTCCCTTTGAATCCAGCAAAGGTATGGGAAGAGGAAACTGCAAGGGCAGTTTGGGAGAAGGAAAACCTGTGCCCGTCCTACTGTTCTACTAGTTATGCAGAGAGAGATCTTGGCATTTTCTGAGTCCTTATCTAGGAATTTCTGTCTAGTGTCATCTAGTGGAGAACCTTAGAGGTGGGTACCAGAGACTCCCAGGGATGCATTGTTTCACTGTAGCTGAAAGAGAACTAGAGATGCATGCACTTCAATAAATGAATGAAAATGACCTAGGTTATAAAAACCACAATAAGCAAGATTAGCTTGAAATTAAAAACATCACACACACTGTCCAGGATATCTTGAAAAACCCATTCCAGACTCTCAATGGAAGAGAAAGCACAAAAGGCATCCAACCTTCTTACCTTTGTCCCATGGCAGCTGAGCTCTCATGTATTAAAGACTCCCAGTCCTCAGGAGTTATAAAACTGCTGAGGAGATGTCGAAACTCCTAACCAATCAGGGAACGTAATAAAACCTTCTGTCAGCTGTAACACAATTCACCAGGTTTCATTTTTGCCTTGTGAGTCTGGAACAGGCACCGTTCTCATCTTGAAAACTTGTTTCATTGGACTTCAGTTACTTTTTGGATCTGGTTGGCTGGGGCTATCTCCCCCTGTGATAGCATCTTCCTGGAGTGGGTCTTAGGTAGTTTCTGATACCTTGGTGTGAATTATAACCAGTGTCTGGTGTAATTGCAGCGCTAGATGTCCTGTTGGCACCCTCGATACTGAATTTAAAGTCTGAGCAGCTTTTTATAAACTGGAATAAAGAGTTATTTGGAAGGAGGAAGAAAAGTATGATGGCCTTTGCATCCTGCAGGATGAGAACTGTATGACCAACAATCTTTTAGTTGTCCTGAGTTTCCCAGGATCCTTTGTATTTGTTACACTCTTGGAGGTTTAGAATCTGTAAGCACATGACAACCCTGGCCACTGATAGCCCCGCTTTACCCAGTGGAAGCATTGAGACTCAGAGAAACTCATCCAAGGCAGAGCCCAGTGATTTTCCACTCCAGTTTTTTCTTGATGCTCCCTGGTAGTCACTGCTTCTAACCCTCCCACCGTTCTGATCTCCATTTGGAGTTCAAAATATCTTCCTTATTCTTAATTCATCCCTCTGACATCCAGGTCAGATAAAGAACTACAGTGAGATGGGATAAGGGATGGCTGAGCACTTAAGAGAATATACTGCACGTCAGGAAACTCAGGTCTACCTGTAACTCTGTCTCTAGGGAGATCTGATGCCTCCGCTGTCTACAGTCACATATATGCATGTGATCAGAAATGATGATGATAAATATTTAGAAAACACTTTGCTTCAGACATGGTGATATCTGCCTTTAATTCTAGCACTCAGGGTTTAGAGGCAGGAAACCCTTTGAGTTCCAGGCCAACCTAGTCTACACGGTGCGTTTTAGGTCAGAAAGAGCAATATAGAAAGACCATATCTGGAAGAGAAAAAGGAAAAAAAATCAAGCAAACAAGCCTCATGAAGCCCTGACCTGGATTATTTCTGAATGAAGACTGATGATTTTTGTAAGCCTTCAGATCATTATTTTCCTCTCTAGCCAATTTAAAAAAAAAAAAAGAAAAAGCTGGTCATGGTCATATATCAAGGTTTATTTTTGTTTAGTTGGGCTTCCAGAAGAAAAGAAAACATGAAACAGTTGACATCTGAAAGATAATGAATAGATTTCTGGTGCATAGCATATATAATATTTTATGCCATTGAAGCTTGCCTTGATGGTGAGGGACAGCTACCTGTTGCTTTTCTATAACTAATCTGAGTTTGCTGATAGACCCTGAATTAATTGATCCAAAAGCACTTATATTCAAGAGAGATCAATATTTACCAAAAAAAAAAAAAAAAAAAAAAAAAAAAAAAAAAAAAAAAAACCCAAAATAAACAAAAGCAATGTGGAGAATCGCCAGGGAAAGTCTAAAATACAGGAGCTACAGTCAAGCAGTAAATTGTTTTGTGTGTGGGGTAGAACACAGTTGTAATCTAGTGTTTGCAAATCCGCATAGGAAATTAAATTTCCTGGTTTGTATGCTAATGAGATGGAGCATACTAAAAATTTAGCAAAATTTTCAGGTTGACTAAAGATTAAAAAAGATTGTATTGGTTGTCTTTTTTGTCATCATCATCAATGTCATAATCGTCATCATCATTGTTGATATCATCATCATCTATGTCACCATCATCATCATCGTCATAATCATCATCAGTACGAGCTCCTGGTTTGGTTCTCTCAGAGGTCAGTGCTTTAAGAACTGAATTTAATTCAGATACATGTTATGGCAAAACTGGCAGACCATGGGGGAAAGTGCCTTGAGATGGAAGGACTGGATTATATCAGTTATGCAGGGGACGTGGGACACAAAACATTATCACTTACAAAGCCGGGTGTGCTCTTTTCCTCCGAAAGCACAAATGGAGCTGTTTATGGGAGGAGTTTAGCATGAAATGGCCTGTGCTATGTGAATCTAATAATCTCTTGAAGCAGATATGCAGAAGCGTTGGGTACACACAGGTACGGATCAGCATGTGAATCATAACCCCTTCTTTTAGGTAATTTATTTCCTAAGATTATATTACAATTACATCAGAGCAATCACTCCATGTGATTGGATATTATGATGGATGGATGGGCCTATTTTTTTCATCCAGTAGGAAAAGTCCTCATAGAAAGTGGCTGGGAAACCAGAGTTCAAATGAGAAGTGGCCTCAGTGTCACTAAGAAGGTAGAGATTTACTGTATAGAGTCTAGTGTGAGCACACTTCCATAGAAACAAAATCGCCAGTTCCTGAATCAGAGAATGCATGGGGAATCAGCTCCGTGTGCTCACTGCACTTTTAATTACCCAAGAATTAATCAGGTGTCACTGTTTTCCCATTTTCTTTTACATTTACGTGTTTTGCATACCATAGCATGATTCACAGAGCCCAGTTAATGCTCCGGTTTGAGTCTATCTCTGAAGCTCTGCTTTGACTAGGGAGGAATTATCCATCTTTAGCACATTAGCTCTTTGCCCTTGTGGCTGGGCATTGGCAGGAATTCCAAATGCTGGATATAAGAATGCCTACAGAAGTGTTTCTTGTTCTGTTTAGTCTGCATGGCGCAGTGGGATAGCTTGTTATCCAAGTGCTTTCTCAGACCACTTCCCCTTCATGAGACAGATTTTTGCCTTTGTTTCATCTGAGTAGCTGTTTGTTGTCCTACCACTGACAGGAACAGGTAGACTCCCTTCCTGGGATCCTTCCGTTTAGGATCCTCTGCATCTTTGATCAAACCCAAGCACCCAAGATGCAACCAATCTCTTTCTGTCCTTCCTCTCACCTGACCCCTTCATCACCTCTACCCTTCTGCCTTGACAACTTTCAATTTCAGTTGAATGCCTATAATACTAATTCTGAATTTCTTTGCATGATCTGATTATCTCTGTCATTTCCTCTTTGGCATCACATTTCTAGCACTTAAATGTTGGCCTCCCATTAACTGAGTAATAGACCCCACTCTGTAGCTTGGTTTTGTGCTTCATCCATTCAATGTGACGTCAGTTACTAGAGTTTTGCATTTTTAATTCCCTCACCTGTAGAATGGGCTGGGAATTCTTCTGCTTGCATGGAATCAAATGGGATCATGAACTAGAATAGACCAGATGTGTTGTAGAAACACACAGTGGAGATGTCATTGTCCATTCACACCGTTTACCCCCCTCTTCTTCATATAGAGTAGGTGTGTTCCACAAACACTGTACAGCTTTCCTGTGCTTGTCCTGGTCCATATGGCCATCTTTTCATCTTGCCCTGATAACTTTACTCCTGGAATTAGAACAACAGACACAGCAAAATAAAGCCAAATCTAGATTCCGCTAAGTCTGCTTGAGTCAGACCAAAGGGTACTTGTTAAAGCTTGAGCCCTTCAAACTATCTGACACAGTGGTCACAGCAGCAGGGTAAGTGAGGGCTTAAAAACCATTCCTCAAAGTCATTTGTAACATATTGTTTGGAGTTTTTCATTATGTCTTTGCAATGACCTGTCAAGTGTTTATTAGGTCTCTAGGATGTTTCTCAGAAATGGGGTTGTCATGTAGCTAAACCATTGCATTACAAAACTCTTCGGGCTTTTGATTTCTCCCGGGTTCCAGGGCTTAACTCAGCTAATACTACATCCGTCTATTTGGTTGTTCCAATCACAGAATGTTGAACCTGCTCATGAATTCAGTCGTCTTCAACAGCCATGTCAACTTAGCCCCTGAACAGAGTCATTACCACCTACTTATTCCATCTTCATAGTGTCAGCCCTTGTCTGGCTCTTCTTTGTTTCTTAGCTAGTGATGACTGTGGTAGCCCCATTTACTCACCTTTCCAAGGACATACAGAGGGGAGCTTTAGAAGCATCCAGAAGTTGTGCCGTTGCTCTGTTACAAATGGCCTGGTGAATGCCATGGTTCTCAGAATAATGCCCTGGGTCTGGGTGAGGCTCCATGTGAGCTTGGGCTCCTGTGCTTGGAATTTGTGTTGTCCCTCTGCTTTGTGTTCATGAGTCTTCACTTTATTGGAATTCTTTGCATCCTCTCAACAGGCCTGAGTGGTGGTTCTTTCCTCAGCCTGGGAGGCCCCTCCCAGGTCTTTTGCAAAGTTTTATATTTTCTAGCAAGCTCAGAAAATTTTGAAACTTTCTTTGAAAATTTGAAAAAGGTCTCTCCTGACCACCCAGATGAGATTACCTTTTCCAGCCTCTAATGCTTTTATTGCCATTTTGATATTTGGACTTTCTTTCCTCTTCTCAGAAACTATTACTATCTGACTTTGTCTTTTTGGAGTATAAACTGCATTGGACAATAATTATATATTATTCTTTATTCTCTTCAGCATCTAAGATAGTGAATTGTTGATGAGCAAACATGAGTTTAGTGGAAGGAAGAAAAAGAAAGGAGTAAAGGAGAGAAGAGAAAGGTGGGAAAAGATTCAAGTCTGTGTGTGACTGTCCCTTTTATATGTCAGAGTTGTCTTGTGTTGTTCAAGGCCTGGCTCTCAAAATGTGAAGTCACTTCTGCTAAGTTTTGCTATTATTCAGTCCATATAGTATTAGCATGTGTGTGTTGCTGTGAAAAATACTATGACCAAAATAAACCCAAGGAAGAAGGCGCCCATTTGAGCTTATGGTTTCCAAAAGATAGAGTTTGTAATGCTAGGGACCCTTAGCATGGTGGCAGAAGGAGGAAGTTGGGAAATCACATTTCATTCATAAAAAAAGCAGAGAAAAAAGAAGAGGGGTGCATACTTCCTATAGCAAGGCTCCATACATGCATAGCCTTCCCAAACAGCACCAAGTATTTGAATACTTGAGCCCATGGGGGACATTTCTCATTAAACCAACATACCCCACTCTGAACTAGCTGCCTTTAGTATCATTTGTCACCATATTTATGTGATGTGGGGTTCACAGCAATGGCAGCTTTCATTCTTATCACATAATTTTTAAAACGGCTGTTTCTAGTTCTTCAGTGTCTCCCCTCAGAGTTCTGAGTCAAGGCCCTTTGGTGGTCCATCAAGCTTAGTCTGTGGCCTTTAAGGTCATTGTGGAGCAGGAAGAAAGAACAGAAAGTTTTCAGTAATCCTGTGTTGGTTACATTTCATGGGCTAAAACTTTGATACCTACCACATTCAGTGCCAAGAGAGACAGGCAAACAGTATCGAGTTCTGTGCCCAGAAGGAACAAGAATTTGTGATGAACAGCTTTTGATCTCACTGGCTTTTCTGCTTACTAAATGAAAAAAAAAATCCTCATTAATTTTAATCCTTTTACTGTTTTATTTTCTGTGTTCTGGTGTCAGCAGATATTACTGAGACTCACCCACGGATAGGGTTGGGTAACAGAGTAGTTTGCCAGCCACTATGTCATTGTCTTTTTTTTTTTTTAAAGATGTCCCCACGGTGACCACTCTTGCTTCTCTGCAGGGTTTCTTCAACTCCCTGTACCTCATATCCCAAAGTGAGTCACCTGTTCTTTTTTGCTTAAATAAAATTCATGGTTTTACATCCAGTATAGATTCAGAGCCTTAGGCTAAGCAGATAGCAGTTCATGCCAAAAGCTCAACATGCATCTGCAAATCATTGATGCCATCCTGACGGTAACAGGGATGAGTGTGTGTACAATAGGATGCTGGTTAATTAATAATTAATTAAGATTGTGTAGTTTGTAAGCACCATAGAAAAGGAAAATGGAGATTGGGACAGAATGAATGTAAAAATGGCTGGCCCTTGCTGCCTGCTGGCTCGCCTGTTTGGCTAGCTAGCCCCCAGCAAGCTCTGGTTACTACCGTTCTGTGCTCTCTATATTCATTTTCTTGACAGTTCTCCAGACAATGATAGAGTGGAAGAATGTTGAAATGAGGGCCAGGAGATCCTGATCAATCCTGGCTTGACCATTTAGCAACTGGGTGACCGTAGAATGCCACTTGATCCTCTTGTGTCTCAGTTTCTCAGAGCTCAAGCAAGATGTGAAACAAGACTGAAGTCAAGGCAACTGGAAGTACTTTGGGAAGACTGATAGAATATAGGTGTGCCTTACATGCCTGTAATTTTTTTTTGTTTGTATTGTAAAGAAATTCACATAATAAACAATGTAACTTAAAAAAGTAATATAGGTGTGCATTGTTATACCTTTTATTTTAATTGGGTAATTATGTGTCATAATAGCAATATATCTTTTGTAGCTATTGGACTAGGACTTAGGTCTTCCTGGTCTGTCTGTCCATCTACAGGTACTTTAGATATAAATTGTATTCACCAACATACATATTGGGCCACAGTTTTATATTGAGCTGTGGTAGGCTTCATAGACATGGGGCTTATAGCAAGGCATGTCCTTTATCTAGGTCAGTGGACTCTGTTGTGGTCTTGTAGTATGAAGCAAACAAGGTTGTACATTGCAGTCCTGTCAAGGGGGTAAACCAAGCAGGTGTGGAACATTATGTAGCTTAAGCACATGCTTGGCTGGGGCCTCGGGGTTGTTAGAACCCCAAAGATGATCAGTGATCTGACCCATCCTCAGGGACCCCATAGACTAGAGTGGAAGAAAGACTTAGAACTCAGTAATGAAGACATAAGAGAACTTGATCTATCCTAGGTTAAAATTCGTAGTGGAACTATTTTGATGTGAGCCATGCATTCTGCCAATAGCACTCTGCAGGCTACCTGAGAGCCATGGCCGAGGAACTGAGTTCTTAATGAGATGGCTTAAATGGTGGAATGGGAGAGGAGTGAGGGATGAGTATCCGTAGTGTATACAAAAGCACAGAGTAAGAGCTTTAATGGGACTGGAACGAACAACATCTGGTAGATGTAGCCAATGGTGAGGTGACAGGAGCTCCAGGTTGTCCTGTAAACCATGCATATAAACAGTGTACAGACATCACACTGGCTGAGTGGGTGCACAGTTGTATCCACTGGAATATGGAGAACATATTGGAACTTTATGCTTAGTGCTACCTCATGCTAATAGCTTATATATGTATGTGTATATATGTATATATGTATATATATGTATATGTGTGTATGTATGTGTATATATGTATATATATGTGTATATATATGAATGATGTAGTATACTAGTAAACACATAAACTTTATTAAATAATTATGTGTTTACTTACAATAAGTACACATCCAAACATTTTTATTTCTAAAGATTCATGATCAAAAACAAATCATCAAAGAACATAGCTGTAGACCAGAGTGTAAGAATTCTGAAGTCAGGAGGATGCAATTGGATGTCCAGCGGGAAAGTTGTGTTCCAGGTCCCAAGGTCTCAGAAGCATTGGATGGAGGGTTGCTGGAGGAGAAGAGCCAGGTTTAGGTAACTCTGTTTACATAGTTCATGTCTTCCAAGGTTGAGGCATGGCCAGTGTAGACGGGAAATAGATAAAGTATCACTGAGGCCACTTGGAGGAGTCCATCTGGCTTTGCTTGGCTGCTTGGTGGTATTTCTTTAAAGCACACAGTTGCTACATTTGACTCCTGACAAGCTCTTGTTGAGAGCGATGTACCTGGCATTTCCCTGGTGTGTCTTCCTCTCCTCAGGACTCAAGGCACTGAGAGTATAAACAATGACAGCTTCCAGGGATGTATTTTCAACATGGGAGATCACACTGAGACAATTCTTGGCTTCTTGTGTGGGATTTTGAGACTTTAGGGTTTGCCCTTGAAAGTCATTAGTCATTGGTTTATAGTACTTAGCATTTTAAAAATGTATTCTTCTTCCATATATTATACACTCGCCACAGTTTCTTCTGTCTCCACTCCTCCCAGTTTCTTCCCTCACTGCCCTTCTTCCCCAGATCCATTCCTCCTCTGTTTTCCTTCAGGAAAGATCAGGCCCTCCGTGGATATCAACCCAAACACGGTATAACAAGTTAAAACGAGACCAGGCACATATCCTCATAATTGTGTAGCTTTCTGTTTTTGTGAGATTCGAACAGTGGGAGTAGGGGTTGTATGACTCTTTTCCCTGTTCTTGGAACTTTTTTACTTGTACTGAGTCACTTCATCCAGTAGTTAGTGTTTTGAGTAGCTAAAACAGAGACAAAAATGAGAAAAGGAAATGGAAAAAATCGCATGCTGGCACATAGAGACAAATCCAAGCTTTAGAGTTTTAAATAGTAGTACAAAGTGATCGTTAAAAGATGAAGAGGGCAGGGGAAAAGATGAAGAGAGTGGAGAGAATATGCTTCATGGAGGTGCAGTGAGGAATGGGGGCAAAGGGGATGCCTCTGGGGGTCCCATGTTGGGAATCTCATCCCCCTGAGGGATTAACCACACAATGGTATGGTACAGAATAGAGTTTATTCAGGGCATGGGGAGGAGAGTTAAGAGGGTAGTAGAGGCCAAAAGAGAGAAGAGAGGAATAGAAAAGTAGAGGCTAGCCATAAGCATGCAGGAAGGGGGGGGGAAGGGGGAGAGCAAGAGAGCAAGAGAGAGCAAGAGAGAAAGGAGGGGGCAAGCAGCCCCTTTTATAGTGCCAGGTAACTGGGGCGGAGCATACCTTGCTGTTGCCAGGTAACTGTGGGGTGGGGTTTACAGAATCCTAACAGGATGTTTAGTAGAAATGTATTCCTTTACCTAAGATGTAAATAACTTTGGACTCTTTGCTATGTCTGATACCTAGATGCAAAGAAGAATTGAATGTACCATGTTGTTCTTTGTGTGTGTGTCTCTCTGTGTACATATGTGTGCCTGTGCATGCTCTTACGTGTAGAGAGCAGAAGGTGACCTCATTTGTCCTCTCCCATCATGTTTTACCTTGCCTTTTGGGATGGGGGTCTTACACTGAAATTGCGGCTCACTTGTTCATCTAGACTGTTTGCTTATTGAGCTCCAGAAAATTCCCCTGCCTCCCTGCCAGCTTTGAAGTTTGACATGAGCCCATATTTTCTTATAGATAATTGGATCTGAACTCAGATCCTTAAACTTGCACTTCTCACACACTATCCATTGAACTGTCTCCTCAGTACCAAACTTCTTATTTTGCTTTAGCTACAGCTCCTAGTAGGTATACCTACACTTGCTGTTAAATTTAAATCCTTGGCAGAGTTTGCCTAGATAAAAATTAGACATGCCAAATCTTTAGGGAAGCGGAGTAGAGGTTGGATGGAAAACTTAACATTTGATCTGCTGTATTTGAGCTAAATCTTCTGTCTTTATCATTTGTGAACTTGGGCCCCCAAAATGCGTTTATTTGTGTTTCTGTCCTGTAAAACCAGTGTGCAAATGTATAGGCTCCGATGGTCTCTTTTTTTGTTTGTGTGTGTGTACAGGGTATGCATATGTGTGCATGTGTGGGCACATGCAAAGGCCAGGGGAAGACGTTGGGCATCTTCTATAACTTCATACCTTATTCTCTTGAGACATGGTTTCTCATTGAACCTGAAACTCGTAGATCCAGCTAGGTTGGCTAGCCTGTTAGCCCCCGAAGTCTGCCTGTCTCTGCTCTCTTGCTCTGGTTTTACACACATGCACATGCATGCCCAGCTGTTTATGTGTGGGTACTGGAAATTTGAGGTACAGCTTCTCATGCGTGCACAGCAGCAGATGCTCTTACCTAGTTCACCTCTTTAAGAACTACTATAAAAACTAAGGCAAAATAAGCTTTAAGAAAGAAGATATAGAACAGCTTAAGACTTAAATAAATCATCAGCTAAGCAATGAGCATCACAACTGTTCAGTTATGAGTCTGTAAATTCATGCTGTAGCGAATGTATTGTGAGCATCGAGGAAGGGGAGGCTGGCTCCTAGTGTGAGAAGGAAATGGGCATCTTACGAGCGAGGGTTAGTATGGTGGACCTTGAAGGAGGCTGGGTCTTTCGTGGGCAAGCATTAATTGTCCTGGGGGATTTAAGATGAAATTGTTCCATGCAATAGAGGAGGCCGACTGATGAGAGGTCAAAGTTCTGGGAGGAGCCTCTGTAGAAACCTGGAGGCAAGAGAGGCAAGAAGAGGGCACATTAGCCTGTGCTGTTCTTACAACAGTGTGGGAATTCTGGGGTGAGAGCAGAGGGAGGTGGACCTAGGATTCTATGAAATCATCCTAAAGACACTGGGGTATTAAAGTTATCTTTTAAAATAAGAAACAGATTCAGTTTTTATTTTTGGAAAAAAAAATCTACCTACACCAACTAGACAGGGACACCAACTTGCAGAGACATTCATCTGGAAAAGTTGTCCTAGTGGGCAGAGGTGTGGAATCAGCTGGCTGGATGCTGGGAGGGAGATTGGAAGCTGAATAAAGAGTTCAGGCTGTTCTCTGGCTGTTTCCTCTGCATTGTTCACTTCGGTGACTGACATTGTGGTTCCCTGCTCCAGCTCTGAGAACACTTTGTTCATAATTTAAAGTATCAGCAAGGTCTTGTTACTGCTCTCCATATATCCTTAATCATGAGCTATGGGCTGCTTCAGTTCCATCTCCAAGTTGCCAAGGCCCAGCCTTGTTTGTTACATAGGAATGTGCACGTGTGTTCCTGCATGAGTTAATGTCACTAGTGGTATGCAAAACACCTACAGAGATTAGAATGTGTTGGGTCCCCTAGAACTGGAATTACTCCTGATGGGTGTGCTGGGAAGGGAACCTGGCTCCTCACCAAGAGAACAAGCATTTGGTAGCATGTCTTCATCTCTCCTACCCATGTCCTGTTAATTTCCTTTCCAATCAAGACAAAGGGAGCTACTAAGAAACATTGCAATTCTGACTTACACATCTTTTAAAAGAGCCCTGGACCGAACCCCACTTTGTTCGTTTACCATCGTAAACAGTTTCAGAATTTCAGTGCGAGCTAATAGCACTTACGGAGCTGCCGTGGAGATCTGGGTACCGCTTTACTGCCAGGCCTTTATCCCTCTCCGTCCCTCCTGCTGCAGAATGTCAGAATTGTGTCTTTGATGCTCACTCACCTGACTCCCCAGAACTCCGGGGGCAGCTTTTCTGAGCACAGCTAAAGAGCCCCGGTTCGTGAGACAGATTATGCGTCACATGTTGATGCTTCCAGCATCCTGCAAACGTATGCTTCGTGCTTGACTTGGCGAGGTAATAAGTTTGTTTTCATTTGTGAGGAATAAATGGAAATGAGCATGCTCTTTCCAAGCGCCAGGCTGTGCACAAACACTGAGGCTGCTGCCTCTTTGTTCTTTATTTTTTCTTCTCTAGAACAACGAGTCTCAGCATGTGGGTCATGACCCCACTGGGGTCACATATCAGATATCTTGCACGTCAGACATTGACATTATGATCGGTAATACTAGCAACATTATAGCAATGGGAATAATTTTATGGTTGGGTTGGGGGAGTTCACCACAACATGAGGAACTGTGTTAAAGGGTCACAGCATTGGGAAGGTTGAGAACCACTGCTCTAAAACTTTGCCTGCCACTCAGAGAAGAACAGTAAATCTGCACTTAACCAAATAGTGAATGGTAACAGTATGGGGACATTCTTGGGTGTTTATTGGTGTGGTTTCTTGTTTTTGTTTTTTTCTGAATGAAAGTAGTGGAGGCTGTCTCTGAGTTTGTTTCCTATCACTGGATCCCCTTCCCTTTACTGGACTGTCTGTCTGGCCCTCAGTGGGAGGGGATGGGAGGATGAGCTTAGTCCTGCTAGGACTAGATGTCCAGGCAGGGTAAAACCCAAGGGGGGCTTCCCCTTTTCTGAGAAGAAAATGAGGGAGAAGTAGAGAGAGGGGTTTGTAAGGGAGAGACTGGGAGAACAGGAGTGGGGATTACGATTGGACTGTAAAATGAATAAATAAATTATTGGGAAAAGAAAGCAAATTTAACATTTGTGCCAGGGCACATGTTAGGAAGCAGGTATTTATATGTGTTACTTTATTCAGTCCTCATTGCTCAGTAAAGAAACCAAAAGCTCAGCATCTCGAAGTAAGTAACAGCCAGTATTTAATCTCAGGTCCACCTGACCCTAAGAAAAATTTATGCTTTTCTTTTTTTCTTGGTTGGTTTTTTTTGTTTGTTTGTTTGTTTGTTTTGTATTTTGGAATGGGATAGAGCAGCTTGCAGTTTTTAATTTTTGCTTTACTCAAGTTTGGACTTACAGTTATACACAGCAAGTAAGTGTCAGGGATTCTCAGTTAGCATCCCCTTTCTTCGCCTGAAAGATCGATGGTAGAGCCCTTGATTTCTCAGTGGTGACACATCACAGATTCTGTGGGATGGGGCATAGATGCTCAAAGGAGACCTGTTTAATGAAAATTATGAAATTTCAAATTATTAAAAATCAGTGGTTTTAGTACTTTAAAAATACTGTTTTTATCAATTCTTTGAGAATTTCATACCATGTATTTTGATTATATTCACCCCAGCACTTCCCATATCTCTCCTTTCTACCTTCACCTTTCAGTACCCCCAAGCTTAAATATTTTACTCCCTACAATGTCTATTTTAATTTTAATTTATCCTTACCTTTCTATTAATTTATTTTACATTGTTGATCATATAATGATAGCTTTTTAAAAATTTTTTCCCTTAACTCTTTCAAAGTGTTTTCCTTCTAACCCTCCCATATCCCCCTTACCTCAATCCTTCTCAAATTCATGGCCTTTTTCTTTCACACACACACACACACACACACACACACACACACACACACACACACACACACACACCACACATTTATATGTACATAAATATGTCAACACAACCTGCTGAGTCCATTTACTGTTGCTTGTACGCACGTTATTGGATAAACATAACAGAGCTTATTCCTGGGAAAGATAAATATCCTTCTCTCAGAATCTCGTAGGTGCTTGTAGTTCTTCAGCTGGGGGTGGAGCTTCCTGAGATTTTCCCCTTCTATGTCTATTGTTACTGTCATTGTTTGAGTCTTGCTTAGGTAGCCATATTGTTGAGGCAACCATGAATGGAACTTTACTGCCATTCCTAGGAGGAATTACCTCACAACAGACTTGCTTGTCCTCTGGTTCCTAACAATCTTTTTGATTCTCCTCCTACAATGTTCCTTGAGCCTTTCTTTAGGAGTTGTGCTACAGATGTGTCTGTTGGGGCTTAGCACTCTACAGTTACTTGTTATTTGCCTTTTGACATGATGTGGTTTGGTTTTCATTTTTGTAATGGGCTTCCTATGCTGTAAAGAGAAGTTTCATTGGTGAGGACTGAGAGTTTCACTTACCTGCAAGTGTAAACATTCAGAATGTAGCTAGGGGTTATGCTGGTCTAGTAAAATGACATAGACTCCCCTTCAAGATGCACACCCTCACTAGCCATGGCTGTGAGTCCACTTTTCCATACCCCCTTTCTCAAAAACTGTGGAGGTCCACCCAGATCCACTGGGTTTAATGGCAGATTCTGTGCAGTAAAGTATCACTCAACCCTTCACTCGAATGCCATCCCAGCATGTAATAAAACCAGGGGCTTCCTTAGTGTGTTTCAACACATGTAAGTCGTGGCCATCATTCTTCCTCAATCAAATGGGATAATACTGCTTTCCCTGAGAATGCAGTTGGCATCTACTCCTCTGACATTGTTCTTAATAAAGTAGATTTTTCTTGCTTTCTTGTTCCTGTGTGTGTGTGTGTGTGTGTGTGTGTGTGTGTGTACATGTGTACATTTTTAGTTTGCTGATGAGTACACTGAAGCTAGGAACAGTGAAAATAGTGACTTAAGGTTACCCAAGTAGTTAAGTAGTAGAATCAAATTTCTGATCCTAGGATTCTGGTTCTCATCTTTGAAGACAGAATGCAGAAACTTGAATTCCAACTGCATTTTCATTGAAAGCTATGTTACCATTTGATTGAAGAAGAACAATGGCCATGACTTGCATGTGTTCAAAAACACTTAAGAAGTCCCTGGTTTTATTACATCAACCTCATCATGAATCTATAGCTTACTCATCTCCATTGGAGACAAATGATAGCTTATGTATTCATGTATGTAAATATATACCCCCAAGTATATACATGTATTTCTCATTCACCCACCCACCCACCCATCCATCTATCAACCTACCCATCCATCCACCCATCCATCCACCCACCCATCCATCCATCCATCCATCCATCCATCCATCCATCCATCCATCCACCCACCCATCCACCCACCCATCCATCCATTCATCCACCCACCCATCCACTCATCCATCCACCCATCCATCCATCCATCCATCCACCCACCCATCCATCCACCCACCCATCCATCCATCCACCCACCCATCCATCCATCCACTCACCCATCCATCCACCCACCCATCCATCCACCCATCCATCCACCCACCCATCCATCCATCCATCCACCCATCCACCCATCCATCCACTCACCCATCCACCCACCCACCCATCCATCCATCCATCCATCCACCCACGCACCCATCCATCCACCCACCCACCCACCCATCATCCATCCATCCATCCATCCATCCATCCACCCACCCATCCATCCACCCACCCATCCATCATCCATCCACCCATCCATCCACCCACCCACCCATCCATCATCCATTTATCCACCCATCCATCCATCCATCCATCCATCCATCCATCCACCCATCCATCCATCCATCCATCCACCCACCCATCCATCATCCTTCCACCCATCCATCATCCATCCACCCATCCATCCACCCACCCACCCATCCATCATCCATCCATCCATCCATCCATCCACCCACCCATCCACCCACCCACCCATCCATCCATCCATCCACCCATCCATCCACCCATCCATCCACCCATCCACCCATCCACCCACCCATTCACCCACCCATCCATCCATCCATCCACCCACCCATCCATCCATCCACCCATCCACCCATCCATCCACTCACCCATCCACCCACCCACCCATCCATCCATCCATTCATCCACCCACCCACCCATCCATCATCCATCATCCATCCATCCACCCACCCATCCATCCACCCACCCATCCATCATTCTTCCACCCATCCATCATCCATCCACCCATCCATCCACCCACCCACCCATCCATCATCCATCCATCCATCCATCCATCCACCCACCCATCCACCCACCCATCCATCCATCCATCCATCCACCCATCCATCCACCCATCCATCCACCCATCCACCCATCCACCCACCCATCCACCCACCCATCCATCCATTCATCCACCCACCCATTCACCCATCCATCCATTTATCCACCCATCCATCCACCCACCCATCCATCCATCCACCCATCCACCCATCCATCCACCCACCCATCCATCCACCCACCCATTCATTCATCCATCCATCTACTACAAGCCTAAAACTATGTGTATCCTGTACCATATGCATATATAATTTCAGGTTACATGTGAAAATTGTCATATGACATATGCTTTTATTTGTAGCAGACATAATCTCCATTTCATCCTGCTTAAAATTTGTAATAAGTTTTAATTTAGATAGTATCATCTTCACATGTAGTGAGTTGTCAAAGCACGGTAGGGTTTTACTGGTTGTTGAGTAGAAACCAGATCATTGGTATCTGCATTTCCCTCCAGCTCTGATCTGTGCTTCTGCCTTGGCCACTGAAGGTTGAAATCCTCTAGTCAAAACTCCAGAGTTAATGCTTAAGTTATTTGCTTACATTCTCAGTTTTCAGTTCTTTGTACTTGTCTGAGGAAGGAAGAGAACAATAATTCCTTGTTTAAACACATTTTGAACATGTAGCACACCGGATCTCAGGATTACATGATTATCGGCATTGAAAAGCTCCTAGGAAACTGTTTAGTTTAGTTCTCTTTAAATGGTTTGCACCTGGAATCATCTTTTCCACCTGTCATTATTCTTTGAGACACTTTGTAAAATGGTCTTTTTGCTGGTAAAGCCTCAAACGCTATCCAGAGATGCAAGAATTCCTAGAAACCTGTGGGTATTGGATGTGACAGATGCCAGCATTTTCTTTTCCCCCCATTTTTTAAAATTAGATACTCTGTATTTACATTTGAGATGTTATCCCTTCCTCCATCCCCCACTCTGCTCCCATCCCCTCTCCATTTGCCTTCACAAAGGTGCACTTTCTCCTAATTACCCTCTCCACCTCATTGCCTTGGTATTCCCCTACATTGGGAAAACATGCCCTCCCTGGACCAAAAGCCTCTTCTCACATTGATGCCAGACACTGGTATCTTCAGCTACATATGTAACTGGGTCAATAGGTCTCTTAATGTGCGCACAAAGTTGGTGTTTTAGTCCATGGGAGTTTTGAACTGTTTGGATGGTTGATAATGTTGTTCTTCCCATGAGGTTGCAGTAACTCTGATAAGTGTCAGAGTTTAATTACGATTTTCTAATGCTAGCTCCTCTGAAACCAGTTGTTTCTCTTTTACAATTTGTCTGACTTGGGTCTTACAGATTCAATTTATTTAATAGTTAATAAAAGAATGTTTGTCCTTCTGCTTTTCCCAATCTGATAAACACAATCAATACCAACGTGTGTAGAAATAATATGCTAATAGCACACATTTGCATAATGCATTATAATTTGTAAATCACTTCCATAATATTTCCTTTATCTTCTAAGGTGTGACTTTTGCTCATAGACCATTTTAAAGGTGAGGAGACACAGGCCCAGGGGCAACAATGACATGTACACACTCAGAGCTTGACCTTATATGCATGTAAATCAAGTCTAATCTTAGTTATGGCTCTTTTCATGTTGACCTTACTTAAAAGATACTTGGATTACTTAAGGAGTGTTGGGAGCCCACTTGGTAGTCTTGTTGGCATGTCACCTGCTTTTGTTAGTATCATTGATTTACTGGGGCTCTCTAACATTAAGCCTTGCCAGCCGTACAGCTGCTGTGCTTGGGAAATCGTTGTTGACTGCAATCATATACACCTCAATCATAGTAAGTGTTGCCGCTAATATTTATTCATATAGTTTTATATTTCTGTGATGATAACTTGAATTTTCTTATTGTAGCATGGTTTAAATTTTGCCGTCTTCAGTTTCCAGATGAGAAGCCTTGAAGTTACCGAGGGAGCTAAGTGACAGAGTTACCTATCTCTGGCTCCTGGATCTTAATTCTGTTTCTACACCAACACACATTGCTGCTCTGTCATACTTATCACCACAGAAGACAGAGGATGACTGTTGGCTCCTGGTGACAGTATTTCTGAGCACTTATTCTATCCTGGCTACTGTGATAAGCACTTTATATTTCTTATGTTCCTTAATTCTTCCAAATTTACAAGTTAGCTATTATTGTTATCCCAAGGCTTTGTGAAGTTCAATGGTTTGCCCAGAGTTATACTGCCAAAAAGATGGGATAACTCCATTATAGATTCAGGCTGGTCTGGTTCTTTCTAAGGCTGTCCATTCTGGAACACTTCATGACAATCTTCTGGAACATGTGATCTGGTCCCAGTTACCTTCCACTCTTATTCCTTCTCTCTTTACAATCTAGACTGTCTTATCTCCTTTCCCTTTTTTCTAGTTTATTCTGTAAAACCCATTTAGCTCCCATTTAGCTGCCTGATCTGTTTCTTTTCTCTTCCTAATCCCCATTTCCCTAATTTCCTACTTATTGCAAGTATTGTTGGTTCTTACTGCTTAGTGTGATAGAAATGATGTCTGTTGTGCCCACAGGTAAGTATACTTCAAAAGGAATAAATGGGGTTCAGTAGCCCCCAGCATATTTACTGGAGAAAGACAAAGACTTTAAATTAAGGGATTAATTGGAAACCTCTCAGGTACACTTAGTTTCTGCTTGGCTGAACTAAGTTCTTCACTTGAAAGGTCAATGAGTTTTTCCATAATTTTGAGCTGCTCTGAGAAAGAAACCATAAATCTTTTTCTGTTTATTTGCTTTATAAATCTCTCCTTTCCTCTCATTTAGTTAGTAGGGCGCTGAGCATAATAAATCCACAGCTTTCTTTTCGAAAAAGAAAAACAAACCATGTTGCCATAAAAGGAAACCCAGGCTGCTAAAACTATAAATGTCAACTCTCCCTGACATAAGATGTGTGTGTTTGTGTGTGTGTGTGTGTGTGTGTGTGTGTGTGTGTGTGTGTGCGCGCGCGCGCGTGCGTGCATGCCCAACGCACACACATACATTTTATGATAAATCACACTACTGGTCCTTACTTGTGGTATCTTCTATGTGAAGATTCTATTATGTTATCAAAGAAATAAAATAACCTTTGCTCTGAAGGCACATCTACATTAGGATATAATATGAAACATGGTCAAAGAATAAATTATTCTTATTAATAGAAATTATTCAGACATGCTCATGCTCTTATATTTTACCAACAAATCTTTAAATTTTCAAGTGTCACTTCAGGCCATAGAGTGGAAGGCCACATTTATTGTTCAGTTTCTACTTAGTGACTGATGGGTGTAGCAAAAAAACAACATCACCGATTCAGAGCCTCTTCATCCACACTGTCAGGTGTATACCACCAGATGCTTACACGAGCTTGTTGTTCTGTCTTTCCTGATGGCTTTGGAGGTTGTTTTGGTATCCTAGCTATCATTTTGATTTTTCTCCATGAGGTGACCATAGGAAAGGTAGTCTTGGCTCTTTCCAAGGCCAGATGTCTCTCCATGCATCATGGCATCTCCAGCACTATACTTGGCATGTTGCTTACAATGAACTTTTGCAAGCATCTAATGGTTCTGGAATGTAGCTTAGTTGGTAAAGTTCTTACCTACCATGTTGGAAGTCCTGGGATTTGATCTGCAGCTATGCATAAAATCAAATGTACTGGTACAAGCCTGTATTAATAGAACTTAGAGGGTAGAAGGAGAAGGATCATAAGTTCAAGGTCATTCTTGGCTACATATAGTTTCTTTCAGGCAAAATTTGGCTGTGTGACACCCTGACTTAAAAACAAAATCCAATACTTCAGAAAAGATATATATATCTGAACTTTTAAAGATTTGGGTCAACTGTCGTTAGAGCATGTGACTCTTAATCCTAGGGTCATAGGGTTGGGCTCTATATTAGGCGCCAGATGTGGGACCTTAGAGCCAGAAATTTCACACAGCTCTCTGGCTAGAGATAGGGGCCATCTATGTCACCTCTACTGCTGGGTTCAGCAGGGTGTGAAAGTTCAGGCAAATGGAGAGAAAGCCCAGTTTGACTGCCTCCGCTACTGGGCTCGGCCAACTAGAGGCTTTGGCGTGGGATACAAGAAGCTTTGGGAGAGGAAATCTCTTCCCAACTGGAGGTGTTATCTGTTCTTTAGAACAAAGACTCTCAGGTGGTGGAATGATTCTTATATGTGTGTTTTACTCTCAACCCAAGATCCTGCATAGGTACAGTTTTGAAATGGTTGGACTTAGGGCATGGCCAATACCCCAAGGGGCTGTGCACTGCTTATGGCAGTGTAAAGATTCCCAATTCTCAGGAAACTAGGAGCTTCTTGCTGTCTTACTTTTTGCTCTGGGGGCTTCAAACATCTCAACCTAGAATCAGGGTTCTCAATATGGCCTAACTCCCACAGTCTGTCTTGCTCCTTTCCTTACTTTGAGTTTATTACCTCCTAACTCAACTACGAAGGGGATTAGCACATCCTGCATTCCTTTCACATCTCAGATACTGTCCTAGGTACTTTCACATTCATCAGATTCTTTAATGGTCTGACTCAAAGGAAATCTTACGATCTTTATTCTGAAAGGTGATGGGTATTTAGGCGAATCCATTGTACATATTCACACCCCATTCTGTGCTTCTATAAAGTGCCAGAGCATCTGAGCCTCCTGTGAGGGTCTGTAGGGAGCCTGACTCTAGAACTTTTATATGTGTGAGGATATGGGAGCCATAGCACATGTGCAGAAGTCAGAAGACAATTTGCAGCTCTTAGTTCTTTCCCCCCTTTTTTTTTTCTTTTGTGGGTCTTAGAAATTATATTCTGGTGACTAGTTTTGTTGGCAAGTGCCTTATTGGCTCAGCTGGCCTAAGAAAGAGTCTTCGAAGAGAACATGAATCTGTGGAATTACCATGGCTCACTGAAGTCCTGTGGTGTGGAAAGCAGGCTGATGACTTCTTGTACTCAGATCGTAAGCTGTCAGTGTGGTAGGAGGTGAAATGACAAATGGCATTCTGGTTTCAGCTGTGGCTAACCACAGCTTCTTGTAGGCCCTCCTTATCTGAGCAACACAAAGCCATAATAGGACTAGGTATATTTTTAATTTAATTTTAATAGCAAAGTCATTAGATTCTTGATGAACATAAATAAGATTAATATATTCACCTTGGCCCTATTTTTAATTCTTACCTCATAGATCTCCTTCTATCAACAAATCAAGAAAAATCAAGATGTCATGAAAATTTAGTTTCTAGCCTAAAAACCTTTCACTGAAAAAAAAAAAAATCAATGAAACAAGGCTGTAATGGAGGTGTTCAGATGGATGAGTGGTTCTGAGAGGGTTTCTTTGATATGCAAATGCTAGAAATACAAACTCTAAGTGGCTTATGCAGGGAAATCTGATGACCCCAGATAACTTAAAGTTCAGGATTAGCTCTCAGGTGAGGCTGGATCTCAGCAGTATAGTCCCCAGAACTCTCTTTTATCTTGCTTTTACACAATTTTACCTGCTCAGCATTTACCACCATCTTCAAATCTGCCAGTAATGCTGTACCATTCAACGTATGTGTTTCCCAGCTGAGTGTCATCATTCTGAGTAGAGCTCAGAGTTTGGCCCTTGAACAATTTTCATGTCCAGGTGTCCAGGGAGCTACAAAGTCACAAGTAGTTTGTATATGACTCTGCTAAGTGAGGGTAGGAGTGACCTGCACTTAAACTATGTGACTGATGAAGGGGAGGTCTTGGTGAAAGGAAAAAGGACACCATCTCAGAAAATGGACACGATTTCTGGAGAGAAATGTCCACAGCTCTCTTTCACCATTTTCGCTCTGCAGAGGAAGGAGCCAGCCTGGCTTGGAGTGGTTTAAAGTGGTCAAACACCATTGGAAGGGATGTAGCGTTAGCTTTAAAGATTGATGGTATCTGGCTTTCTAGCTCTCTAACTATACTGAATGCTTGCCGGTAACTTCTAAAATAAATCCTAAAAATTTGCTTGCTTATTCTATGGTTAAAAACCACTGGCTTGGGTAACTAACACCTGTTGTTTAGGAGTAGGAAACTAAGTCAAAACTGTATTGCTATCATTCCTTTCACTGTCCAACCTCTCTGGCTAGGCTGGTTAACTCTTTGTGAACCAGAGAGAAAGGAAAGGAAAAGAATTAGACTGCTTTATACAGTTAAGCACAGTATATATGCACAAACACATATACTTTCATATATCTGTAGTCTTTCTGGGCCCACCTGTGTGCCTCAATCAACTCCACAAGTATTCATGCATGCTAATATACATACACATATACCTACACATATACATACAGACTGGATGTGTGGATGGATGTGTAGCCAAACCATTTAACCAACAGTTTTATTTATTTTCTCTGGTGTTTTTTGTTATACCTCTTTAGACAAAAAGTTCTTCAGAAAATTACCTTGCAGATAAAATGCTACATAAAATGGGAGTTACAGAAAGATGTTGCTGTAAGTTCAAAGCAGTGTTTCATTCTATAAGCTCGTTATAAGATCAAAGCAACAGGTTTTACATGTTCTTACCTTATCATAGTGCATACTTGTGACTATGTCTCTGGACCTAAATGTTTTTCTCTGAACACAAATTTGTCCCAAGTCTATTTCTCTTTTTTGTGTAATTATTAAATCTCATTGTATGTCTTATTATGCATCCTTAGCTTACTATTAAGAGAAGTGGGTATAGTCTATTCTTGAGTCTGACTTTATCACATCTTTGTAGCAAAGCAACTAAAACCATCTCTTAAATAACTTCTTTTCCTAAAATTATTTGAATCAAACCAGGACTTCTCGACAATCATCTAAACAGTATTATTAATTCATGAAAGTTTCTCTTTATGTTGGTCTGCAGGAAATCTGATCAATAGGGTCAGAATCTAATTATTAGGATCAATACTCTAATCAATAATTCCAGGGATTAATATATTAATTTAATAATGACAGCAAAGGCATATCAGGTGCATGAATTCTGAGATGAAGTCTCTTTGTAATCTTACCATCAGACTCACCCATTGCAGATCATGCAAAAATGTCTACAATGCATAGCTTTTTTTGTGCTTGTCTTGGTCCATATGGCCATCTCTTCCTTTGGTGCTGGCATGACTTCTAGTGAATAATGTTCAGTTTGGTAGAGATGAGTCAACCCTCTGTTGTATTGCATGGTTGTCCATGCAGAGTCACTTGGCACCTTAAGGACCAGGATTTGTGAAGGTGGACCATTTGCCAGGAGAAGGGAATAATTTGCTTAGATTTGAATATATATCAACTAACTCATCTTGAACATTACAGATCAGTAATTAGGCTTATTCATAAAGTTCCTAAATAGCTTCTCAACTCTGGGGTTCTATGATTTCAAACACATTTTATTGGTTTTATTTGTGTGTGTGTGTGTGTGTGTGTGTGTGTGTGTGCCGCATGTATGTTTTAGGTTGATTGTCTCAATAGCTCCCTGCAAGGTATCATCAACTTACTGGTTAACAACTTCCTTGAGTAGCTATGAATAGGTAGATGATCCCCTAGGAGCAGGATGAAGTCAAGCGGTTTCCCCCTTCTATTAGATAGATGAGTTTGAGATGCCTTATAAGAATTTACAGTGAATTGAAATAGTTGAAATTATCTTAAACTAAAATCCCACTTAACAATAAAACTATAGTCTAGTTTTGGCCAGTTATTTGGTTAATGTCATCCTCACAGGTTTATCCTTTCCCTTTCTGCTTTGACCCTCCGAGCCTTTGGATTATAATGTCCAGCATCTACTCTAGAGTCAGAAGGATTCGGTTTGCTGGGTATTAGTGTTCAATAACTTCACCTGCATCATAGTCTTCTGGTGTCTATGTTTCAGGAAGAGGAGACATCCTGAGTCTTTTATTTCTTTGGTCTTGAGTAGAGACTATTACTTTACTTATCTAACAAGTTCCAGATGACAAGTCATTGCCTCATTCCTGATGTTAGTGTCATGCTCTAGAGATACTCTCATAGGCATTTAAAATTAAAATTTTGTTGTCTCTCAAGCCTGTATCAATAAAGAAAACAACTGCAGATATAGTATATACCTTAAAGCGTGATGTTGGGGAAGTCAAGCCCTCTCTAAGAGAATCAGACAATCTAGATCCGGTATGCAAGTTATCATTTTTATACTTATCCTTCTCAATTTTATTGCCTTTATTAACATGAAATATATATAAATAAACACAAAACTCATGAAATATTGATTAAGTATATAGAAGAGTTATATTTTAAGTGATCCAGAAGGAAACTACAAAGCATATAATGCAGAATTCGCCCAATACACTACCTGATGTTTGGTTGGAAGTGCTCAAAATTACTTTTGTAATAGATAAGAAAGAAACCCCACAGGGCTGAAGCGTTGTCTAATTATAGTAAAAAGGCCAAAGCCATTTTAACCTGGGTGAATTTTACCTCCATTTAATTTTAATTCGACTTAATATCCCTTTTCCTTTTGTAACCTGCCTCAACTAGCTTGACCCAGGTCATACTTATTCTTATCTAATCACGGCTCATACAGCAGAGCTCTGGAGACTGCCCAAGCTCAAGTCCCTTCTCTTGTTACATGAGTAGTTATTAGCTGTGTAAGTTAAGAAACCTGTTTAAATTTCTTGCACCTCGTTTTCCCTCATTTATCTTCTGCAATGAGCACAATAGTGCTACTTATACTGGGTCATTGCTCTGAGGATAAATTAATTTTTACATGTAAAAAGGAGTGGAATGATGCTTAGGGCATCTTTAAACATTGTAATGGAATACTTGCCTTCCCTGAGATGTAGAGAATTCTTCAGAAAGGGATTCTTGGTCCTGAAAACCACAACATAATGATTTACAGTTAGCCAAGAAACTAAAAGACAGAAGACTCGAATCTTCCTGTGCTTATAAAAACTAGACCATCAGCCTTTCAGATCATGCTGCACTTAAAGCACTTTCACTGGGAACATACACAGGACACAGTGCCTTTGCTTTGCTGTTTGGCTGTTGGAATATCCTGTGGCCTAAAGAAGTGATGTCCTCTCATATGTTTTATAATTCCCCTTGGCCTCTTCTGCTATTTGATCATAAAAAGATGAATTCTGACTTTTAGATATTTTTCTGTGGATATCTTAGGGTTTTTTCTTTCTGAGTCAAAATGGAACAGCCTATCATAGTATGAATTCAGTCCCACAAGCCCTGTTATCATCTGGTTATAGATACCATTAACAATGTCTTATGCTTACAAGTGCTCATATATATTTTCTCCAAGGCTCTTATTTCTGGGTCTTCAGACCACCTCGAAGAGTAATGTATTCTCAATTAGTTTGATAGAAAGTTTTGGTGTTACACATAAGAATTGTGTGCTTTTGCCTTCAGCAGCTGACTGTTTGATACTAATTATGGCAAGAAGAACAATCTTTCTGAGCACCAGTTGGACTATATGTCACAGTATTATTCCTTTGTGGTACTGGTGAAGTAATACTCATACACACACATAGATAAATCATAATAGAGTTTAAATCCATGTTTGGAATGTAGACCCTCCTCTCATTGCTTTTACCATTTCTGAAGAGGAAAATCTTGTGTATACTTTGGATTGAGACTTATGAAGGAGACTAGGAGTTTCCTTTAGGGACAGCTCATTCTCCATCACTTGGCCACAGCAAATAAATTAGGTAGGCTTCACTCTTAGACTGGGCATCTTTTACATGTAGTCCTGGGAATCATGTGTGCCTACCCACTCATCAATACTTATATGACAGGATATTGAAACTCTTCAGCTATCTTGATCTCTCCGCTGATATCCTGTGTGCTCTCTTGACTCATCTACTTGCTTTTGACCCTCTGTAGAGGTCTTGACTTCACCTCATACTTGACAGTGTTATCTGGGCAGTTGAAAAATCTGAAATTGGTTTGGGGTATAGTAAGAAGATAATTTATTATTTTTTTCTACACACTTTTCCCCAACTACTCCCTTAATCAAATGCTAGGCCCAGCCTATAGATTTCTGGTAACTTTTGTATATTTAAACTTTAGTTTAGTTTGAGACTCTAATCTCATGTCTAAATGCCATTACCTTTCATTCTTTCTTGTAGCAGGGTTACTTGTTTTGGCTTGAGAACTTAAAGAGGTAGGGAATGTTGTCTGGCTTTCTAGCACTCTACCACTACTATTTGGGTATCCTGTTATGTTCTCTTTTATGATCAAGGTATACATGGCAGGTCATGTGGATTTGTCCCTCACTCAGGTCCCTAATATGGACATTGACAGTGGTTTGTTCTCTGGCATCTAATCAATCCTCCCTTTAATCCCCCTTTCTTAGTAGTAAATTCCTATATCATGTTGATTCTGTGATCTTCTTACCCATCTAGAATCTCTTAGAAGTGGCCCTGGAGAAATGGCTGCTGGCTGGTTGCCTTTCACACGGTTCACCCATGAAGCATGGTTTCTTAGCATATTACCTTCTGATGTTTTCTAGACTCAGAGGAAACCACTAGATTCATCGAAAAATTAGGTGCCTAATTCAGGAGCCTCTCTCTTTGTTAGCAGCCCCATTCTCCTGCCCATGTTTTTCAATAACCTAAGTATTTGGCTTCACTGATTATTTCCATATTCTTTTAGCTTCCTATCTGTCTTTTGTTTCTGTAGCTAGGGAAGAAGAAAGGTGTTGCAGTGATTTAGGTAGCAAACCTATGTTGCTACCTATGTTGGCTACTTTTTGGTGTTCACATTCTTTAGACCTTTTGTACTTGGAACATTATGTCTTCAGCTTTGACACTAAAGATGGTTATGAAAAGCCCTGCACAAAACTCTCTGCTGTTGACACTCAGAACTTCCCTGGACATGTCCTGCCGATGCCTTCTGGAGTTTACCTGGTCGTGGTCGGGTGAATAAGATGGTTCAGTCTAGAATACAACTTCTGTCCACTGAACAGTGTTCTGGGACTTCAAAACCAGTCATTACTGTCACATAGACCGTGGCCCAGTAACTTTGTTTTACAGCTGCTGTACTCATTTATGCATCACCATGTTATCAACTCTTAGTGGAGAATCTGCCTGCCTTCAATGCACTCTTTTGTTTGGTACCTGACAAGCTCTTGTGAGGGTTCAGTTCAGAAGCTACCTAACACGTAGGGGTTTCCTTGGCCATGCTCTATGGCCGTGTTCATGTTCTTTCCACACCTAGATTCATTAGCTTATGATTCTCCTTGATTCCTAAGAGCCACGTACCCCAAGAGCAAGCCAAGATGTGTTTCCTTTTCTTATTATTTCTGTCTATGATAGAATTATTTTTGGCAACCTAGGTTTTTATTGTCTTTGTCCCTCCTTGATTACTACCCATCCTACACTGAGACTTTTTTTAGGTGAATGGATTTTAATAATAGGAATAATATAAAGGAACCTTTACAAGGTCCTTTCTAAATGTCTTTCTATATGCTCATTTAACTGTCTCAACAACTTCATGCGGCAGGTAACAATACTCCCATTTGTTCTAGTTAGCTTTGAATTGTCAACTCAGCAGCCTAAAGTCAACCGAGAATGCAATCTCCATCTAGGAATTGCACAGAGGCAGATCTGGCCTACCTGAGGGTATGTCTGTGGAGGGTTATCTTGATTGTTAATTGACAAATTTACATCGGAGTGTGCAGCCCTGCTGTGGGTGGCACTGTTTTCCAGGCAGGAAGAGAAATCTATTTCAGTATGAGCCCGTGAGTAAGTCCTCGTTTTTAGACTTCAATTTCTCGCTATTACTTTAAGTTAGATTCTTTTCACATGTCATTGGTGTCCAGGACACTTATACTAGGATTTGCCATCTGCCAGAAGGTTGGAAACTTTTGTTGGTTTGTTGTTGTTGTTGGCAACAGGATATTTTCTAACTTGAGACTTTAAAAACAGCCCACAAGGGCCGTTGAAAATGAATTTTAAGTTGTTCTTCAGCTTCTTTTTCAAGTTTCTGCCCTGACTTTCCTCAGTGAAGTACTTCGACCTGGAAATATAAGCCAAGTAAACCCTTTTTTCCCCCCAAGTTACTTTTGGTCAGAATAATTTATCACAGAAACAGAAAGGGAAACAGGACATCATATATTCCATGAAAGGCCCTAGACATGTAAGTTCTGTCCCATCAGACTAGACCTGAATCTTTTATTGGGATGATTCCAGAGTCCTCATTTCTTGTGTCGTATTACTAGAACAGTGGAGGCGGCATTCCTGGACAAGCCAGCACGTTGGGATTTGTTTTGTTGTGGATGTTTGTGTGAACTAGCACAGACTTCAGTCAACAGCTGCCATTGCACTGCTCCCCTGCCGAATGGCTACCCTTGAGCCAGGCCTGTTCTGGGATCCTTGCTCTGAGTTTACACCGGCTCTCAGATCTCCCAGGCTTATCATGATGCACGTTATTGGTAGCAGCTGAGGAAGTTAATTTGCCAGAAGGAAATTAAACTCATCTCTGTTCTCCATTGTCTTAGAAGTGTTACACTAGAGGAAAATTGTTCCAAAGGTAACAGGTATTTTACAGAAAGGTCATAGCATCTCCTCTCCTCGTCTTCTCTCTTTATTCATTCAAGGTTTGGTATGATGAAGGGTTTTTTTGTTTTGTTTTGTTTTTTGTTTTCATTATTTATCTGAGTAACAGTTTTACGAAGACAGAGATATTTACATGCTAGACCATTCAGAGTTTAAGGTTGTTGAATATAAGACAGGGCACCAAAATTGTTTGGGCTTTGGCAACAGGAAGGCTGGGCCAGGTGACTGCTTTCATTTCAATAAGACCTCAGTTACCATAGGCATGCCTCATGGATAGGACTGGATTTCTATATTTCGTTCTCATTCTTAGACTTTAATTTCTGGCTGTTACTTTAAATCAGATTTTTTTATGTAAGTCACTGCTATCTAGGATATTCATACTAGGATTTGCCATTTGCCAGAGGGTTGGGAACCTTTGTTGGTGTTGTTGTTGGCTCATTATTTCTCTAATCTAAGACTTTAAAACTACCTGCAAGGTCCATTCAGGATGAATTTTAAGTTCTCCTTTCATAGCTCAGAAAACTCAAGAACCTGGCTTCTCCTTTGCATATTCATGGGTGAGACTGTACAGCATGGAACTAAACCACGCTTCTTCTGAACCTTGTTCCCAGCTTTAGCCCCTGACCTTGTCATGCTTTCTACTCTTGGTTTGTTGACTGTCTAAATAAACACACAGCTATGCTGCATTTATGCATTTATGTTCTCCTAAACAAGGGGCAGTCCCATCAGTTCTTCCTTGACTATGTTGGTAATGAACTTCTTTTGGCTATTGGCCTTTAACATGGCCTGTGAGCAGTGCCTTAATAGTTGGACTTAAATGAAAATAGTCTTATACAAATGAAGACCAACCCAGAATCATATGATTCCCCAAATCAATATGGTAGAGGCAGCTCCATTTCCTGCATTCTTAATAATTAATATCAATGTGATTTGCTTATTTTCTCATATCTTCAACTATAAAAACTTTTTAAGTCTCAGTTGTGCTGATCATTTAATCTCTATTTGTTAAGGATCAATTTCCTAGTGAAATAAGACAGCTTTCAGAAAGCTAGTTTGTATTTGATGACCATTGTCCCACGTTGGGGCTCAGGCTTGGTCTTTCCTAGCTGTGAGGTCATTTAGAATTTGAATGTTTGACTTGAACTTGTGCACACCTGCCCTATCCAAAATAATCACAATGCAGACTCAGCCAGCCAGTTCTAAAAATAAGCATTGAGCATTGTAGTGAAAAACACGAAGATTCCCCAAGCAGCAACAGAGGGAATCTGATGAAACTTAGGTGAGGTCTAATGGTCTGGAATACCTGTAGTTCCCCATACCTGGGTGGCTTCACAAGGCTGTGCCTATTTTCATGAGCCTATGTATTGTTCACTGTTGCTGAAAGAGAAGGCAATCAGCTGCTGAAAGCGTAGCTTCCCAAACATCAGCAATTAAATGCAAGAAAAGACAGCGCAGGCATTACCAAGGACTAGGATGTTTTTTTAAGTTGAAAAATGTGAAATGGAGCAGGGGAATGTGCAGGGAAAATACAAATTATATGTGTCCCCAAAGCAGGAAAGAATAGTGTTTACACTGGTGTTTGTAGCAGATGGATGGCTCACATTTTCCAAATCTGCCAGCACACTTACCAGTGAATTAGTTTAAATTGTCGGTTGTAAGTGCCAGGCTAGAATTGTTTCTTGTCCCTCAGAGTTACTCTCATTATCTTAGTGTGGTGCCTTGCTGCGATTTATATGGATTTTAATTTCTAATAAGGTAGCTATGTGTTCTGGAAGGAGTTGTAATGACGTGTCATAAATAACTACCTTTTATTTTTTTTTTAACAAATCCAACCTTGATACAGTCAGACCTCATTTTAACAGCTCATGCTAAGTGTGGGTCTTCCTCATTCCCATGGTTCAGCCTGCTCACCTCAGAATGTTCTAGTAACAGAGGGAGATATCTGAGAGGAAACTTCCTTTTACTCCTTTTCTCTTCACCCACATGCTGCCATTTCCATCTAGACTTGCAAACTCCACAGAGGAGCCTGGCCACCAACAGTGCTAATGCTTTCTTCCCTTTCTTTTTACTTTTCTATTCTTTCACCTCAACTTTTTCTTTCCTGTTCTTCCATTCCTGCCCTTCCTCTGAGAAGCTAAGGGACAAGAGCCGGTTGACTTTAGCACTAGTCACTGTTCAGTGTTACTCTGTTTTAACTAGTTCTTCTAGTTGGTGCTGTGTGTCTGTACACATATGTAGGGGGTGGGGCAGAGTTTGATGTTCTGTGTCTTCCTTAATTTGCTCTCCACCTCAGTTTTTAAGGCACAGGCTCTCAGTGAACCTGTAGCTCACCACCAGTTCAAATAGGCTGACTGTGTCCTCCTCCCCAACACTGCGATTACAGATGTGCACCACTGGGACAGTCTTGTCTCCTTAGATGGCTGGGGATGTGAACTCAGGAACTCTTGCTCACTTGGCAAACACCTTACTGACTTAGCCATCTCTCCAGTCCCTAGCTAGTATCCCTGATTGTGTTCCTACCTTTCACCCCAGCCATGTCAGCAGCACCCAGTTTACTTTGCTTCCTGTCTAAGCATCTCTCAAATGGACAGCTGTATGAGACTCTCAAGTTGCTCCCTTTCTTTCTTAGTGATTTTTCTTTCACTCTATTCTTCACAAGAAGGGAAAAGCAGTGAGGTTTTTAAAAAATATTTTTATTGGATATTCTTTGTATTTACATGTCAGATGTTATCTCATCTCCCCTAATTTCATTTCTCCTCACCCTCCCACTGCTTTTATGAAGGTACTCTCTCTCCCAACTACCCTCTCCAACCTCAGCACCATGGCATTCCCTTACACTGGGAATGAAAAGCAAGCCTTTACTGGCCCAAAGGCTTCTCCTCCTATTGATGCCAGACAAGGCTATTCTCTGCTGCATATGCAATTGAAGCCATAGGTCTGTCCATGTGAGCTCAATGGTTGGTGTTTTAGTCTCTGAGAGCTCTGGTGGGTTTGGTTAGTTGATAATTTTGTTCTTCACATGGGGTTGCAGACCCTTTCAACTCCTTCAGTCCTTTCTCTAGCTCCTTCACTGGGGTCCCCATGTTCATTTTGATTGTTAGCTTCCAAGCATCCTTCTTTGTATCAGTATGGCTCTGGCAGAGCCTCTGAGGAGGCATCCAGATCAGGATCCTGCCAGGAAGCACTGCTTGGCATCAGCAATAGTTCTGGATTTAGTGGCTGCATATGGGATGGATCCCCAGGTGAGGCAGCCTCTGGATGATTTTTTCTCTAATCCCTGCTCCTCTATTTGTCCCTTTATTTCCTCCCATGAGTGTTTTGTTCTCCCTTCTAAGAAGGACTGAAATATCCACCTTCTGGCCTTCCTTCTCTTTGAGATTCATAAATTCTGTGAATTGTTTCTCGGGTATTTCAAGCTTTCTGGGCTAGCAGAATGGGTCAAGTTCCTAACTCAGTGTTTCCTTCTGCTACAGTCCTTTAGTAAGCTGCCCTTTCTGAACTGTGTCAGTCAATAAGTTAATAGCACATGCCTATGACCTTTCTCTATTTCAAGTGGGGCAGGTGTAACATCAGAAGAGTGCTGTGCTGATAAGATCTCATCTCTCTCTCTGCTCCCTTATTGGTGATGCTGGTTGCCCTGGTTTGCTTTCTGTTGCTGTGATAAATATCATGTCCTATCATCTTATACTTTCCACCATAGTCCTATCACTGAGGGAAGCCAGAGCTGGAACTCAGTACAGGAACCTGGAGCAGAACCATTGTGGGGGGGGGGGGAGCAGTGCTTACTGGCTTGCCATCGAACTTTCTTACATAACACAGGACTTCCTGCCTAAAGGTAGCACTGTCTGTAGTAGACTGGGCTATATCAGGCAGCAATTAAGACAATTCTCCAGATGTCTGGAAACCTCTCAGTTGCACATATGTCAGAGTGAGTCAGGGTTGTGTGAATTTGACAGCAAAACAACAGTCTTACTATAGTGTTGGAAAATTACAGTGGGCAGGGACTTGATGGCAAATCTAGATCAATTGGGAATGAACTAGATAACTTCTGTGAAGACCACAGGAGCTAAACAATGAGTAAGATTTTGGCTGAAGGACAGATTCCAAATGGTTTTTGGAAAACCATAAAACATAAAAATATATTTAGTTAATATAAGCCTCTTGGGTGTTCACATTGGAATGAATCCCTTAACCCCTTTTATGAAAATTCATTTGTTTTAATCCCATCTTATTCTTATTTTCTATTCTTAATCAATGAAGAATATGGTTAGTTTGGAGCCTTTGCCTCTCCTGTAGTTTAAACTTAATAATTTTAGTGAAGCTCATTTTCTTGTAGATAATCTATATATTGAGCCTATGAAGTAGCCCCCTTGTTGATGTTACAAGAAAGTATGCTCAGCAACCTTTTGTAATGGAAACCTAGATGCTGGATCTCTTTTTCACCACAGACACACAGACATCATGAACCATTGGCTCTCTCTCTCTTTGTGTATCTCTCCCTTGGCTGCATCTTTCTGTATACATGAAGATCTCCCTCCTTCCCTCTCTCTCTTTCCCTCTCCCTCTCCCTTTCTCTGAGGATGGCTGATGCTCTCTCTCTCTCTCTCTCTCTCTCTCTCTCTCTCTCTCTCTCTGTCTGTCTCTTTGTCTCTCTCTGTCTCCTTCTCTGTCTCTCTCTTTGTCTGTCTTCTTTGTCTCTCTCTGTCTCTCTTTCTCTGTCTGTCTTCTTTGTCTCTCTCTGTCTCTCTTTCTCTGTCTCTCTTTCTCTGTCTGTCTCTTTGTCTCTCTCTGCATCCTTCGCTTCTGCACCTTTTTGTGTACATGAGGATACACAGTTACAGGAAGACAGAACAACAATCCTTTGTTCTTCAGCCTTTCTCCACCCTCTCTAGGGCTTTTATCTTCCTGATGCCTCACTCCATTAAGCTAAAGAGCTGTAGGGATTAGTTTCTTAAGACCTGCATTTTTCTTACATTACCTTGAAAATCTCTGCTGTTTCCATATACCCTAGTCAATGGCTTTGTTTTTCATTTTCTCTCTTCTAGAAACTTCCGCTATACAATATTTTTTTATTTTCCCTGTATCATGGGCATACTTCCAATTTTGCTTTAGCCAAAACCAAACAGAAAGTTCCTAATTAAAAAAAAAGATTTGTTTTATTTTTTATTTTGTGTGCATTAGTGTTTTGCCTGCATCTATCTCTGTGCACAGTGTTTGCCAGTGCCCTTCAAAGTTGGCAGATCCCCCTAGAACTGGTGTTACAGACAGTTCAGTTGTGAGATGTCACATGGCTGCTGAGAATTGAACTTGTGCCCTCCAAAAGATCAGCTAGTGCTCTGAAAATGCTGAACCATCACTCCAGTCCCCCAGACTCTTATCTTAAACAACGTGACAGAAAGTATAGGATAATAAAACAAAACATCACCAAGTGCTCTGGACTTGACATTTTCTCATCATTCAATTAGGAAGATGAGGAGAGCATAGCCAGACTAAATGTTGGGCTTTGTCACCTGAGGAGTTCTCTGTGACAGCAGAACACTGGGGTCATCCATGCTCGGGAGTGCTAAGTCACCTTGGAGTAGATGAAGGCACTAATGGCACAATCAGATCGAAGGGGATTATGGAATTTTGTCAATAACAATGTTCCCATTGGTGCTCTTGGATTAGTTTTGACAAATACACAGTATTCATCGTCCATATTGTTGGACTCATTTGAGAGAGCGTCCTGGATTGCCTGTAAATTTTGTGTGTATGAAATTATCCCCCATTAGAACTTATTTATAATAAAGTACTTGCGCACATGGTCAAAGCCTTAAAAGTGCCAGCAGAATAGAAACTATCATATTAGCTGCTCAAATGTCGTTTTTATGTTTAACATTTTCTGTTCTTAAAGATCAAAAGAATAAAAGTATAAAAAAGTTACACAATTTAAAACCTCATATTTCTTTCTTTGCACATATGTGCTTTATGTTGTTTTATTTATATATGTACTATTTTCTGCAAATGGGCTTTCTGAGCCAGAAAGAAAGCTACTCATCTCCCATTATTGTGTGCACCCTTGTGTGTTGAACATGCATACTCATGTGGTGTGCACAGCTTCTCCTGTGTCCATGTACCTGTATTTGTGGAGGTCAGAGTCAGCATTAGATGGTGCTTTCTACTACTGCTCGCTCTCCATCCCTTTTTTTTTGCCTCAAATTTCTTTATTATTTGTCTTTTTATTTACTGATTATTTTTAATAATTGAAAGTTCACATTTTTATAATGTTTATTTCTAGTAAGTAAATTTATTGTTTGAAAATTTCATGTACCATACAGTGTGTTTTGATCAAATCTACCCCTGCTCCCTCCTCTTCACTGTCTCCCAGTCTCCCTACCACCGCTTCCCCTGCTGGCTTCATATACTCTCGCACAACCCACTGATAGGCTAGAGCGGATAGCCTACTAGGAACTACATCCCTGAAAGCAAGCAACTATCTATCCACCAGAAACTACCAATTGCCAATAGCACTTCAGCTAGAGGCTGGATTTCCTAAGCCTCAATCTAGCCATGCTAGAATTTTGCCTTATTTTTCAAAACATGGTCTTTCACTGGACTTGAAGCTCACTGGGATATGATTACAGGTGTGCTGAGCCCCCTAAGCCTTTAAGGTGAGTCCCAGAGATCAAAACCCAGGTGTCTAGGGTTGTGCAGCAAGTGCTTTGTCAGCTGAGTAATCTCCCTAGCATTCTCCTGCAGTATTCCGGGAGGACACAGAGTCTTCATCGTGAGAGTGATTTGGCCTAATGACATAGCTCCATTTTGTCATTTTTCTTTGGTTTCAGTTACAGCTAAATTTGTGGTTAGCACTATAGAATTTTCTTTAGATGGAGATGTGATTTTACTATTGTTTCGTAGTCTTTTCCTTACAGTGACTGTGGTGATGATCACCATCAAGTACCTCTCAAATTGCCGGCATCTCTGTGTGACTTGGGCTCCATATTATCAAAATTAATGCTTTCTCCTAGGTAAGTAAGCACCTTGGCACAAAATGCATCTTGTTAGCAATTGAACCAAAACAGCAGCTCATTTAACAGCTCAGGCTTGATCAATAATGTTTGCCAGTAGGAGCACTCCAGCTGTCTTCCATCTTTCTACTCATCAGCATTATTTATTAACTTAACAGTCTAATGGCTGTGCTGGAATATTGCATTACTTAATTTCTCTGTATAAGAGTAAATGCAATTAAATTTAATCTCTTTGATGCTTAGTAAGATGGAGACCATGATGCCTACCTTTCTCGTGAAGTCTACTTGTGCAGAAATCTATTGTAAGCTCAGCTTTCTCAAAGTGAAATTCGTAGTTTCAGTAGGAGCCAGGGAGATGGTGACTCCTGCCCTCACTAGACAGGCAACAGAGGAAGCTCATGAATCAAACCGAACGAGACTCTTATACCTTAGGCAACAGTCAGTTTGGTAGACAGACTTATGTATCCCAGTTTGGTATTTATGGTGATTTGTGATAGTTCACCATTTTTCTGTGTTCCCACTTGGAATGCTAGGGTTAGAGTACCATGGATATGAGATGGGCTTAAAATTCAACTTTGCAGAATATGGTACATGCGGTTACTTCTCTTGACACCTCTTCTCTATTCCCAATTGGGGCTCTAGTAGGCTTTCATGGGATGCTGCTAGCATCTTAACCTGCAGCAATCCACATCTCACTTTGTTCTCAGGATTCTGGCTCTATTCTATCTACTATACAGCATCTTTTGGTGATGATAACATTTGTGACCAAAGTCACGTCTGGTTGTCTAAACTCTCCATATTAAGATATTCTATTTCTTATATTTTTGGTTGGGAGCATAGACGTTAACTGCTCAGCCATCTCTCAAGCCCCTCAGAAAAGGAACATAAAGCCTGAAAAAGAAGTTGAAGAATACTTGTTGTATCCACCGACTCAAATTAGTGGCACCATCTTTCTATATTTTTTATGCCAAAATTGGTAACCATCCTGCAAATCTAAATATAGTGGTGACATAGCAAGCTCATAACTCTTGTTCTGAGACAGGTTCTCATGTAGCCCAGTTTGCTCATAAACCAGATCTGTAGTTAAGGCTGACCTTGAACTTACTGTCTAAGTCAGGGTTTCTATTTCTGCACAAAAGATCATGACCACGAAACAAGCTGGGGAGGAAAGGGTTTATTCAGCTTACACTTCCATATTGCTGTTCATCACCAAAGGAAGTCAGGACTGGAACTCAAGCAGGTCAGGAAGCATGAGCCGATGCAGAGGCCATGGAGGGATGTTACTTACTGGCTTACTTCCCATGGCTTGCTAAGCCTGCTTTCTTGTAGAACCCAGGTCTACCAGCCCAGGAATAGCTCCACCCACAATGGGCTGGGCTCTTCCCCCTTGATCACTAGTTGAGAAGATGCCTTACAGCTGGATCTCATGGAGGCATTTCCTCAACTGAAGCTTTTTTCTTTGTGAAAACTCTAGCTTGTGTCAAGTTCACACAAAGTCAGCCGGTACACTTACACTCCTGACTTCACTTCTCATGTACTGAAGGTATTATAGGCATGTATGTGTTCCCTTACCTGACTATTGGCAACTTTAAAAAAATCACTCCAGTTATGAATATTATCCTTACATATACTATTTTCTGAAAGCCCAACTGATGAAGAATATTGAAACTCTTTCAAGAAGCTCTATTCCACTTATTGTTGTGTCTACCTTTTAAAGGTATGAACTTTTATGGCTTCAAGTTTTAGTCTGTTTTAACAGAAAATATGACTCAGCATTAAATAGGGTAGATCCTGTTGTTCTTTTGTTCATTATGGTGTCAAAGATTTAGCTCCAATCTGCCACCTGCTCCATAAAGGCCATTGATACTCCAGAGTGTGTTTGCTAATTACATTTGATTACTTGAAAGGTCATCTGAAGGTTTCCAGTGTGTATTGGAGTCAACTTGTTTAAATCAGAACTTTGATAGATGATATCTGTCAGATCCTCAAAGGTCAATGGAGTGAACAAAAGGCATTGATAGTGATTGAATTACACCAAAATGTGCGTCTGGTTTTGGTTTGTCTTTTCTTATCAGATGACTTTCTTAGTTTCATTGATGTTGTGTAAGAACCTTGATCTAGTTACCCATGAGAGCTGGTGGGACTCAAGATCATGCTAACTATTTTCACATGAGCTTTTTAAGAGATGCTCTTGGCCTGTATAATTTTCCCAACTACCACTTTCAGGGGACTAAATCAGAATGTCAGACATGGTGGCTTCTATTATTCCCCCAGAATATCTGAATAAGTTAGTTTCTTCAGTGCCCTTTCTGCCAGTAGTTGCAGACAAACACATGCTCAAAGGCAGGCGTGCACATGCATGAACATATGCATACCCAAGATGGGGGTGGGAAACTAAGAAAGACTGAAGGGCTCTCAGTGACTTTGAACATATTATTTTCTTTAAATAAGGAGACTCCTAGGGTGAGAGCAACAGTATCTTTGGCACACCTTAGTGGAGGACATGCAGCTAGCATTCATATAGACTGAAAAATTTGTCTATGTAGAAGCTAAAGCAGAAGGTGAAGCCTTTGGTAGTCATCCTCTCTGAAGTTAAGTATTATATACCAGGGGGTTAAAATGACTTTTTTGTCCCTCACTGAAGCCCATGTGCATCTCAGAGAAGAGGAGTCGTCCACTCAGCAGTGCCTACCAGGAGACGCCTATAGTCTCTTTCGCTAATTATAGCAGAAAAACAGTCAGATACTCTTAATTGGGTGATGTGTATACACAGAGACCAGTGCATCTTTCAAAAATCATAGATTAATAGTCTCCATCCTTAGGTTCTTCCAACCCCTGTTGGTATTTTGGTATTGCCAGTCTTGATAAACCACTGTCCTCTCTAGAGGTTAAAGAGCTAAAAACCATTTTTTTTTTTCTCATATAGAGGTAGTCAACCCTTCCCACCAGTTTCCTCTGTGGAAATGGAAAGAGGAAGATTTCTTTTTCTGAAGACTGAAAGGAAAACACTGGGCACCTTTGGGAAAGTTGCTGCCCTTGGAGCTGGGGCAGGTGCTAAGCTAGCCTGGCTCCTAGACTGCAGATCCAAGAGAGCTGATGCAGAGCACAGGACTGGCATGGGGAAGTTCTCCACTCCCCTAGAGTTCTGCTCCATTAGTCCATGGTGCACCTCTGTAGGAGGTGTGGAGGCAGAGCTAGAGGGGAAAAGGGCTTATTAAGAAATGGGAGTAACCTATGAGCAATAAAAAGGAAAGAAGCAAGATAAGAGGGAGAACCGTGGATCACATGCATGTCTGACAAAGCATTTGATCAAACCGTCTGAATAGTATCCTGTAAAAGTTTAAGTTGGACCTAAGTGGGTCAACCTTAACACTTTTACTAGAATGGTAAGGGTACTCTGGTTGGGGAATATCTGGAAAGAATGCCCAGGCTTCAGCACTGTGCAACTGTAGTTGATTTCAGATGAATTCATTCCCTCAAATGTGCTTTTGCATGAAGCTGTAGATTTGTGAACACACACACACACACACACACACACACACAAATAAACACAAAATAATAACTACACATCTTTTAAAGTACTTAGAACAAGGGTTAGCTATACCTTGGGGCAATTTCAGATTTGTCTGTTAAGTCACCCTGCTTCTGCAGCTAGCATATCTACCTCTGCCCCATTACTGTCTGGGGATGGCTTTGCCGTGAGCAAGGGCAATGCTGCTATGGCTCTTGGCCAGTGGAAAACTTTCATCTTCTACATTCTCCTTGGTGAGGCACAGTGTCCTTTCACTTGTTCTACTCACTGTTTCCGCTGCAGTCTCATGCACCCTCTCCTTCCAGAACGCCTGCAGTATCCTTTTCTGCAGCCTTTGGCTGTGCTAACAGAACCTTGAATGCCAGAATCTTCTCCCAGTCCCCAACCTCTCTATCCATAGGTTGCTTCACTGATTTCTTAATGACATGCTTCTGACGTTCACCCAGAAATGGGATAAATATCAGGCCAATGTTTTATCTGTTAGTAAACTAGATATCTCTGCCTGAGGGTGCATATATCCTAGTATGCCTCGTGTAGCCTAGAGTGGCCTCAAACTTGGTATACATGATGGTATATACAGGGTATATAGCCGACATACCTTGGACTGCTGATCCTCTTGCCTCTATTTTTCAGTTTCTGGGATGATAGGAATGTACTGATATACCTAGGCATAATGGCTGGTAGCAATGAAATAGGGATCTAGTTCCCTTTGTTTTATAGGTTGGAGCCTAAAGTGGAAAGACAGTGACATTTCCAAGGTGACAGAGTCCTCAATGACAGTGCTGGGCCTCTGGGTCCTTGCTTTGTTTTATCCTATGCTGGGCCTCATACCAGGGAAATCAGTTTTGACCACTGAGTTGTAGAATGGGCTGGATCCAGGATGCTTCCCTCTGACACTTCCTGACTCCAAAGAAACTATCTGCAAGGATGAACCTCAGACCGGCTTTTGCAATCCTTACAGACTCCCGAGTTAGGTTCCTCTAAATTCTATGAGCTCCAGTGTGTAATGTAGACAAGTATTTAAGTACAGCCTACAGGTGTTTGTAGAAAGATAACTATAAGAAAATGGTAACCCCATGTATATATTCTTGCTGTGTCATTTGCCTTTGGGCTCTATCCTCATTGGTTTACTCATCTGCCCGTCACAGGACTCCTTGGTCTCTCCTAGTGAACACACTGCCCTCCCACTGAGTCCCTGCCACACTTCATAATACCATTATAACATTTGGGATCTTGGGATTGAATTACTTGTCTTGTGTCTTTCTCCCTGACTGCAGAATTTTATATGTACAGATTATTATTGTAAAATTGTGTTGCCTATAGAGTATTTTTGTTTATTTGATTTAAATATTAATTCCAGGGAAGAGTTTTTATTTTTAGACAGAGAAAAACATTTTTTTAAATTCAGTTTTAAACTCTCAACTCCTCTTCTCTTGTCTTCTCTTGTCTTCTCTTGTCTTCTCTTGTCTTCTCTTGTCTTCTCCCCTCCCCTCCCCCTCCCCCTCTCTCACTCTGCCATTGTGTGTGTGTGTGTGTGTGTGTGTGTGTGTGTGTGTGTGTGAATGAGTATGAGTTATTCATCTGGTGGTTTGGATGAGAATGGCCTCATAGGCTCATATAATCCAATACTTGGTTCCCAGTTGGTAGAACTGTTTGGGAAGGGTACATTACACCCTGCCAAGTTCCTCTTCTTATGCAAACAGTCTTGAGAGAGATTCCTAGCCTAAAAGAAATGGCCTTAGTAAAACATAGATACCTTATACCATAAACCTGCTACATAAGGATTTGTGTTTATCATTGTTTACCTTCCTGGAATTGCTCATGCTTTGTGTTGCTTGCCTTTAAAAGACACTGAGAAAATACACTTGCTTGCTGGCATGGTATTTAGCCAGCACCCCTCCCATACCTGTCTCTGCCTCTTCTTTCTACCTTTTCTATAATCATCCTCACTCCCCTAGTCATGGTTGTCATCATGGGGGGAAGCACGGTGAGAAGAAGGCAGACTTGGTACTGAACAAATAGATAAGAACTTATGCATCTTGTCCTGCAGGCAGCAGGTAGGGTAGAGACACTGGGCTTTTGAAACCTCAAATTCCATCTCCCTTTGATACATTTCCTACAGTAAAGCCACAGCTACTCAACCAGGCCACACTTCCTTAATCCTTTCAAACAGTGCCACTCCCTAAGCATTTAAACAGCCAAGCCTATGGCGGTCATGTTCAAACCACCATATCCTCTCATTTGCAGTTAAAGATGAAGCTCTCGGTTACTGCTCCAGGAGCATGGTGGCCTGCTTGCTGCCATACTCCTGGCCACAATAGCCATAAACTCTGAAAGCTTAAAACTGTAAGACCCTGGTAAACTCTAGGTTGCATTGGTCATGGTGTCTTATCACAATAGAAAGGTAGCTAAGGCAATGTATTTGTACTTGAAGGGTATAGGGCATCACCAGGTATTCTTAGTCACTTTCTGCCTGAGCTTTTTTAGACAGGGTTTTTCTCATGAACCCAGAGCAAGGTCAGCAGCCAGCACTTCTGGCAATCTGTCTTTCTCCACCTCCACAGCATTGGCACCCGAATAACCATGCCAGGCTTTTCATGTGCAGGCTTGGGATCCGAATACAGGTCTTCATGTTTGCACAGTAGGCAGTCTTGCTCAATCATTTCCCTAGCTCATCCCTGTCATTATTTGGATTTTTTAAAACGAGATATTGTGATCCCCATTTGGTTGCAGACTTCATGTCCTGGCTTCTACAAGAGGCAGGAAAGTGATAACATAAAGTTTACATTAAGTTGCTGTAATTCTTGTGGTTTATAAAAAAAAAATACCAGAAGGTGTTTTGTAGAGTGTGGTATGGTGAGGTGGGAGGGGTACCTTGGTGTGCCCATGCTGAGGCATCCCTTCCCCATGTGGTACCAGCCATATGATATGACAGGTTTAATGTAGAATATAGTTTATTTGGGGTTTGGGAATGGGAGTTGAAAAGGGACTAGAGACAGATGGGGGATGGAGAGAGAGAGAGAGAGAGAGAGAGAGAGAGAGAGAGAGAGAGAGAGAGAGAGAGAGAAAGGGGGGAGGAGGAAGTCACCCAGGAACATGTGGAGGGGGGTGGAGAAGAGAGAGGAAGAATGGGGTCAGGGAGAGGGAAGGGGCCAAACAGTCTCTTTTATAGCAATCCAGGCCTACCTGGCTCTTGCCAGGTAACTGTTGGCAGAGTATAGAAGGAATTTTAACTGTAATAGAAAACCCAAAATTGCTTAATTTATAAAGAAATACACGTGCCTCACAGATGTAGAAATCAGTCATTCTCTATCAAGAAGGTATATGTGGCGACTGACTCCATGTTGTGGCACCTACAGGAGAAGGAAGCATGGAGATGTTAGAGCCCAACTGAACCAGACTTGCTATTACAAATCCATCTCTGTAGTAAATAGCTGCATCCTTCCATAAAGATGTGACCCCATCCTTGAAGGCAGCGTCCTCATGGCGCAGGCCTCTCCTTCCACTCTCATGTTTCTGATAGTGTATTTTTATGACTTTATTAAGCAGTACTCATAAACAACACACAGTAACTGTAATATTAATTTCCTTGATGAATGTGTGAGCTTTTAAAAGTTGATTAATTTATTTATTTACTTGACATCCCAATATCAGCTTACCCTCTTTTTCTAGTCACATGTGGACATTGCAGAAACATTTAAAACCACAGCCAACCAATATCAGGTTGGTAACTTTGCTGTGACTATGATTGTTGTAGAAAGTTAAGAGTGAAAAAGAAAATATTCCTCTTTATAGTCACTAAATTGCCTTTTTTAAAAAAATAAAATGATTGTGGCATGGCCTGGTGTACTTAAAATCGGTTTACTTTCCAAAAGCATTGCCTTTTTTGGTGTCCCAGTGGTCCCCATAACTCAAAACATGGAAACCACAGCTGTCTGTGTTGTATGCCTCAAACAGTTAAGCATTTTTCTCCTTCCTGCATCTGCCCTTTGGAAGCCAATGATGAAAAAATAAGCACATATCAGAAATTTAATTAAGACAGCATCCATCTAAAACCCATCAGGCATCCTTGGAATCAGAACACATCAAATGTTATTTCTCATACTTGTTTCAGCGACAGCCCTGCAAAGCTGGGGCTCAGTCAAGAGTAACTTGGTAGTCACGAGACTTCGAGGAACTTGTTTTTCCTGTGTCTGCTGAAAATCTTGGGTGTGGTTATAGACATGTGATGACTTCCCACACAGAGACTTAAATGGAGCCTTTTCATTTAAGCCAGTTACATCACATCTAAGAAATCTGGAAGAGTAATATATGGGTTTATTTCCTGTCTTGATGGAAGTTCCTTGACCTCACAAACGTCCTCACTTTTGACCCAGAGTTTGATACTCAGATCACAGGTCTCACTGCAATGTGTGTAGTTTTCTGCCTGAAGACTGTGGATGAATTCTGTTGTGTGTTCTGGGGAAGGGACTTTGAGCGGGGTCACAGGAGTAGTGACATTTGGAGGCCACTTCACACAGCATAGCTGCTGCCTGCTCACTGGCATTTTGCTTCATCTTAGCACCCACCCGTTTAAATGGGAGGGTGTATTAACAGTTTCCTCTCTTGATAAAGATGGTGTTTACCAACACTGGCATTAACCACATGGGTTTTGCAACCCTGAGGTTAAAAGCTTCCTGCTGTCTCATTAACTCACAATGGCATTTCATTTTTAATGTTGTCTATGTACCCTGGCTGGATTCATCACCGTTCAAACAGCTTTAATTTACAGAGGCGAGATTATCGTTGATGCATGCTCTAGAGCTGTGGTTCCCAACCTTTCTAAAGCTGTGACCCTTTAATATAGTTTCTCATGTTGTGGTGACCCACAACCATAACATTATTTTTGTTGCCACTCCATGACTGTAATTTTGCTACTGTTCTTTTGTCTCCCAATGGTCTTCGTGACCCTTGTGAAAGGGTTCCTTGACCTACAAGTTGAGAACAGCTGCTCTACAGAGAGATGAGCTAAAGCACTAAGTGCTACCATGGTGGGTTTGCACTTGGCTAACTACTATTTGTAACAGTATGTGTATCTCTCTGACAGGTGGGCTTGGATCTGGGTTTGAATTTCACCAGTGTGTTACTATTACTCTTGGGTCAAATACGGAATTCATAAGTCCACCCCTGTGTGTGTGTGTGTGTGTGTTTGTGTGTGTGTGTGTGTGTGTGTGTGTGTGAATGCACATGTGCTCATGTATATGACTGTGTGCATATATGTGTATACCCATGAGCCAGTACACCTATGCATTGCATGCAGGTTTGTATATGTGCACATGGATACCAGAGGTCTGTGTTGAATGTCTTACATTATCACTCTTCACCTGTTTGTCTCTCTGTCTGTCTGTCTGTCTGTCTGTCTATCTATCTATCTATCTATTTATCTATCTATCTATCATCTATCATCTATCTATCTATCTATCTATCTATCTATCTATCTATCTATCTATCATCTATCTATCTATCTAGTTTTGGTGTGTGTTTGTGTGTGTGTATGCATAGATATGTGTATCTATACATTTATACTTTTGAGTGTACACCTGTGATTACAAGTGTATATGCCTATGCAGGTGGATGTGGAGGGAGGATACCTTTCTCAATCACATTCTACTTTGGATTTTACCCAGAGTCTCTGTCTGAATTTAAGATTTACCTTTATTTTTAGAATGGCTGGCCATGAGCCACTGAAATCTAAGTGTCTCTGCTTCCTGGCCCTGGGGTTATGGTTATACAAAGCCCCACCCAGCATTTATAAGGGTTCTGGGGATCCAAATTCTTACCATCATGGTGTCACAGCAGGAACTTTACTGAATGAACCAATAGTCTAACCCGAAATCAGCTTCTTGTCAATAGAGTAGGTACAGTTGTACAATCATGGGTTTGAGAGGAATCATAATGAATGCAATTATGTATTCAGCAGCCAGCCATTTGTACACGTGGGGTCTGTCCTTCAGTTTCTGCTGGTACTAAGGAAATGATTGCTGTTGATCTAGTACTTTGCCTAGATTTTCCAAGACTTCGGAAACTATGATATCCGCGCGGTGTGACCTCTCCAAGTGGAGACTCCTTTTTCTGCCACCGAGCCTATAAATTGTCAAGAAGCCTTGACCTCTTCTCCTGGTCCCCCTTGCTCTTTTTTCATTGGTGTTTGTTTTTTTTGATGTGATGGTCTCTTTCAGCAGCTACCTGTAGGAAGATGCACTCTCTTGTCTTCTCAAGGTAGAGCCACCAACTACCTCGCTCACATCTGATGGTTTTGCACTGGCATTTGGGCCATCATGGTATAGTACTTCTTATTTGTCACTGTCCTTTACGAGATTATTTGTTTCCCAGGGAGGTGGTAGGCTGGGCCAAAATTAGTTTCTTGGTTTTGAGTGCAAGATACATCGGTTCTGTAAGATACCTCCAACAATTAATAATCCAAGGCAAGCAAAGACTTAGGGTTGCTTCTTAATGGATGTTTATCTGATGTAAAGGGGGAAAGGATCTTTCCAAATCACTGTTGTAGTGACACAGGCTTTTCTCTTCAACATTGTGGGATTCTTCCCTATAGCCGCTTTTTCATCCCATCTTATAACCAAGGGAACAGGACCCACAACATCTCCTTACCCTCTTACTCTTTGGTCTTAAATGTTGTTTTCCAAGTTGGAGTAGGGAGGAGTATTTCTGAAGCTGCTGGAATCATTGAACTTGATACAAATGCCTGTTCTTGGTAACATATTCTTCCCAGAAGATACAGTAACATGTGACATATTGATAGGATGAAGGCATTTACATTTAATGTGTTATCTATCAGGCATGGGAAGGTATAGAATAACTGGAACAAAAGTTATTGGCCTGGGGCTGCTCTCTGTTGAGCCTGCCATAGCCCATGTTTGGAGACTTTGTTGTGTGTATTTCACAGCCCTACCCACCCTCCTTTCTCTAGTCCCAGTTTTCTCCTGGATCTTCCACTTCTGTTAGAAACAAGGCAGCCAGGTCCTATGCTTGTGATGTCTCCATGCTGGGATCCTGTGAGGAGAGGAGTGTGCACATATTAAATCTGTAATTGTTAAGTGCTGCACAATTATAACTTAACAGCAAGTGCTTCACCACACCTCCCAGCCCCCACATTAAAGAACACTGAGAGAAAGATTAATATTAAGGAAATAATATTAAAGCTATCATTAAGGTGTGGCCTGCTATCCAAGATGATTTTCATAATGCTTAGCATACATACCAGAAGGTATGAACAAGACAGGAAATATCCACAGGGGTTGATTTGTAGAAGCTGTAATAATTCTAATGCTTCAGCTAACTCAGGGAGCTCAGGGCCACAAGTGGCTTTAAAAATCACCCATGTAGGCATTTTTTTCACAGTAGGGAAATGGCTACCTAGATAAATAATGTCACCCACCTAAAGTTTCTTGGTGGAAGAGATTGAGCCCATATGTTCTCAACTGACTTGTCCCCGCTGGGCCTTGTCTCAATACCTGTAATGGCTAGAGCTCTGAATCACCAAACAGACACTGAGTTCCTTTTGGTGAAGCGCTTTGCTTGCTTATTGTTTTATACATGTGAGGGTACAAGTTCTGTGCTGTGCTGAAGGTTTTCTGTGATGAAGGCTAGCAGATAGATGCAAGCTTTTTTTTTTTTTTCATTGTAAATGGAACACTTAGTGATTCATTGACATTCTGAGGTATTCTGTGTGCATGATTCTAAATGAAAGGACATTGGGAAAATTTCTTTTATTGAATGTTTCCAGTTTCTTCCTGGCCTGGGAGATCTTAAATAAAGCAGTGGTTGTATTGTAGTAATTCTTTTTGATTATTTCATTCCTTGCAAATTTCACACACACACACACACACACACACACACACACACACACAATGTAACTTGATCCTAGTCACTTTCCTTTCTCCTTCCAAATGTGAGCCTCCAGCACATCCCAACCTAATGTCTTCCATCTCTCTTTTACATATGACTCATGGAGTCCCATTAGCTTTACCTATATAATTGTGGGTGTGGGGTGGTCCACTGAAACATCTGCAATCCTCCAGTGGTCACTTCCCCAAAGAAGAATGACTCTTCCTCCCTCAGTAGCCATTAAGTACACAGCACTTCGTATCTAAGGGTGAGGCCTTAAGAATACACTTGCCCTTTCTTTGTTTGGTGGGACACTTAACTGACTTGCTCTTGTATGGTAACCACGGCTGTGAGCACACATGTGCAGGAACCAAGTTGCATGGTGAGAACAGCATTTCCCAGCAGCCCTCCCCACCCTCTGACCCTTGGGGTTGTTTTTTTCCCCTTTCTTTCTTGATGCTTTGTCAGTTCAAGAATGGATAACAAGACTTCATTTCATAAATAGGATGCTACTCAGCTTCAATGAAAAGTGAAATTACACCATATACCCACTATTGTATATGATCCCCAGCTTCAAATCTTTTATTTTTGTGTACATGTGGAGTCTAGGAATCTAGAAATGAGCCTGTGGGAGTGAAGCTATATTGTCGTATTTGGATTCATCGGATCTTGTATTTTATAGATGACAAGAAAACAAAACGTTCACTACATGAGTAAAAATTCTTGTAAGGAGCTGAAAGGATAAAAGCTAAAGATGGAGTGAGGAGGGGGGAAGCTTATAAGGATGGTTTGTTTGTATGACACCTACACTCAGCCTATGTACATTCTACATTGGCAGGTCAGGAAAATTCTAGAAAGTCCCATTGCACCCAGGGCAGTGACAATTGTTCTTAAATTATACCACCAGCTCTCCTACTCTGGAGAAGTAGAACCCCATCCTACTAATTTGGGATATGATGGAGGGGAATAGAAATTAATATGGAGAAGAGGAAGATGATGATGATGTTCCTAACATATCATTATCCCCAAGATGCCCTGAGCTGAGTAATTGAACATGTCAGGACCTTAGAGTCTCCGGCAAGCTCGAACCAGCATCTACAGCTAAAGAGCATACATGCTGATCTGGTGGGTAGGGGTGAGTGTCCTAACATTGATACCTGGTTCTTTAGATACTGTTAGCAAAATCCTGTGCTTCGATTTAGTGTTGTAGTCATTACACTAGTGATGAGGCCTTGGAATGGCTAGCCGAGACTCAGCACTTGCCTTTCTGATGATCCCCACAGCATCCTTCCACCAACTTCTGAGTAGCTTTAGGGGATGTAGCATTATCATTTGTTCATTCATTCATTTATGCATGCATGCAACAAGTAAGTATTGAGGGTCTTCTGTTGATTGGTTATTGTGAAACTGTAGAGGAGCCCCAAATGAGAAGACATCACCTGTGGTCTCTGTGCACATTCATCTTCTTCTTTGGACCATAGTTTACAGAGAGGTAGAGGAGAATATCTATAGCAGCAGAGGTCACGCAGGGTGGCCGAGTCCTGGTGAAAAATCACTGTCATCTGGGTTCTGCATCTTGTTGCCTAAGAAAAGACTCTTCGGTTTTGCTGCAAAGTATACCATCTCTTAGGGACAGGTTTCTCTTTGGTATACTCACAGTCTGATTATACATGCTATCTGAGAAAGTCTCCTCAGTAATTTTCAGTAGCCATCAGGCATGCCCAACATTGTTTCAGACAGACTAGACTATGCTCACCGTGAAGGGAGGACAAATGGCCAAAAACTTCCTTAGTGAGCAGGTGCCCAGTTCAATAGTGGTGGGCTCTGGCTGGCTGGTGAGTCCGGCTCCACAATGCTTGTGCCCTAAAGAGAAGTGATCATTCCTGAGCAGTCAGAATGCTCTTTGCACTCATGGTAAGTCCTGGCCTTCCCTGTCCTCTCCTCCTGAGGAACCGGGCTGTTTGCATTCGGGAGCCAGGACATAACTATTTACAAGAATGGACAGACCACAGACCTTTCATAATGTACCACACATACTTTTTTATTCTAGGTAGAGTATTTAAAACTGCTTTCCTTTATGCATTTATTTGTTTTTTTTTCTTTACCAAAATAAAATATCTATGTTTTAAAGAGAAACATATTTTTTATGATGAAAGCCCGCATCTCTATGCTTCCTGCTCCCCAGTCTGTCCCTGAGAACATTCCTGTTGGACACTCTTCTCAATCTGACTTCCATCTTTCCTAATGCTGTGCTCATGTCGCTATTTTGTATGCAGTTGTGTTCATTGCCTAGTGCATCTCTCTCTCTCTCTCTCCTTAACATGAGTGAGCATTCAGCATGCTAATGGCTCTCGTTCCCACCCTGCCTGCCTCCTTTTCCTAATCTGCCAGCTTAGCCAGGAAGGTTATGGTAAGGTTTGAACAGTGTGTGTTCCAGGGTGTGATCCCCGGTGGTGTCTGACCTGTCAGCTAAGCCAGCACACTAGCTATTTAAAAGTTAGGATTCTGGGTTTCACCCTCTTCCAAATCAAAGTCTAAATGGAAAGTGAAATCAATATACATAAAGTGCCTGGATTGTATAGTTAAGAATATACTAAGAAGAGGCAGGCAGCTCTAGAAGTGCTTTGAAAATGCAGGTACCATAAATGGACTTAGCATAAAATGTATGTCAAAGATTTTGTAAATCTCTATGTGTGTGCCCGCACACACAGAAGCGTGCATAGTCCAGAGGGAAACACGGGATCTTCCGTAGCTGGCTTTCGAAGTGTTGTAAGCTATCCAGTGAGGGTGTGAGCATGGGAAGCCAACTTGAGATAGCACAGTGTATGTTCTTCCTGAGCTCCCCGTCTCTCCAGCTCCAAGACAATATTTTTTAAACTAGAATTTACAATGCATGCAAAAGAATTTCCGTCTCTCCATCCCAAAGAGTTAAAAACAAAAACCCCAGCAAATGATGCTTACGTTACCTAGCTTTTCTCTTCCTCCTTCTGGAGACTTCAGCAGCCCAGCCCCCTTTCTGTTCAGTCTTTCTCTGATCAGGAACAATACCATTGATTAGGCTCCATCTACTTAGTAAACCACAATCACACTGCAGCTCTCCTGCCTTGAAATTACAACGAAATCACCTTGATTGGGGGTTTTCAGTATTCCCGATTCCTCCCTCACACATTTGCAGACATTTTTTGGGTTTATTTCCCCAGATGGCTCATCTCACTGATTGTTCATAAGTTTTATGCGTTTAATTCACAGGTGGCAACCTTATTTCTCCTATCTTTGCCTTCTCTATGATCTAATCAACTTAAGTATGTCCTTTATAGTGAAGCCTTAAGACAACTCTACTCAGCCAAGATTTACTTGCTGTGCAGGTTCGTGTCTTCCTTCCTGTCAGGCTTTGGGCTGAGGGAATACAAGCTGAGGACATGGAGTTTAGGCTGCTAGGTGTTGTTCATTAGAGACCACTACTTCTACAGGCAAGATAGAGTCAGGATTGGGCTGTGGGAAAAAAAGGGATGGTTTCAATACCACAAAGATAGGGTATAGATTTGTGTTGCAATTGTTTGGTCCCTAATGGTCCACCTCTTTCTTCTTCTACCCATTTTCCTTGGATGTACACTGCTCACAGAAGGGCATGTTTATAGATTGGACATTTCTCTATAGCTCTCAGGCTTTCAGCCCGAGGTGTGCCTGGCACTCATAAGTTGCAACTGGATACCCAGTTCTTTCCTGAGGAGAGATTTTCAGTGTTTGACTTTGTGTTTAACACTCAGACTTCTTACTCTAGAGTCCCAGTGAACATACTGATGGGAGGTTAATTCCTCCTCCTCCAGCCTCAGAGGACCAAAAGCATGCCTTCATTGCTCATCTTCCTTATCACCAGCACTTAGCACATGATGGACACCCAACATCTATTTCAGTAAGAATTTCACAAATGATCATAAAACCAGTTTAAATCCTAGAGTTATTTCTATCTCTGTAGCTGTCAGTTTCAACTGAAGGACAGAAACCCATTTTTCTGAGCCCCTCTTGGGTGCCAATCATTCTGATGTGAGCTTTATATCTATAAATTAATTTAACCTTCAGAAATGTTTCTCAAAGAGAGATACTGATCTCTGTTTACAGTTAGAGAGATGCCGAGGTACTGTTGGTCTGGGCTACTTTGCCTTTGTGGGCGAGGCTGGACTTCCAGGCTTTGTATTGAAAGTACTGCTCCCCGTGGGGTAGGGGCCTGGGCCTACTTTGTTTACCTTTTATTATAGGTATTTTGCTATTGTTTTGATAAAATACCCTTACCTAAGCAACTGGTGAGAAAAAAGGAGTTATTCTGGCTTATATCCCTGTTTCAAGGTTACAGTCCACCTTGACAAGTAAGGCTTGGCAGCAGAAGCAGTAAGCTGGGTCGTGACATTGCTGTGTGACATTGCTATGTGACATTGTCACATTGCATCAGAACTCAGGAAGCAGAGTTTGACCAGAGAGCAAACATGGTTTCACAGCCTCAAGTCCTGTCATTATAGTCTACTTCTTTCAGGAAAGCTCTGTCCCCTAATTATTCCTAACCTTCTGAAGTAGCGTTACCAACTGGAGATAAAGTGTTCAAACCTGTGAACCAACAGGAGACACTTCACATTTAAACCCCACCACCGTATTGAATCCAAGTTTAACATACTAGACTCTCTTCTGGTCAGTTGCTGTCCTTCCAAGAATGCTCTGTTCTGTCCAGAGGCTATTTTTTATAGCATCCTGGATTCACACATCTACCTAAGCTTTGCTCTCTCTTATCAAAGCTTCAGAAAAATCCCTCAGATATGACCTATCTGCTACAATCAGACATTTTTTTTTCTTAATAGCTTTCTATCTAAGAGCCCATGTTTTCCTTATAGGTCATCTTCCTTTCTCTTCCATCCAGGCCACTGTTGTGATGGGGTAGCAACCCCACTTCCCATCTCTTCCTGTAGGAATAATTGTCTGTCATCTTTTACGAGAAGCCCCTCATTTTCTGTGTCTTTTGCAACCCCCATTTTTACTTTAATTTATTCAGGACTCTGCCCACCTTCTGGGATATGTTGGTGTTTATGGTCCATGGTGAAGGATCCAGGTCCCCACTCTGACTGCAGAAATAGCAGAGAAGAATGGAACTGATCAGGAAGAAGATGGGGAAGCAGTCTGCCTAGTTCCCAGTTATGTGGCATGTGGTGAAATGGAAGAGTAAAAACTTGAACTGGGGAAGTTGCCTCCAAGGAGGTGAACCGCCTCCAGGAGGTAGCAGCAGGGTCCGTGCTGGGATCACTTAACAACTATGTCTGGACAAAATGATGCCACCCATGGGTGATATAAATCAACTAAGTACATGCATAGTAGATGCATTTTTTCTGTGACACTAGGGGTCAGCATAGTGAAGAGAACACAGTGTTATCTCTGAGGTCATGAATCTGAATTCAGACCCTACCAGCCATATGAGTATGAGCAAGTCACTGTGCCTCTGACTGTCCTTTGCAGAGTGAGGCACACATAGTAGCTAAGTCCCTGATTTGCTGCAGGGATAGAGTGAGCCCCATACCGTCTCCCAAGGATAGCCTAGTCTCTTTTTTTTAAATAGGAAAATGTTTATTTTTATTTTATGTGAACAAGTGCTTAACCTACACATATGTAAGTGCCCTATAAGTGGGAAGTGCCCGAGGAAGTCGGAAGAAGGCGCTGGATGCCCCAGAGCTGGAGTCACAGACTTTTGTGAGCCACACGTGAATGTGTGGAAAAGACCCCGGAGTCTCCTGCAAGAGCAGCCAGGACTCATAGCTTAGTGGTCCCATCTCTCCAGCCATATTTTTAAAGACACAATAGTGGTCCCATCTCTCCAGCCATATTTTTAAAGACACTTCTTGTTTCAGAAAGAGTTTTAGATTTATGGAAATTTTCAAAGAGAAGGAATTGTGCTGAAATTTTCTTTACTGTCAATATTTTTTATATTATGATGACATAGACCCATGTTGGTTCAATGCCCGGAGCTTTGGCCTTCTGCCCTTTGTCCTTTACAGCCCTGTCCTCACGTCTCCCAAAGGGTCCCATTAGCATCTGTGCGTTACCTGTTGTTGATGCCTCACAAGTAGTAAAGAACACCAATCTCAGTGCTTTAGGTACCTGCTGTCCCCGTCACCATCATCACGCCAATGCTTTTCTCGCTGATTTGTCTCGAATACATTTTGGGACACAGACTAATAGATAGTTATTTTTCTACTCTGGATTAATACCTAACATACTTCATTTTGTTTGTGATCGTGCCAACTTTGGCAAACAGGAGCCGTTAAGTCGACTCGGCTGTTAGAGATTTCAAAGTTGGCTTGACTGGGTGAAAATTGTTCAGTTGGATTTGATACAACAGGCACCTGGGGTTCGGAGCAGGGGGTTGCCCGAGTTCACTCTGCCTCTGGCTATGCTTGGATTCCTCCACTTGGCAGATGTGTCAAGCGCTGTGCCCTGCAGATCTTCCTCGAGTCTGAAATGCAGTTGTTGGGGTAGCGCCAGGCTTGCTCACTTTGTTTCTCGTCTCCCCATTCACATTGTAAATTCTCTTTGAACTAGGGGACTGTCTTCCTAGGACAGATATGTGAAGAAATGTAGTATAATGTACCACGTCTTCAGACAGTCTGCCTCTGTGTGTGTGTGTGTGTGTGTGTGTGTGTGTGTATTTACAAATATATAAATAGAACCCACTGAATCTTTTGTTGTTGTCTGTGTGTATGTGGTTTCAAGGATGACCACTCACACTCTGCATTGATCATCCAATAAAGGGGCTCAGGTCTTTGTCCTAGCAGTCAATAGTTGTTTGTAGTTTTTGTCTAGGGGGTAAGACCCTGCAGAACTTCTGTCCTTCCACATTGGCACACCCAGTGATGTTGCCATCTTTTGCATCTTGTTTCTGCTGTCATATCTAGGAGAGAGAGTTTGACTGCAGACTTCCTGATGTTCTGTTATAATCTTTCCTCCTCTTCCAGGATGTTCCTGAGCTACAGATGCAGTAGGTGTGATGTAGATATATCGACTATAGCTGGGCTCTCCGTGATCAAATATCCTCTGCACTGTGCTCAGTTATGGTCTTCTGTGATTGGCTATTTGTGGTAAAAAGAGGCTTCTTTGATGATGAGTGATAGCTGCTGTGCTTATAAAAAGATGAAGAAAAGATATGTCCCCAGTATAGGCACCAATATTATGAAAAGATAAAGAAAGTGGGGGGGGGGGATATGGAGGTGTGGTGAGGTATTGGAAGAGTGTGCCTCTGGCAGGCCCATGTTAGGCATCCCTTCCCCCTGAGGGACCAGCCACATGACGATATAGTATAGAAATGGTATAGTATAGAATAGAGTTTATTCAGGACATGGAGAGGGGAGTTAAGAGAGAGAGAGAGAGGGAGGGAGAGAGAGAGAAGAAGAAGAAGGAGGAGGAGGAGGAGGAGGAGGAGAGGAGGAGAGGCTAGCCATGAGCATTTGGAGAAAGAGGGGGAAGCGAATGGGGAGAGAATGAACAAAGAGGGGAAGAGCAAGAGAAGCAAGAAAAAGAGTAAGAGCAAAAGAGTGAGGAGGGGGCAAGCAACCCCTTTTATAGTGCTAGGCAACTGTGGGACAGAGTATACCTGGTTGTTGCTAGGTAACTGTGGGGGTGGAGTTTAGAGAAAATGCTAACAATAGCCACACTTACCTGTGGGTGTAAGGATAGGGTTTAGAATGTGGGAAGAAATTATTTTGGCGTAGCAAAGCTGTGGTAATGGATTCTTTTCTAAGGTTCATGACCTCACTGCCCCAGGAGACAAGCTAGGTGTCCAGTTCCAGTCCCCTGTCTGGATTTCCTTGGATTAACTTTCCTCATTCTAGTTGTCACGCTTCTCCTCTCATAACTATGTTATTAAAATTCGGTGGAATCTCTTCCCAGATGGTAGCAGGGATATCAGGGTTCCATCTTGAAATTATAGTCTTCTTACGAAGAGCACTTAACAGACTCCAGTGGAGCTTGGAGGCATATCTCAGAGTCTATAAGAAAGAAAACCAGGATACATAAGCTGTCAGTAGCTAAATGGAGGAGGAGAATATGAGGGGAAGGGAGAAAGAGTCATGCTATTTGAGTTAAAGTGTCATGGAGTTCAGGCATAAGGTAGCAGGCAGCACACGGAGGAAGAGGAAGAAAACTTCAAGAAGAGATGGAAAAAGAGGAAGAAAACTTACACTTTTCTGAGTAATTTTGAAAAGGAGGTAGACACATGAGTCCCCACTGATTTTGTAAGCTCCTGCACTAGGGGGTAGAAATTGTGGGAAGGAAAGGTATATTATCTCATTAAAGGGATGATTATTCTGCCTGCCTCTTTAGCATGGGTTAAGGTAGGCAGGCTTCCTAGGTGAGGTCTCTTATCCATGTGTTTGATCTCTGGGAGGGAACATTTAGTGTCTACTCAGGCCAGAGAGTCACCCTCTTGATCAAAGGATGTGATTCTTCCCAAGGGTCCTTAAATCCTGCGGTGTTGTTGACTCTGTTACACTGTGTACATTTTCAGACCTAGATTGTGTCACCTCCCGCTATGCTTACAGCCGTTTGACACAATTTCTTGCTATTATCCAGGCTCCCTTCTTTGTAACAGAAATGTGTTGTTAGGTCTTCAAGGTGCAACATGAATATGTGAGCTTTACTTATTGCTGAGAGCATGATTTACTTAATGACCAAAGAGGCAAGCCTCTCCAAGTTCTAGTGTGACTACACCTAGGTTGGGGCAGGAGGGAGGGAGGGAGAGAGAGAGAGCTTGCAAGCAGATGGTGAGGTAAAGACTTGACCACCTGGCTATGTAGTCACAGTGGCTCCAGCCTGCTGGTGACCAGTGACCAGTGCTTCTGTCTAGGTGGTATTGGCCTGACAATACATTATCAGTCTTTGAAGGTCAAGTCTTTTCTCCTTTCACCGTTTTCTTTACCCTGTTACCCTGAAGTGATTTTGTTTCATGGATTTTTGTTGTTGTTGTTGTAGTTTTGTCCCATGGCTGAATCGATGGAGTTCTGTAAAGGTCAGCTTTTGATACCCTTTGGTTTGTAATGAATTCTTTAAGGCTCATATTCAAGATTTCCATTCTCCCCGGTCCTTTCTTCTTCGCCGATAGAGAATCAATTCTAGAGTCCCACCTGCGCTTTTCTTCTAAAGGATTCTCTCACAGGCGTGAATGATGCTGTTCAGGAAAACATGGCATTGACCTCTCTCAAGGCAGGTGTGTCCTGTCAGTGACATCCAGACATCCAGGAATTGTCCTTGCATTGTTTCCATTTCTCAGTGACTCTTTTGCTGCATAAATAGCCTTTCTACTTCCTTTTTTAAAATATAATATATAGTCATTTTGTGTCTGAGCTGTAGGTTTCTGTAGCATTTTTTTTTTTTTTTTTTTTTTTTTTTTTTTTTTTTTTTTGTGCTTCTGGTATTGGCAGAAAGTGCCTGTACTGACAGGTCTTACCTCAGGAAGAGGTGGCCACTGGGATGCTTATGGACATAATTGGACAATCCTGAGAGGATACCAGGTAGTGACTATATTAGAATCCAACTTCCTGTTTCTCTAGGATGGAGAGGTTTGTTCAGGCCAAGATGGGTGTAATTAAATGCTTTCCTTCTCATGGCAATTCAGTTTAGACTTAATTCATCCACTTTCCCACTTAGAATCATTGGAAATGAACCAATTAACTAGAGGGGCCCTTAGGGCAAGTTGGATCTGAACATCCTCCTGCTGCTTTGGAAGCATTTGGCTGGGTGTTCTTCTGGGGGAAATATTAGCTTATTGTACTTTAAAATGCCAATAGTAGGGATGGAAAGGTGATTCTGCTTAAGAGGACCGAGTTTGGCTCCCAAGAATTTAGACTACTCATAATAAGTAACTCAAGCTCCAGGGCCTCCAAGGGCCCTGATTTTAAAATGAAGTCAAAGGCCAGTAACTCCACTGACTCTGAAGCTTTGGGTCCTACCATGACCTGGTTCCACCATTCTCCTCACACCCCTTCTCCACTCTTACCTGCAGAACCATTGTTCTAGGCACACTGAAAATCCTGGTTCTGTGACCGCCTTGCCCAGTTCTTCAGTTCCCAGTGTCTATGTGCATGATGGCTTCCCACCTCTGCTTTCTTCTCCTTGATGTAACTTCCCTGCTTCTCACCAACATCAAATAAAATCCTACCCCAAAATCAGGGTCCTGAAATAATCTTTTTTTTCCCCTCCTGTCTGCACGGCTGACCTTCTCATATCATGAGACGTCTGTGTTGGTTGTGTTCATATATTTTCTGTATTTGGCCATTTGAGGCCCATGTGTCAGTCTAAATTAGTGTCTTTTTTTTTTCAACAAAGGGAATATCGTATGTCATTGAAGTACATAAGCAGCAGAGAGGGTTTGTGTTGAAATATGCCTAAGTGTAAGTGCTGAGCTGAGATTTTAATCTTCTCCATGTTAATGAGCAGACTAACCTAGTTATTCCTGTTGTACTGGGCAGTGCAGGTGTGCAACAGTGGCTGTAAACATAGTCTAGATTAGCCTAGAAGGCCTGATGAAAGCACAACTCCTGAGAACCCCTCCCTGGGTTTCTGAATCACTGGACCTATCTGAGGTTATGGCCTCATACTTTGTATTTCCTGGAGGCTCCCAGACATTGCTGGTGTTTATTTTTGAATACTCACAGTTTGCACTATTTACACATAAAGTGATCTAGACCAGGAATACATAAGTGATCAACAGGTTGGCTTGGAAGCAATATAGCAAGGCTGTCATCCCAGCACTTGGGAGGTAGAGGTAGGAGGACCAGGGTTTTGGCTCATCCTTGGGCACATAATGAGCTGGGAGCCAACCTCAACTACATCAGACCCTGCTTTGGAGAAAAAGAAGAAAGAGGAAAGAATACGCTCTTCTGGAGACAGCCTTACCCCTTCATTTACACAATATTTAATTACTTATGTTGGTTTTACCCTGAAGTGGAAGAGAAGAGATCACACCAAGACCCAAATAAATATTTGTAAAGGCAAAAACCCAGTGCTGACTGTAGAAAGTGTGGGTATTCCGGACCTCTAGTCTACAAGGACAACCTAGTCTGTTCTGTATGTAACCTTTAGCCCCTATGCCGGTGTCCTGTGGAGAATGAAGAAATGAATGACCTTCACTTACGATAGATGTTGCAGGCTTTCCATAGACTTGAAACATTTAGGATTTGAGCAGGGATAAAAGATAAGTAAAGGGTTGTGGAACCAGAAATGGTGACATCTAAAAGGAAGGAGCATTGTCTGACCTGTTTGCTATCAGTTGTGACAGTTGTGACAGCAGTGTATTTTATATTGGACATCTGTTTTATCCTGGGATAAAACAGACTTCTCTCCAGACTAGGGAACGTACACCACTCTGCGCCCCTCTCAGAGAGCATCTGGGGAGCCTATGATGGCTCATCTTGACACTTCCTCTGTGCCATATGAGTCACGCTGTGCTGGGCAATTTCAAAGTTTCAAGAATAGACCCATTAAAATGAGGGGTTAGCCTTTCTAAAGTCCCACTAAGGTGAAGGTTGTAGCCTTTAAACATTTCCCCCTTTTCTTGCTTCATGTGGCTTATCAGAACAATCTACATATCTACACCAAAAGGTTGTTATCTAAATGAGGATTTGCCATTTAATCCTACAATGTTTTCAAGATTTATTAATTTATTTTAGTGTATGAGTGCTTTGTCTAAATGCACAGATATGCAATACATATATACCTGGTACTTGTGGAAGCCAGAAGAGGGCATCAGGTCTCTTGAGACTGGAGTTTCCAGTTGTGAGCTGACGTAGGTCCTGAGAATCAAACCCTAGTCTTTTGAACCAGTAGCCAGTGCTCTTAACAGCTCAGCCATCTCCCCTGCCCCATAAGTTACTGTTGATCCCCCCTTTCTTTCCTCTTCCTTTACACATGAGCAGAGTGGTTAGTTGGGTAGCTCTGACCTTTAAATTTCTGTCCTCTCAATTCCTGTATATTCTTGGGGAGGTCACCTAGACATTATACATCGCGGTTTGCATTCTGGACTCTTGTTGTTTGATCTGCTGTCATGGCCACTAGCTTCCCTGTGAGCTCTTGAGACTTGCTTCTCCATCCTGTGGTTACAAGTGTGTGCCCTCATACTCAACCTTTGTATGTGGGTTTAGGGATTAAAATCAGGTCTTCATGCTTGCACAGTAAGTGCTTCACTGACTGGGCCATCTTCCATCCGTCTCTTCTAGCCTTGTCACATCTTGTTGAAATGCCACCTCATATCTTAGGTACTTACTTAACTCTTGTTCTTGTCACAGTTAGATTTGGGTGTTGAATTTAAAGTCTTTAAACGACACACTTGCCTTCTTGCATCTTCCTTACATCTATAAGTTATTTGGGCCAAGGACCCTTTCTTATACCTATTGATGTTTCTAGCTTTGCAACTAGGATAGAATAGCCTTTAGTCATAAATGTCCAAAGACTTCACAGTTCCCAAAAGAAGGTAATTGGTGACCGGGATGGAAAGCCTCAGTGATAGATTCTGTTACTTAGCTAACACTCTGTCTGAGTTGTGCACCCACATGGTAGTGGCAGGTAGGCATAGGACATACTATTAAACTGCAGCAGTAAGGGACAAACTGTGGCTACTCCTGTGGCCACGGTGTGATCCGATGTCTGTGTCTGATCCTTCTGATTGTAAGAACCCGTGACTGGGGAATACAGATTTTTTTTCTGTCAGCCCTGTTGTTGGCTTGGGCTGGTTTAGTGTGGCAGGTACATTATATCATGTCTACCCTGGAGCAAAAGATATCCTGGGTGCTGATGCAGAGATAAGAGCAATGTGGAAGGCACCGTCTTTCCCCTGCTGGGGCCAGAGATGAATATTTTTTGTGACTCCTGAGCTGCATGTGGAAATTTTTTATCAAGTGAGTTTACCCTAGGAATGCTCAGATCTATTATTTACCAAATGGCTCAGTGAGAGATGAATGCGCTGCAGTCCTTACTCATTTTTCATGTGCAGAGGCTGCCTCCCAATCTGCTCCATGTCCTACTTCATTTTAAGTACTCCTAATATTGGGATACCTCCACCCTCCTCAAGATGATTTAAGCATTGGAAAGTAGTCTGGAAGTCTATGTGTTTCTTTTCTTTTAATTGCTCTTTTGGAGGCTTTATTTCCCTGAGGGCGGTAGAGAGCTATGAGAGAGTCTGAAGTGAAGGTCTAGGTTGGAGCCCTGATTCTAACAGGACCCCTGTGATTGTGGACAAATGACTTAACCTTTCTTAGCCTCATGTTCATGCCCTTTGAAATGCATGTGATTGTAATTGCTCTTCTGAGCTCCCAGAATATGTTAATCTGGCTAAGGCATTTTAGTTACAAGGCAGTAGTTCAAAAATAGCATTTCTTTCCCCTCTGGATGAGCAAGGGAATGCTCATCAGAATATAGGGTACATAGGGAAAATAGAGACTCCTAAGCACTAAGTAGGGTGTGGCCACTCCTAGCTTGGAAGATGCAATGGAGTAAGAATAAGGGAATAGTCCCTGAAAGGTAACAACAAGGGCTATGTTGTATCCCAATTGAGACAGAGAGCAGAAAAGAGGATACTTTGTGGTTATCCTTTCTTGTCTGATTAGAGGAGATATTGCCAGGGAGGAGACATATCTTTAGATGTTTTAGGCTGCCACAAGCTCAGAAAAGAAAGGGCTGTATCAGGCATCCAGTCAGCAGAGAACAGGGTTGCTATAAATACTGTACCATAAGCAAAGCAAGCTCATCACCACAAAGGATCTAGTTTCAGTCATCCAGTAAGGTGGGTGAGAAGCAGTGAGACCTCCAGGCTGACCCATTCCCACTTCTGTGAGACATGGGAACTTCAGAGGTGTGACAGCCTCCCTAGGTACCTTCATGTGGCTGGTTCTTGGTTCTTCTAAGATCTGTCTTTGCAGGTGTTGCTCCAGGTTTCAGGTTTAATGAGCCCAGTATTTTCTTACTGCGTTCACTTTCTCTAGACCTTAACCCCTTCTCTTCACATTGTTTCTTCCTGTTGGATACTGAAGTGAAGAATTTAGACTTCGTGGGTGGAAGGCCTGTTTTGACACTTGCTCTGCCTTTTACACACCACGTGACTGCAGATGAATATTAGCACATTAGCTAATACCGGTACAAACTGGAGTTAGGGACTTTTTATCTTCTACCATTGAAGATCAATACATAGGTTGAAAGAACAAGATGATGCACCCACAAAATAGTTCCTGAGATGTTTCCTTCCATTTCTTAAGTGCTTTACTAAAAGAGGTTAAAAATTGGTTTATGTAATACATACCAAACATAGAGCACTCCAATATGGCATTACTACACAGGTCTCTACCATTTCATTTATACTGACCAAAGATTTTGCTTCATACCAGATACAAAGTGGAGGTGTGAAAACCACACATGTCCAGATCAACTCAGAGGCATGAGAGCTATTGAATCCCTGCTTCATCTGATGGATTAATGACTGTGGTGGCTGTAGTCAGTTATGGTTAATTCTCCAAAGTCACCAAGAAGTAAATCTTTGTTGTCATTATTACATTTTACTTTGTAAGAGTTGGTCAACAGATGGCAGGAGAGTTTTTGAAAGCAAAACCCCCTTATTTTTAAATCAGGGTGGTCTGGTTGACCTTTTGAATATTCTCCCTATCCAAACTGCTCTGTCTACCTTGCTTATCCTTCTTTGGCTTTATCTCTCTGATCTACAGTACCTGGAGGGATCCATTCCTTCTTGCCTCTCTCCACTCTTCTTGCTTGGGTACACAGATTTGTGCCAAAAAGACACAAAAAGATCCCTGTTTTAGGAGGACTTAGAACATATTCCTCTCATGGTCTCTGCCTTCTTAGAAGGGATACTCCTGTAGGAGGCTCAGGAAAAACTACCAGTTTTTGTAGCTCACATTGTGGATAATCTGGTTGTTACACCAGACAGTAGTGATCTATGAAGTTGTTAGAACTGACTCACCCCTGTGATTAGCTCTCAGAAACCCATCCTGGGAAGGATTGGCTGTCTGAGAGTGTAGAAGGAAACACAGTTCTAACAAACAGCAACAACAAAACTTAACTTGTAGATGATCTTCAAAAAGCCATCCAAAGTACAGAGACTGTTTCTATAGCAAGTCAAGGGTTAGGTTAGGGCTCATTTGTAACTGCATCTTAATGACTTATTGCCATGGGGCAGAGATAAAGGTGGGTTTGCATACCTCCTGATACAGCAGATCTTAAACCTGGTTGCACACACTCAAATCAACATGAAATATCAGTTTGGATTGATGGGGCTGGTGCAGGATCTGAGGTATACATGTGAGGAGAGCTTCTTAAACTTGCACACATCTTACATGTTCATCTGGGAATATGAAATTTGAATGTCTGATCAATTCATAACTGCTTGTAGACTTGGGGGAAACTTTTCTTTCTTCCTCTCAGACAGCTTTAGTGCCCCAACTAGTTCTTTTACTTCAGGCTTAAAATTCAACTTATTTTTATAATCACAGCACATCCTCAGGAAGACACATCAGATGAAGGTGTTATTCTTGCTAATTGTAATCTTCTGCCTTCAGAGCAGCACCTGTGTGGCTGGAACCCAAGTTGTGACTCCATGAATGAGCATAGATTGCATTATGGATGTGCTACATTTTCCCTTGTTCCCGAGTATAGCTAGTTGCCTGGGAGATGTGAGGTGCAGCTCTCAGAGTGGTGATAGACTCATTCGAAAACTTGTTGATAGTAATCATGCTATCAAAAGGATGAACCATTTGCCTTGAATCCCTAGGGAGTTTATGTTTGGACTGACCCCAGATAATGCCATGAGAAATGAAATGAACTCTGAGTCCTAGCAGCAAGCTTTCTCTCCCCTTGGGCTTTCTTGAATAGAGCAGAATTTTCATTTGGGGCTAGATACATTAATCCTCTGTTATGGATATTAGGTAGTGGGCCTACCTCTGTCTCCTGGAAACCAGTGGTATTTCCTACCACAGTAGTGACAATCAAAACTGTCTTCAGATATCATCACATTTCCCAGGAGGCAAAATTACTCTTGTTTGGAAAAAAATGACCCTGGTTGAAAATGAAGATATTTAATATTTTATATATGGAGAATAAAGGATTATGTAATGCTGTGACTGTCACTAATGACTCCATAGTGACTTACAGTGGTGATTGGGGAAAAAATTCTCCCAATATATTCTTGTGATATCTAATCTGAGCATACCTGTATACACATGTGCATGTCATAAACAATGTATGCATGAACACACACATACACACATACACACACAAAATCCTTTGTGTCTTTATATCTTCATGCTTATGGTATGGACAGTGTGCAGCTATACTGGGTTGCAGGCCTTTGCTTGAGATATGGTTACTGTGGAACTTTTAATGAAGGCAATTCCTGACCCTTCTCATCCTCCAGGACACCCATTTGCTTATTCACAGGAGACATGCATGATCTATTTGAGTACCGGCTTATCACACCACAGTAAGCAAATGACTATGTGCTCTACCACTGAGCTAAATCCCTAGTCCTGCAAATGTTTTTCAGGAAGATGTCTTATAAAAGATGGTTACTTAGTTCTTAAAATTAATGTCACAGCTTTGTTTTCATCTCAGAATGACTTCATTCATTCATTCATTCATTCATGGTGGACCATGGTCTATGAACTTTTTGTGCATGCCATCTTTTCTGTTAGGCCTAAGAAGAGTTCACCCCTTTCATACCTGCATTGGTGATAATTTTACGAGTCAGGTGGTGAATTTTGATAGGCAGAGATACTCAATCATTAGAAGAGTATAAGTCTAGGTTTGTGGTTGCCCCAATCACAGCTTCTTTAATGCTGTTAGGACACCAGGGCAAGTGCTTCCTTCTGACTGAGGGAAATATAATTGTAGGACCATCTATAGCAATAGTTTTCAACCTTCCTAATGCTGTAATGTGGTGATCACCAAACATAACATTATTTTTGTTGCTACTTCATAACTATTTTCACTTGTGCTCTATACAGTTGCTCACATTATGAATTACACGTGACTATCCATGTTTTCTGATAGTTTTAAGTGACCCCTATTAAAGGGCCATTTGAATCCCAAAGGGTCGAAACCTACAGGTTGAAAAATTCTGGTCTAGGTATACCTGGGCTTGTGATAGCAGTGCCCAGGGTCACTGCTTGAAACAGCTATGCTTTCAGGAGTAGATGTTTCTTGTGTAGCCTTCCGTTTTCTCAAGGGATCAATGGAGTGGTCTGTGACTATGGATGAAATAAGGGTAGTCCAGTTGGAGGTTAGATTAACAGTCCTTCCAGTCAGGGTAGTTGGGGCATCAAATCAAGTTGAATGGCTGCTAAATAGAGGTTCAACTGCTGCACCTTTCAGTCTTTGCTTATTTACAGGAAAATGAACAAAGAAAAAGTGCTTTCAATAAGGCCTCAAAGAACTTATTATTAATTCTGAGAGTGATTTGTATCAGTATGTTTCATATTGCTAAATACCCATAGTTCACCCAAGAGAGGTGAATCCCCTTGTCTGTCTGAGCCTGAGTGTCCATTATAGGTATTCAAACTGAACTTGATGGATGATAATTAAAGGACCATTGCTGTTCTTTATTGAACTTTCACTATAATAAGCCCTCCTGTGCTTTGTAAAAAAATGCTTCATCTCACTATTACAGTCTGATAAAGTGGGAATTAGTCCTGTCATGTCATAGTTAAGACAGCAGAGACTCAGAAAATTAGGATAAATGCCCATGGTCACAGGGCTGGGAAGAAAAAGAATCTGGGTTTGATTATTAGGCTGATAGTGAGGTATATAGATATGTGTATGAGTAGGTTGAATGGATTTAATCTTTAGGAAGTTTAAATCTATCATCTAATTTCCCAATCAAAATCTATCATCAATAATAATCTCATTATCCATCCATCCATCTATCTATCTGTCTGTCTGTCTGTCTGTCTGTCTGTCTGTCTGTCTGTCTGCATGTATGTATGTATGTATGTATCTATCATCTATATCCTTACTTTTGTCTTATACCATCTATATATCCATCATTATCATTTTGAATCTTTCCTTTACATACTTACCACTTTCTATTTATCTATGATTTATACTTACATATACACCTAATCCATCAACTATCTGTCCACCTATATCATCATAATCATGCATTTCATCCCTGTGTCATTTTACCTGGGCCAATTCTTCTCAGTCTCCCTTTCTGGTTTCTCTTTACTTCTGTGATATGTGAAGTTTGAAGAGTCCCAGTGATCTCTTCATGGGCTTCTATTCTGCTCAGAGTTCTCCTAATGACCTGGGAGTGGGTTGTGGTACTAAGTAGTATCTATGAACAGACTATGTCCACATTTAGAAGTCTAGACCTGACCTCAGCATCTTGGATTCATGTATTTTACTGGTTAGTTCGTGTCTACATTTGTTACTTTAAGAGCACACAAAGCAGATCACATTCCAAATGGAGTCCAAGCTACTCCTCACCCTGTATCCTCCAACCTACTTTTCCTTCAGCTTTTCTACAATTAAAAGCAATCATCCCAGTTTCCTAGGCTGATAACCTGTAGTTATTTCTGACTCTGTTTCTTCATGCTGTAACTTAATTCATCAGCACATCCTCTGACCTCAGCCTTCAAAATTATCCGGTATCTGACCATATACCGTGGACTGACCTTTCAGATGTCTTGTTCTGCACTGCCTCTCCACCCTCCAGTCTCTATTCTCCCGTGTTGATAAAACCACTTGACAATATAAAGCCCACCATGCCCAGGTATGAAGATTTTTCCCAGCCAGCTCTGTCCTCTCTCTGAACCCATCTCCTCCTAACTTCACTGTACCCAGCCTTGACACGCTCACCTCCTTGCTGATCTGCAAACATGCCAGGCAGCCTCTCCCTCTGGGCCTTGGCAATGACGTTCTCTTCTGTATGGCTCATTGCCTTCTGTCATCTATTAGTGTGGTCTTTGTAAAGTGGGACATCCTTCCAACTCCCTGGCTTCCCTTCTCTGCTTTTATAATCTCCCTCGCAACCATCACTATCTAAATTTATAATTCACTATCAGATTGATTTAGCGGTAGACAGTCACCTATTGGGAGGCAGGGGTTATTAACATTTGTGGTCATTGTTTTAACCCGAGACCAGTACCCCGTATATTTCATGTACTTGTTAAATCTCTGTTGAATGGATGCGTGGTGGCTTCACTTGGCATAAAACACCATGCCAAGGATTTTGCATCTACTATCCCATTGTAAAAGGGTCACCATAATTCTTTCAGCAATCCTACTGCATACATTTTACGGACGAGAAACCTGAACTCACAGAGATCAAGTGTCTTGTTACATAGCTACGTATAGACATGAGTCTTTCTAAATCTCAAAAACACGTGCTGTGAATAATTGTATTTTTTTAATGACACTTGTTTTCAGTACAGATGCTTGTGCCCCTGCCAGCACCCCTGCCCAATACATGCAATTTTCTCTTGGCCCATTTCCTCCTGGTAGACTATAGCATGCTTTCCCAGTGTCGTTTTAAGGATAATTAGGCATTCTTTGGAAAAACGGAGACAAATCAAGTGTTCCACTTATTTTTTTCCCAGTGAGAATTAAAGCAATAGGCTGGGAGAAGGCTTAGGATCACCATTTAGTTTAAGGGTTTGGGGAAAAAATAGTAGTTTATTTCAAAATGTGTATGCATGTCATATGACATGTCCCATGTATACAGTACCTGCAGTGGCCAGAAGGGGGCATCATATTCCCCCCAGAGTGGGGTTATATGTTATTGCAAGGGACTTGATGTGGGTGCTGGGAACTTAGGTCCTCTGGAACAGCAGCGAGTCCTCTGAACAACTGCTCAGCCACTTCTCTAGCAGCTCATTTAGCCCTTCTAAGGTGATAATCAAGCCAAAACTGCAAAGCAGAACTTCAGCCAGAATTTCAGATTTTTTTTTTTTTTTTTTGGTAAATCTCAGTAGAGTGTTTCCCCAGTTACTCTAAGAAAGCAGGTGTTAGTAGTTGTTTCCCTGTGTACTTCTGATTTCCTACCTAGTTTGCAAGCTCCCACCAAACAAGGAACCATCTCTATTACATCCTGGGATGCCCTTGTGTCTGCTAAGAAAGGGAGTCACAACCTCACTTCTGCCAGCAGCTGGTGATATGCTGCAGTTCATGGGTGAGGCAGAGAAAGGAATATCCAAGGTGGTGAAGGAAGGGATGCATGGCTGAAGGGGGTCTCCCTAACATCATCTCTTGGAACCGGGCATTGGGATCTACTTGCCACTCCTCTTGGGGATGCCTGTAACAGTGTGTACCCATCGGCTTTGCCTTTCCCAGAGTCACTTCACCTCAGCAGCAACCACCTCTCCAGGTGAGGAATTTTTGGAACTAGAGGGGTGAAACTATTAAAGATAATTTTCTCTATTTCCCTTTTTAAAAAATATCATTTCTTTTATTCGATATTTTAATTTGCATTTCAAATGTTATCCCCTTTCCCAGTTTTCCCTCAGGAAACCCCCTAGCTCACCCCCTTGCTTCTATGAGGGTGCTTCTCCCTCCCACCCACCCTCTTCCTCCTGCCTCCCTGCCCTGGTGTCCCCTACACTGGGCATTGAGCTTTCACCAGACCAAGGGTCTCTCCTCCCACTGATGCCAGACAAGGGCATCCTCTGCTACATATTGTGGCTGGAGTCATGGGTGGCTCCACGTGTCCTTCCAATGCTGTATCTGTCCCCAACTTCCTGCTTTCTTTTGATGTTGTACAAGATGCAGTTTTGGATGCCTGTAGCTAGTACAGGTGAGCTACTGTAACCATCAGTATTGAATTTCCAAACCCTCTGCTACAACCCTAGCATGCCCTCAGGGTTGAACTCCTTTCCACCATTTCTGGCCTTTGTGCTTAGAGAGAGTCATTTCTACCTGCAGGCAGAATGCATTTGGGCCAGGGAAATCTGGTCCATCCAGGTCTAGAAAACATTTGGGAAATATGTGGTGTTCGGATGAACAACTCCATACAAAAGACATAATTAATATTGTCATTTCAAAGGACACGAAATGCAGGTAGAACCCACTGATGGAGAAAAGCCTGGGATTCACAAAGCGCTTGCTGTCTTTGTGAATCTGCATAAACCGCCCCAGTCTAGTTCTATAGTACCCTCCCTACCCTTCCCTATGCTGTGGCTCCGTGTGCACTTTCCACAACCTCTCTGCTGCTTTCTTCTTTAACACGTATTTACTCACATGTGCACTCTTACCTCATTGCTTTTCTGGTCAGTGCACACATTAGTACATTTCATCCTGATTGCAATATCCCTTGAGAAATTGCGTCTTCAATGAACTATTTAAAAATGAGATTAACTGGAGTATTTCTATTTCTCTTAATCTAAAACCCTCCCAAGGTCTTACTCTTTATTTAAGAGATTCTCAGAGATGCTTGCATACTTTGATTTGATACAGCCCTCTCTCATGGGTTGTTAGGACTTTAATGGAAATAGACTCCCACCTCTGCCCATGCCCTGTTACTAGATAAATCTGAGTCACCCATGTCGCTTCATGCTCCTTCCTCATTCTCTGATCTGACTTGTAAGTGTAGGCTTCAACATTTCTGATACCAAGCACAGAAGTGCACAGATTTTCCATCTGTGCTAGGAAAAAAAAAAAAAAGAATGTTATAGCCAGAGTCCTGGCTTTCCATAAGCACCATATCTAGATGATCAAGACTGATTTGTTTTCTTAGTCCTCTTTTCATTCACTGGAGAGAAAGGCTGGGGCTTTGTCCTCTACTGATGGGAAAGTTAAGAATCCTTGAAACACATGTACCCAGCGAATTTAAGCTTCACAAACTCTGCACTGTCTCTCTTTGATGAATGTCTTTTTACTGAATTTTGCATTTGTTTAAGAATCTTGGTTTGTGTGTCCCAGGTTTGTGACATGTACAAATTCCATCTCACATGCTTTATCACCATGTCTGCCATCAACAACATTACCAGGACCATTATCACCTCCCCCTCCATCACCTCTACCCTCCTTTCTTACTAATCTTCTCTTCCTCAGCTTCCACCAGTGTCCCTTCCCCCTCCCCTCCCTTCCCTTCCTGACCTCCCTTCTTTTTCCCTACTCTTCCCCCCCACCCCCATCTTCCTCCATCACTATGGATACCCAAAAGCACCCATAAACCTTACTGAGCCCCAAATCCATGTGGATTCATTATGATGAGCTCACCTTGACTTTCTGAAGTTCAGACTTCTTTTTGTTGTCATTTCTGAAGTGATCTGAATTTCGGCAGATGTTCTCCAAAGGAAGCTTGACAAGATGGCAGAGATGGGCCAGACAAAGGATAACTTTGCTTCAAATTAGAGCCAGAATCACCTTCTATATATTAGCTCCAGGTTTCCCTCTTCATTCATCCAGTTCTCTAACAGAACAGAAATGGAAAAACCATTAAGCACTTTTATTTTGATGGCAGGTCCATTATAACTGGAAATAAGATTGAAGATCTTGAAATTTCCACATGCTCAGCAAGACTTTATTTTTTTTTTGGGGGGGGGGAATGACCTGCTGAATAGGTACTTGAAAGAGTGCCAGTTCCAAAGTAAATGAAGTGACAGGGCTCTTCGGGATATATTAGCTGACAGGTGCATGTGCACTGGGAAAGTGGTACCTCATGTGCTACGTGTTAGCTTGTGAATTGAACTTTAAAATCCCATTAGATGTTTCTTTAGGGGTCAGCAGAAGAGTCTCTGCGAAAGGGCTTCTGGTGTGGGAAAACTCTCACTGCTCTGGTGGGTCAGGTCAGGAAGCTGTGGATAGCCAGGAGGGATGGGATGCATCTCTGTGGTTGGGTGGTTTGCACTGTCCGCATTGCTGCAGGAAGCGTTTGACCTTTTGTTTGCACATAGGATTGTTAACAGATGAAATGGCAGGGCTGGGCCGCCTACTTTGAGCAGAAACTCAGGGGACTGGAGTCCTGTACTACGAGAAGGGAAAAAGAAATCTGCAGAGAGAGCAGAGAGAGGGAAGTTGTGTGGCGGAGGCTATTCTATTCTTTCGATGGTGGCTCAGTGTTAATGGCTGTGCTCTAATGCAGTTCATCTGAGAAACTCTCATTTTCATCTGAATTGTTAGCTCCTGAAACCTGTTGCTCGTTTGCTGAGGTCCATGCCGGACCCAGCACTCAGTTTGTTCTGATAACAATAGCAGTATCTGCTTGTTTGGAGAATGGAAGTAAAACTCAGTCATTTCAGCTCAGCTATGGGTTTGACAAGTAACAATATTCGGTGTGTTTCTTTCTAGGCTTTAATTATACCTCTTGTCCATCAATCCTCTTAGTAGATACAATAACAGGTACATTTGAGTAAAATGGGATTTTTAAATATATATTTAAAGTAAACATGTAAAAACATTGGGTTCCCTTTGGCATTTTTATATAAGGATATTCCACTGTGTATTTATTCATTCTTCTTCCCTATAGATGTCTTTTGCTCTCCTTCTTTGTCTGGCTCCTACCCACCCCCAGTCAGTTCCCCTTGTGCTTTCAAGTACCCTGTGCCACACTCCCTCTCTTTCTAGATTTCTTCCCCATGTCTCATAGTTCCTTTCCATTTTTATGCCCTATAAATACACACACACACACACACACACACACACACACACACCTAGATCCTGTATACAAAAAGCAATGGGTTATCTATAGTTCTGAGAAAAGTTGGTTTTCTTAGCATCATGGTCTCTAGCTCTAAGCACATTCCTGTAGATGGCATGACTTTCTTCTCTTCTAAATAAGTGAGTCAAATTTTACTGTGCGTCGGTCTACATTTTCTTTATTCTTTTCTACCTGTGAATTTCTTTATCTGCATATATATCAGTGCACCATATGCATGCTTGGTGCCATGGAGTCTAGAACAGGGGATGGAGTCCTTTGGAACTAGAGTTAAAGATGATTGCAAGTTACCATGTAGGTGCTGTGAATTGTGTGATCTTAATCACTGAGTGAATTCTCCAGCCTCCAGTGTTTTCTTTTCTCTCTCTGTCTCTTTCTGTCTCTGTCTCTGTCTCTGTCTCTGTCTCTCTCTCTCTCTCTCTCTCTCTCTCTCTCTCTCTCTCTCTCACACACACACACACACACACACACACACACACACACTTGGAACTGGGATTGGCTAAACTAAATGGGGGATCATCCCTGGGGAAGATTAGTTGCTTTTTTTCTCACCAGCAATTAATTGCTTGTAGCTCTTTATCTGGATGTGGGGCCCGGGGCCTTGGAAGGTTCCCCATCCGTGTTGGATATCAACAGGCATTGTCATTGTGCAGGTCTTGTTTTCTTCTTTCTTGTGGTGACTTGTGACCTCTTTTATACTTTGGGTATGAGCTGACTTGCATCAGCAGCAGGGGAAAAGGCCTCAGGGAAGGCCAGATGAGGGCTGGGTTTCTCAACACTAGTGTTGTCCAGTATGAGATTTTATAGAGTTGTAAAATGTTTTCAACATCAACATGCAATAATAAAATTTGGCTACTGGGAGGAGGTGAGGCCTTTTTTTTTTTTAACTTCATCTAATAATCATTAATTGAAATGTGAATTTAGTCATATATGTATGGTGACCAGCATATTGGATAGCCAGTTTTATGAAACATTTATTTAGGCTTCTTCTATGTGCTCTCAAGAATGGCCAACTTACTAATATCCCACACTATACAAATTGTTGTGAAAAATGTGTAAACTTCAGTTATCTTATATTTAAATATACATATATAATCTCTTTCTCTTTTTATATATACATACATACTGTATTATGCATGTATGTACAAGATAACGGAATTTTTCCTTATCTACCTGTGCTTTCTGGTGTGCAGATGGAATATGAAAACAGGGCTTCCCTAATGTATGCACAGTTCCAAAAATGTATCAATTTTATGTAAGGACTTTTTTCCCCACTTGGAAAAAATCTGGGCCATTTATTCTGTTTGCCAATAGTTCCTTACACCTGTTAAATAGCTCCAGGGTGTTCATTTTAAATGATGACCCTGTTTATCTCTGGTTTTCAACCCTGCCTCTCTGCTCTTGGATCAAGTTTCCTCTCTCTTCATGCAGGCTCAGGTAACCAGCAGAGGAGGGTTTATTCTGTTGTACCCAATTTGACCGAGGGATCATTGGCAGTTACCTTAATCAGTACTTTCACTGGAAATGGAAATGTCCATCCAGTTCTTGCTGACTGAATAATTTCTTGGTAGTGGACAGGCCTTGGTGTACGTTCTTGCTGGGCATGGGGAGAGGGGTTTGTTAGCAGTCAAATAACAGAGCAGGAATGTAAATAAGCCCCTTTCACGGTCCATTAGGCTCATGAATAAAATAGATGAGACGAGGTGCTTTGTATTGGCAACTGAGCACTACTTTTCTCATAAACCAGGTGTGTTAAGCTCTCGCTATAAACAAGCAGCCTGCAAGTATCCTGTTTTCCCAGCTGCATCAGGGCACACAGTATTATTGATGTGGGAGCCACAACTCCACACTGTGAAGGTCAAATTACCTGCCTGCATCTGTACGAGAATGCTGGCAGATCATAATGAGATTCAGCCCTTGAGGCTGTAGGTTGTAAGTGACTTCAATGGTTTATTTGCTTTTTTGAAAGGTAATCCTGGTTTGATGAGTTTGTTGGTGATAACTAGTCAATACATATTTTTATTCATCTCTATTTTAAAATGTATATGTGAATCAGAATCCAACATAGGTCACTTAGTCATGTAATACAAAAGGGGAAGGCTAGAGGTAGAATATACTAGAAAGACCATTCAGGAGCCCATTTGTGAGATGAGAAGGGTCAGTAGTAGTAGGTCATTTTCTGACTCTCTGGACTTTCTTCAATGCATCATTGTAAGTTTCATCCTCGGCTGACCAGTCAGTATTTTCTAGATACAATTCCCTATATTTTCATTAGGCTGTCAAAACAAATATGGGTGTAGATTCATTGTGCATGATAGACTTCTGACAGGTCAGTTATATCACATGATCTAACCATACTGTCCTTCAATAACAGCTGGTCCCCTCCTAGGTTCCATTGTAACTCCTGCTGTTAGTGGTGATACAAACACAGAGAAATTGAGAAACATGTTTAAGTTCACATAACAAATAATCAATACATTCAAGATTTGAGCCCAGATACACCCAGGTTTGCTTTCGAGTCAGTACACTTCATGTTAGAAATACTGTCCGATGCTGAAAGTATTGATCTCTGTAATCACTTGGAGAAGAATCTAGGTGAATATTTAGGTCTTCTGTGACAGTGTCTGTTTCCTTCTTTGATCCTCATACCACAAGATGTTGGATATTCGTTCAGCGGTGCTGTCAAATATCTATGTAGTTTTATTTTTCTTTCCCCATGATGTTGACCATGCTTGCTTTAATATCCAAGCCTGCCTTCAGTGTGCAATGTGGGTTTGGGATCCTAGGCAAGTCATCCAACCAGGAAGGGGAGTTGGAGCTACAACAATATTTTCCGTTTAATCAGAAGTAAAATGACGTTCCTGCTGTGTGCACAGAGACAACCTTCCCTGTATTAGTTGAGGGACTTGTGTCCTGTGCCCATCCATGATTTCAAAGGATGATATAACAGTGGGCTCTCACTGTTTCTCAAGCCTTTGGAGGGCATTGAGGAAAAAGCTAAATTTAGGGTGATCTTGAAGAGGCTTCAGTAGCATCTTTTGTTTGGCTACACATTGATCACAGTTTGGATTAGAGGAATCTGTTCTGTAAGATGATGATGCTTCTGGGATTTATTGTATGGGAGGCATGTAGGAGGAGATATCGAGGCTACACATTAGCTTTTCTTTATCCTAGCCTATGTTGATTCAGGCCCTTACGAATTATCTGCTTACGTAGCCTCATTCCATCCAAAAACTGGACCTTGCCAGTGACTGACTCTGGAATTAGTTTTGTACCAATACCACCTTATGGGATGTCTGTGATGTTAGGTAGCTCTCATCTGTAGCTGTGTACGCTGTCTCATCTCTACATGCTACAGCTAGGCCTTCCGTTGTTCTTTTAGCCAATCTTAAGTCTGCTACATCTTCCTTGGTACCCCACCATGGATCAAGGTTTGGGTATCTGAATTATAGATGGTCCTACACCAAATGCCTGTCATGCACTCAAAGTGGCTCCTTCATATTGACTGTCTGAAGCTTCTCATGCCAGATCTTTTTCCTGGGGACTTCCCCACCTTCACTTAAAACAGCACTTCCTACTTCTGGGTGTGTGTCCTTCACTTCTCTCTGTTCTTTGAGGGCTAAGTACATTTTGACAGTGCATTCATCTCATATGGGTGGGCACAGGAAGCTAAATCTTGGTGAGTAAGAAATGCAACAATGTCAGTCTTCGAAGGGTGGCTCTAGATTATAATAAGAAATGCTGCTTTCTCTGGAATTTAAATCAACTGTGTCACTAAGCGTGTTAGTGCAGGTGGCTTTATATTTGTACTGTTTTTGTGAAAAGATATTTCTTTGAAGGAAGCCATGTGCTTGCTCATTTCTGATGTCAGCTCCTTGATTTGTGGGTTCTAACAGAAAGCACTGAGACTCACTACTTGCAGTAACTCAGGGTTTGAGGATAAAGGAGGGTCACAGGATGAAGGAAGTGAGGAGCTGACGTAAGGCTGAAGTCTAGAGGTGGCCAGAGAGTACTATGTTCAAAAGAAGGAGAAAGTCCTGGATGAGGGAAACCCTGCATTTTCTTCTTAGGCGCATGTACACTTGGCCTTCAGAGACATTTTCTATGAGATTGCTAAAGGAAAAAAGAAACATAAACAAACGAACAAACAAACAAAAAACAATCCTCTGCTTAGTGATTTTTTTAATGGAAGAAAATTTTAATCTATAGGATGATCTGTACAGTTATTTCTGATATTAACATTGTCATTATCATCTGACGAAGTCCTCATTGTGCCAAAAGAAATGTACAATATTATAGTATGGCGGCCTTTTGTACCCATCAAACCTGAGCCACATGGAAGAGCCTTTTGTCTTATGAGAGTGCATTGTAGAGGGTAGATGGGTCAACTTAAACCTGCCAGACTCCTAGTGGCTAATTCCAAAGGTTCTCACTTGTTTGGGAGGAGGGATTATTGGTTCTATAAATAAAGTGTTCCTTTGGTGAAAGCTCAGCTCTATTGCAGAACCTCAATAAATACCAGTATTTTGTAGAAATTCTATTCTTTACCCCCTCCCGTGTGCATGCACACATGAACATGCCATGGCACACATGTCAGAGGACAACCTGAGGGAGTCATTGCTCTCCTTCCACCATGTGGGGTCATAGAGATCAATGCCATGTTATTATGCTTGGTGGCAAGGGATTTTGCCGATGGGACATCTTGATGACTCCCATTTAACATTTATTTAAAAGATCAGATGATTGGGATTAGAGAGAAGGCTCAATGGTTCAGAGCATGTGTCTATTCAGTTCCGGAACATTCAACTTCCTCTTCCAGGTCTGTGGATGGCCAGGTGCATGTGCACATAAACTCTAGCATCAAAATAAAGGGGATATGTCATTGTTTGTGTAACAGGCTTTCTTCATCCCATCATTTGTTGGCAGGCACCCATGCCCATTCTGCTGGGTGTTGTGAACAGCGTAGTAGTGAATATGGCTGTGTAAGCAGCCTCCTCTGTGGTATGCTGATTTACAATCCTTCAGGGACATACGCAGTGGTGGTACTGGATCACACATAGAGAGAAGAATCTCTATGCTAATTCCTATACAGCCCCAGTGGGGAATTTCTTGTTAGCCTTTTAACTTCTTTGGGCTCCTTTGCAACCTTGGATGAAAATAAGGGAGAGGGCAGCTTCTCTAGTGTCACTGGGCATTCAGGCATACCTGTGTTTCCATGGAGCGTAGCTTAATTATTGCTTATATCTTGGGTCATTAGAAAAAATAATTGTACTCTGACATACTATAATTTATAAAGCTATTACGCATTCTCTTTGTAGCATGAGTTGGCAATTGATTTAAAGATTCTAAAAGGGTGTGATTATGGGTAGGGGTGGGGAGTGAGGAAGGGGTGTTGGGAAAGAGGGGAAAGGAGGAGGGGGAAGAAGGAGAGGGAAGAGGAAGAGAGAGATGGAGAAGGGAGAGGGCTAGGTGAGGAAATAGAAGGCCAGCAGCAGTATCCTTGCTTTAAATCTGCAACAGCTTGCCATGTATCTCCAGCTTGACTTACTTTTCTCTTCCACAAATACCTTCCGTATATAATTTATGAAACTGCTTCTTTCTCACACCTGACAGGAAGTTATGTCGTAAGACTTCACTGGGGAAATTTAGAGACAGACTCCTTTGATCATGCCTTGGGCAGAGAACAGTAACACGAGAGTAAAGGAGATGTGGTAAAACTGCCGCCGAGATTTTCCACTGACCATGGCCCAAGCCTCCACCAAGGATGAATTTAAAGCAGAATTTCCATATCGACAGGATTGAGCCAGTTACGTTTCAGTGTCCTTCCCTGGCTCTGTTGTTTTGAGTGAACATAACATTTCTAAATGTGATACGAGTACACATGGGCTGGAATTAGTGCAACATGGTAGATTGCATCTGCTGCCTTCCACCATGGCTAGGGAGCATCCAGCTGAGCAGTTTAAAAGGAAGAAGGACCTATTTTCATTATTGGCTTCATAGGTTTCAGTTCCTGATTGGTTAAACATGAGCACTTGGGCAGGAACTAAATGTTGGCATGGGTATGTGGCTAAGGAGACCTTTGACCTCTCCATAAACTTTGCTGTAGGTAGGAGGCACAGATGGGTGTGTGTGGATACTGGCTCCATCTCTGGCTTTCCCATTTTCTCTTTTACTCTGCCTAGGCCTCCTGCCTATACAATGGTGCTGTTTCCATTCAGGAGAGATTTCTCTGCTCTGTCCATCATCATCTTTGGGGAACACAATCACGGGCACCCTACATGTTTTATAGATATTTTCTTCTCAACCTAATCAGTTTCACTACCAACATTAACCATGGAAATACCAATGCCAAATACTCAGTGGGACTGAATTTTATGTGTGTACCAGACAGTAAACTGAAAAGAAAGCAAGCTCTTATCTCTCATATATGTTTGAGATGATGAACTCTAGACTGAAGGGTTAGTGAAGCCTACCTTGTCACCTTTTACATTGCCCTCTACCACCTGGGAGAAGCCATGTTAAGAAAATGTATTCATGGGTCCATAAGCCCACACTACTGATGCTTGCAGAGCTGAGCTGTGTGCTCAGTTGATTAGATTCTGAAGCCAATATCTTTCTATATTGACAGTATCCACAAATGTTCTTTTATCTATCCATCCATCTGTCCGTCCATCCATCCATCCATCCATCCAACCATCCATCCATCCATCTATCTATCTATCTATCTATCTATCTGTCTGTCTGTCTATCTATGCATGCATGCATGCATTTATGTTTGTATATATGTGGGTGTGAAGGCCACAGATCAATGTCTAGTATCTTTCCCTATCACTTGACCCACCCCTCTCTTTTTAGACAAGGTTTCTCAATGAGCCTGGTGCTGACCAGTTAGGCTGGCTGGTCAGTGAGCCCAGGAATCCTCTTGTCTTTGACTCCTCACTGCTGAAAGAACAAGCTTTTGTTGCCATGCAAGTCCTTTTACATGCATACTTGGCACCTAAGCTTGGGTCCTTGGCAAGTGAAAAATTGCTCTACTGATGGAACCATCTTCCTGGATACCAATATTTACAAACTTTTAAATGAGAATTAAAAAACAAGTGAATACAGGCCCTTATCTAATTATCTTTATTCTAACAGATCTTAAATTCAAACAACCAAACTCTCAGGTATAAATATAGATCACATAGAATTACAAAAGTAATTTACTATAAGGATAAAGGAATCTTTAAGCCAATAGATTTAAATTAAGTGCATTGATTTAACAATCCCAAAGATAGTGTTTTTCTGGAATTAAATCAGCAGTGGCAATGTGTGTGAAGCCTGTATGCTTTGGTGGAGGTTTTAGGAGCTGGCAGGCAGCCCCACTCTGAAATATGATGACTCATTTGCTTCTCTTGCTATAGTTGAACCCCCGGGGAATCATTTTTGAAAAGCATGTTAGAAATTTCACTTTGTTTTCAATTGGCCTAAATACATCCTGGTCAATCAAGTCTACCTCTCTTATCATTGGTTAGCTACAGTATAAACTCTCTTGGTACAATGTATTGTAAACTGGAAACAAAAACACACAGTGGTACTTAACTCTAAAGGATTCATCAGAATGATCCAAGACGGAATGGGCAGTGTAGAGAGTACTGTCAAAAGATGTTGAACTTTCACCTTGGCAAGGACAATACATTCCTGATGTCACAGTGCATTTTCAGCAATTGGACCACATTGAATTTTGATGAGGTATGCACTTGTGGAGAACCTGAAGATGGGAGGGAACAGGAAATGGGATCCCAGAGCTTGGATCATAGCTAAACAACACTTGTAGAGAGTCAATAAGAGTTAGTTTATACAGACTGTTATCTATGCCATAAGTAGGGGTCAGCGGTTGCATCAGCACCAAGAACCTGGAGACGAACCTCACTCTGGAGACAGTGGCCTTCTCACTGCATGGCCATATTTCTCATTTCTTCAAGGAGACAGTCTTTTTTCATCCTGGCCTGGGGGCTTGCAGGTGACAAAGTCCCAAACAACTGAGGAGGGGGATGAATGGGAGGTCACAGAGGTATTCCTGCAATGCATTCTAAGCCAGGGTCCCAACAATGTTGGAAGCTGAATTTTACAGTGTTTATCTTATCACCTTGGCAGTGGCTCCATGGAATGGAAATATATTCTGTGCTGTTTCCCTTCATTGGAGTGTGTGTGTGTGTGTGTGTGTGTGTGTATTTTATGTATATATAATGACAGGAAAACTTATGAAGGTTGTATTCCAGTGTGGCAGGTGGATATTATGTGGTAAAACCAGGAAATCAAATAGACACAGATCTGAATACATTTTAGGAATAAAATAAGGTTGAAGAAAACACACAATGTTCTAGAGAATGTCATTTGCCTTAGAGAAAAGGTGCAAAGACACCACCATGAAGTAAAAGAGAAAGATAGGGTGTACATCATGAAGAGCCTGGAGCTGACTGATGTTGGTGTGTTTTAAAGATTTAATACTGAAAGAATCTCAGCAGAGGTGTGATTTGAGCCCTGTGTTTTCACAGGATCCACTTAGTGCTTTGTGAAGAGTGGGGGAGGTAGGGGAGCTGGGACTCCAAAGATGATAGATAGATAGATGGATGGATGGATGGATAGAGGGATGGATGGATTCCTGAATGGAGTGAGAGAGAGAGAGAGAGAGAGAGAGAGAGAGAGAGAGAGAGAGAGAGAGAGAGAGAGAGAGAGAGAGAGAAATAGGTAGGTAGATGAATAGATGATAAAAGGTTAGTAGGTAGGTAAATAGATGATAGAAGATAGGAAGGAGATAAGTAGGTAGATGATAAATAGGTAAGTTGATAGATGATAGATAGATGGATAGACAGATGGATGATAGAGAAATATAACAGTGAAACTGGTGAATGGCTGATCCATTTGAGAACTACAACTGAGTGAGTAATCGTTCTGATCAAATGAATAGGAGGGTGTAAAGGAAAAAGAGTCAAGGATTAATCCAAAGTTTCATAACTGTGCACAATGGTATTATTTTGAGAGAGGCATGCAAGGCCACATTATATGAGGTTCCGAGAGATTTCAAGTGGAGTTGATCAGTAGGAACTTGGAATGTAAGAGTAAAAGAGACTGGTCTATATAGGTTATAAAGATTTGGCCATTATTATATGCATGGTATTTAAAAATTGCAAAAAATATGGTTGCCATCATTAATAAAATGGTATTGACTCAAACCAAATCTCAAGGAGCCTTTAAGTTTAGAGCTTTGGTAAAGAAGAAAAGACCAACAAAGAGAGCACATAGAATTTGCCCAATGAGCTAGAAGGTGTCATCAATAGGGGAGGCAGAATCCTTGGAAGGGTTTGAAGGAGGAAGGTTTAATGAAACATAAGATATGTGTCTTTGAATGGGAAAGAGACCCTTTGTTGGTGATTGTGATGAGTTTTTCCCCAAAGGTATAGGGCAGTAGTGAATGAAATGAAAAAAGATGTGGGGGTGTCACTTGAGAAGCTTTGAATGGCAGAAGAAAAGTACATAGTAACAGCCAGGAGATTAAAATATCAGCTGAAATTTGTTTACATATTTTTTAGTGAGAGATATCAGAGTGTATATGTATATAGATAAGAAAAGCTCAAAAGAAATTAACAGTGTAGGAAGAGATAAAGTCTTTCAGGGAAAAACTGGTTAGGCATCTACAAGTAAAGAGAACAGTTACTCATAGGAGAATGGACATTTGGAAAATTTTATTGATTCTTTGGAAATTTCATAAATGGGTACAATTAACTCATACTGTCCCTTTGATATGCAAACTCTATATGGATCCTAATATCTCATCCAACTCTGTCTTTATCTCCTTCTTCTCTAACCCACTGAATCCACCCAAAGAAGTACAGGTTGAGTGCATGTGGTGTGATGATTTGGTGGGGAACCATCTATAACAGGCGGTTTGTTTTCTCGGCAGAATGTGAAGTGGGAACAGGGAAGTGTCCATAGGGCTCTGGTGGCTAGAGGAGGTGTGAGTAGTCTTCCCAGAGATGAGCAAGGTAAGCCTAGTGGAATGTATAGCACAGTTAACTTAATGCTCTAAAGCCAATTGACAGAACTTTTGTTTCTGAAGCTTTGTGTTGGTTGAGTGAAGGCCATTAATGGTGAACAGTTAACTTTCATACAGAATAGGGTTTTATTTACCCAAGTATACCTGGAAAAGATGGCCTATGTAGTTAGGGTTAAAAGAACGATTAGGTAGGGAAGACAAATAGAAAAAAAGACAAGATGGCTGATTAAGAACACATACCACAGATGAATGGACCAGTAGCCTCTGAGGTCGAAAGATTATGGCAGAGACATCACTGAAAACCAACCATAGCACCAGAAAACAGTGGTGTAGTGTTGGGCTGGAAATGAGAACACTTCTCCATGGTGAGGGTTAGAATTGTGGTATTGATAGTTATTGTGGATTAAAGGAATTGCATTGTGAATGAGAAAGTAAGGAACCCAAGAGTTCAGAGATGTGGTGTCCTGTGCCTTTCCCAAACCATGCTCTGGGCGTACTGCAGGTATGTATGGGCATTCATGGGCACAATGCTTCTAGTATACTTGTCCATACACTTTACAAAGGTGTGTATTTCTCTTTCACCCCTTTTCTCAGACTGCCTACAGAAGTCTCTAAATTTTCTGTTAGAAAGGATACTAGCCCCAGAAAGCTTGGAATACCCAATACCCAAGAAACAATTCACAGACATTATAAGCTCAAAAAGAAGGAGGGCCAAAATGGGGATGCCTCAGTCCTTAAAAAAGAGAACAAAACTCTCATGGGAGGAAATGCAAGGTCAAATAGAGGAACAGGGATTGGAGAAAAGATCACTCAGAAGCCACCTCACCTGGGGATCCTCCACATATGCAGTTACCAAATCCAAGCACTATATTTGGTCCCAAATAGTACTTACTGGCAGGAACCAGACAGAGATGCCCCCTCAGGGACTATGCTAGAGTCATATAGATACATCTGAACATGTTTGCAGCTAATCATCGGTCTGAACTAGGGGATCCCAATGAGATTGCTAAGGAAAGGACCTAAGGAACTGAAAGAGGTTGCAGCATCATGGGAAGATAACATTATCTACCAACCAACCCCTCCAAAACTCCTATGGAATAAAACATCAACCTCTGTGCATACTTCGAGAGACCTATTGATCCAGATGTGTATGTGGCTGAAGATAGCAGTGTCTGGCATCAGTGTGAGAAGAGGCTTTTGTTCCAGAGAGGGCACATAGTCCCAATACAGGGGAATGACAAGGCAATGGGGTGGAAAGGCAGACCAGAAGGGAGTGCACGTTTGTGAAGGCAACTGGAGGGGGAGGGGGATGGGAGCTGGGCGGGGTAAAGGGATAACATCTCAGATGTAAATACAGAGTATCTAATTAAAAAAGATTGAAAAAAAATCTCATTCTACTTAATTAAATATACTTTTAAAATATTTTTAGTTTTGAATAACTGGTGCCCACAGAGTTAAGAAAATATCCTCAGATGCTCTGGGACTGGAGTTGCATACAGCTGTACTCTATCGAGTGGGTGCTGGGGATTGAACCCAGGTTCTTTGGAAAAGTAGCCAGTGCTTTGTCCCTCATCTTTAAAATGTATATATTTTTGAGAACTTAATGAATATATTCAATGTATTTTGTTCGTATTCAAATCTGTTACCTGCTTCAACTCCTCCCAGGTTTTCTCCAGTTAGACCACCTTACCAACTTTATGTCTTTTTTTTCCACACCCCTGGTCCAATTAGTACTGCCCATATGGCTGTAGGGCCATTGATGGGAGCCACAGCAATCTATCAGGGGCCACATCCCTGATTAAAACTGGCTCCTCTTCCTCCATTTCTCACCTTTTGTTAAATTTCCTTGGCTATTCCCACCAGTTCATTGCTTTCCTCTAGACCATCACGGCCACATTCCAGTAATAATCCTATGTGAGATTTAATTGAAGTTGAATTAAACGTGTAATTAAATTTCAGAATAATAGCCCATTGGTCATTATTTAGCTTTATCGTAAATGTCTTTACATTTGTCTAAGAGTTCTCGAGTTTCTAGATAGTTTTATAATCCCTCCCTGTACAACATATGCTCTCCTGGGTGTTTCTAGTTAATGTTATTTCTGGTTATCTTTTGTTGTGCTGCTAATACAGTAATTATCTTTTTCCTATTATATTCTGTGCCCTTTTTATTGCTGGTGTTTAAGGATGGTATTGATTTTTGTATATTTATTTTGTATCTGCCTTTATTACTGAACACACCAGCATTAATGGCATTTTAATTGATTCTTCAAGATAGTGCTTTTCAAGTCTCAGCAAAGTACAGACTAGCTTTTAAAGGGGTGGGGAACAACCCATGGTGACTCAGAGATTCTTTCTGCAGATGATTAGAATGGTGTTGCTAAGATATGGAATATAAAAGTCAAGGCTACGTTTGTTATCCTGGTAGCTGATTATGAAATAAGCAGCATTCATTCTCTCTGGTTGATTCTCTATTTTGGTGAATTTAAACCAGCACGTGCTGTGTAACCCTGTCCTGTTTACTGAAACTCAATGTCACTGAGTTTATCGTGCCTCAAGTATCATCACCCCGAAAAGGCTCAGATTTCTGGATTTTTCTTTTTCCATCACTACAGAGCTGCCAATCGTGGCATCCCTTTGCTTCTTACAACTTTTAAAAATCTTTTTCAGGATCCAGTGATTCAAACAATAGATAGTGGCAAATGGAACCAAGCATGTAAGTTCTGTGACCATACGATACAACTGTTCAGTTAGTCACCTGTCACTTAGTGGCACAATTCATATTTGTCAATTCTACACACATAAAAAGCTTAAATTTGTTTCCCTAATTTCTAAAAGAATACAAATACAAGATCATTACTAAGGACTGGGAGGATCTAAGATAATACACTCTGGATGTTTTTGGGTCTCCAAATTTAAGCATGAGAAACATTATTCTTTCAATACTTTGACAAAACAAAATGACACTACACTAAATAAAACAGGTGATTGAAAGCAAGCGAGGAAGGGATTGTTTAATGGGAGAAAGAAGGTCAGGGAAGGAGGGTGGGGAGTCTTTTTCATATAGTAACGCAAAAAAAAGCAAATAATGATAAAACAGAAAACTGTATATTCTGTGCAAAACATTACTTATTCTGTGTTTTTATAGACTGATACTTTCTGTGTTAATTTCATTTCCAGAGCTTTCTGATGGTAACTAATGTTTAAATAATAATACCCTTCTCCCTCTTTTTTTAAAAAATATAATTTAAAGAAAATTTCCCTAGCGTCTTAGTCATATAATTAAATAATCCTATAGGTTCTTAACAAATTATCTTTAATAGCAGTTGGCTAATAGATTTTTTAAAATTCTGAGCCTTCTTGGTTTACTGAATGAATGTCTATTTAATAGTAGGTATTCATTAAATAGTTAAACATTTAAAGCAGTAGGTATTTATTTAAATAGTTAAATAGGTAAACATGAAATAGTTTAGGTGCAAATTTTCTAGAATTTCTAAATTGTCATGAAGAAATTTTCCAGTAGCTTACAAGTGCATGCATTCATAGAATGGCCTTTTATCTTAGAGATGTCTTTTAGATTGTGTTTGGTCTTCAGGATTTGGATTCAGAATGAAACTAACAAAATGAAGAGAGTTTAACTGAACTTCTGAAATGTGTGTAGGTTGAAGAATGGCTGAACCTTGTTGGGTTTGAAGATAACACGACAATGTTCACTAAATGCAAACTTGTAACCAAAACATATAATAATGTAGGCTGAAGATGGAGATGTAGGAATACAGGTCCCCAGCTCTCCCCACATTCCCAGAGACCTTGGCCAAAGAAGGTTTGGCATTCACTGAGATGACCAGGCTGGTTTCTGGTCCCAAGTCTCAGACTATGCGCCTAGCTCAGTTTCCCAAGTAGCTGTGTCTACAGCCATGTGCCATTATAGCAAGATTTCAAACTTCCCTGATGGGGATTGCAACTCTGTAGAAAGAAACACTCCACACTAGGGAAACTCAGAGCTCTGGGAACCTTTCCACTCAGAACTACCCACAGGCTTGGGGGCAGTCACCCCACCATGGGAAATATTCATATGCCATGGCTCTTTCTCAGTGGGATACATCTACCTTTTGTTGCCCGTGAAGTTACCGTCAGGCTCAGGTTGTGGATTACTGAGTGTGTTACTGAATGAGTGGGCCATTGAATATATTGCTGAGTAAGGAATTATGGAGTGGATTGCTGGACAAATGAACTTTTCATCTTTAAGCTTTTTAGAGTGGTATGTGTTAACTGTACAGGATAGTAGGTTTTTTTTTTTTTCATGACATTTTCATATGTGTGAACCTTCCTCTGATTGTCTCACCACCCCTCTGCCCTGGCCTCTCTCTCATGACCCGGCCAGGTTGTCACAGCTGCCCTCATCTTTGTCACTGTGTTCTCATGTACTTTCATGTTCTTTTCCATTTTCATCTAGACTCTGCATATGAGATCAAACATATTTGCCTTCCTGAGTATGGCTTATTTCCCTTAACATAATGATTTATAAAAACATTTCCTCATTGCAAAGCACAAAGTCCCTGCTTAGTCTTGCCCAGTTATGCATGACCATATTAGTCTTAAAATGCTGGTATCTTGGGGCAGGGCAGATGGCTCCGTGTTTAAGAATGCTTGGTGCTCTTCCAGAGAATCTGAGCTCTATTTTATTTCCAGGAACCATATTGGGAGGTTCATAACTATTTTTAACTACAACTATGGAGAACCCAATGCCCTCTTCCGGACTCTGTGGGCTTCTGCATGCATGTTTATCACTCATCATACATAAGTGCAAAAGTAATACAAATCTCTCAAATACTGAGATATCAGTAATGAAAATCAGAAGGTAACCCCTAGGGTTCTTTAGCCTCCTATACTCAAAAAGAGTTCCATTTAACATTCCTAGCTCCATTTTCAAGGCATGGTATTCAGACTCCCCAAGCATTTGCCTGCTAATTCTGGGGGAAGAGGGAAGCATTTGAAGACTAGCATTGCTCACAAGCTCCTCTTTACATTGTCCCCACAGTACAGTAGTTTTCAGTACATACAAATCTGCCTTGAACCAGGATCTGAGCTTTGTGTTCCTGCAGACTGACTCAGATTTTGGTTTTTTGAAAATGGCTCTGTAATCCAAAGTAGCTCCCTCTTGCAGGCCTGCATCCAGTGCTTTTGAAGTTGAACTGAGAATAAATGCTAATGAAACTTTAGCTTGACAAGTGAAGCCACAAACACAGATGTAGATGTCAGTCACTGAGGACAGCTATGCTGCATCTTAAATGCATCCAGAGACTGAGGAATGAAGTAAACAAGGTATAATTGTCTCCCTTCCTCAGCAGTATTATTTGGACATCCACCACTTCTTATCACATGAGATAATTCATATATATATATATATATATATGTATATATATACACACATATATATATTCACTAACACACAGAGAGAGAAAGAGAGAGACAGAGACAGACAGAGACAGTGTTTATTTGAGATTTGCAATATCAGAGGTACATGGAAAATTAAAATACAAACTATTCAGGGTTTCTATTCCTGCACAAAACATCATGACCAAGGAGCAAGTTGGGGAGGAAAGGGTTTATTCAGCTTACACTTCCACATTGCTGTTCATCACCAAAAGAAGTCAGGACTGGAACACAAGGAGGTCAGGAAGCAGGAACTGATGCAGAGGCCATGGAGGGTTGTTGCTTACTGGCTTGCTTCCCCTGGCTTGCTCAGCCTGCTTTCTTATAGAACCCAGGTCTACCAGCCCAGGGATGGCTCCACCCACAATGGGCTGGGCCAGGGATGGCTCCACCCACAATGGGCTGGGCCCTCCCCCCTTGATCACTAGTTGAGAAAATGCCTTACAGCTGGATCTCATGGAGGCATTTCCTCAACTGAGGCTCCTTTATGGTAACTCCAGCTTGTGTCAAGTTGACACACAACCAGCCAGTACACAAACCTATCTGGTTTCTTACTTTCCTTTTAAACTTTCCTTTAATATTACTTCTGTAAACTAATAATTTTAATCAAACCCTTAGATGTGACAATCTGAACAGTGATAGTTTAAAACTCAAAAGTTACATAGACATAATTTTTAAAGCAGTCTATTTTGGGTTGAAGAAAAGACAGCTGATTTAACAAAGGGTCATATGCATGTTAGATGGTACAGGCTCTGCAGCCACAAGCACAATTAAATGCACGATTAAGTGTTCTTGTTTTGCTTAAAAAAGAACAATTATCTCCAAGTCTTCTGTGATGCATAAATATACAAACTGGAGGCCTGAATTGACTTCACGGTCTGATTAGGTCATTGGAGCCTCTTTGTGGAATAATTTATTTTTTAAATCAGCGTCCTACTATGTAGCCTTGAGTGACCTGGAACTCTCCATGTAGACCAAGTTGTAGGCTGGCACTGAACTTACTGTGATCTTCCTGTCTTCACTTCCAGACAGCTGGAAATAAAGGTTTATGCTATAATGTCTATTTCCAATGTTTTAAAAAAATGCATATGTAAGTGTCTGAATGTGTTTATGTGCACCACATAGATTCAATTACTCAGGGAGTCTTCAGATCACCTGGAACAGACAATTGGGGACTACACCCGCATCCTGTGGAAGGGTAGAAAGAGCTCTTAACAGTTGAGCCAGACCTCCAGCCTCTCCAGCTTTTTAAAATGAGCTTACAGAAAGCTTTCTTCTGGTGTCTGGCTCCTGCTCTCACAGCCATTGCAGTACCTTGAGCTCCATGGACACAGCGCTGGGGCAAGCGAGAGACACTCGGGCACTGGGCAGCTCTGTGCCTTGTGGAGGAAAATTAACTAAACCAGGGCAAAGAAGATCCTAAGAAGCAAAATGTCCTCATATGCATTCTTTGGGAAAACCTGCTGGGAGGAGAGCAAGAAGCACCTGGATGCTTCTGTCAGCTTCTCGGAGTTCTCCAAGAAGTGCTCAGAGAGGTCAAAGACCATGCTAAAGAAAAGGGAGAATTTGAAAAAATGGCAAAGGCTGACAAGGCTCCTTATGAAAGAGAAATGAAAACCTACATCCTCTCCCACCAAAGGGGAGACTAAAAAGAAGTTTAAGGACCCCAATGCACCCAAGAGGCCTCCGTCGGCCTTCTTGTTCTGTTCTGAGTATTGCCCCAAAACAAAGGTGAGCATCCTGGCTTATCCATTGGTGATGTCGTGAAGAAACTAGGGGAGATGTGGAACAACACTGCCATGGATGACAAGAAGAAGGCCGCCAAGCTGAAGGAGAAGTACCAAAAGGATATTGCTGCCTACAGAGCTAAAGGAAAACCTGATGCAGTGAAAAAGGGGGTGGTCAAAGCTGAAGAAAAAGAGCAAGAAAAAGAAGGAAGAGGAAGAGGAGAATGAGGAAGAGGAGGAAGAAGATTGTGATGATAATGAATAAGTTGGTTCTAGCACAGTTTTTTTTTTTCTTGTCTATAAAGCATTTAACCCCCCTTTACACAACTCACTCCTTTTAAAGAAAGAAATGTAAGGCTATGTAAAATTTGTTTTTAAACAGTACAGTGTCTTTTTGTATAGTTAACACACTACTGAATGTGGCTTTAGATAGCCCTGTCCTGGTGGTATTTTCAATAGCCACTAACCTTGCCTGGTACTGTCTGGAGGTTGTAAATTGGTGTGGAAATTTAAAGCAGGCTCTTGTTGGTTTACAGCACAAATTAGTTATATATGGAGACAGTAATTTGGTTGGTTTTTTCTGTTTTTTTTTTTTTTTTATTTTTGGTTTTATTTTGGGATTTTTTTTTTCATCTTCAGTTGTCTCTGATACAGTTTATACAAAGATAATTGTTTTTATGTTAACTGAATACCACTCTGTAATTGCAAAAAACAAAACAAAAAAAAAAAACAAAACAAAACTAATTCTGGCTGCTTTGTTGACATTCTGAATGCTTCTAAGTAAATACTTTTTTTTTAATTGGAAAAAGTGCATTCTTTAATGTCTGCTTCCTCTGTGGTTGGAGTAGGAGGAGAAGGGAAATCGTGGGAGAGGAAGTACAAAGCCAAGGTGGCCACCACTCTAGTATCTCTTATCTTTGCTCTTGATGAAACCGAGAATGTATAAGGCTCTGAACCAAAGCATCACATTGTCAGATTTACATTTAAGCAGGCACATTGTAGCAAGGCTAGAGCCATGAAGGCTACTTAGTCTTCTGTAGAAAAAAAATCCTTAGAAGGGAGGGTGATTGGACCACAACACCAAAGTGGTCACAACCTTAATGTATTTTGGCTCTATAGCTAACTATGTTGATGTATTGATTGTAGTGAATTAGTCAATCAATCTTTATTAAGTTTTGGTAGCTTTCAGTAGTGCAATGAAATAAGGAAAAGTAGATTATATATCTTGGATTCTGTAGTGCGGATCAGGGAGAGGACAAGTTTACTTCTTATGTCCTCTGAGAGATAGATCATTGAGAGACCATTCAGTCTAGATATGAATGAAGCAAAGCTGGTAGATCAAACTGTAGTATAGTAATCTGCTTCAGAAGATCATCATGTGAAAGGTCCACAAAGAAGCCTTAGTTTCTCTTTTCAAAGTCATGAGTCTAGGGTGGCTGGATGAACTTCAGAAATAGCAGGTGGAGGTAGAAATGTGAGCTGATTCAAACAGGTGGGGCATTGTAGACTAAGGAGGGAGTTGGCTCTTTCATGTTGTAGCAGAAACACGGGTTGCTTGAAGGGAGAAGCATTCTGTGTTTGGTACTAGATCAACACCACAGAGACTGTCTGCATTTGGAAGAGGTTACATCCCAGCCAGTGAGGCGAAGATGAAACTATTGATCAGTCATGCCTGGCTGGTATGCATTAGCCTGACCCATTTGGACCTGAGGTTTCCTCTTAATCATAGCAAGCTTTCTTGAAGAAGACTTTCCCACATAGCTCGGAGGATACACTGAGCACCACAGCCCAGCAGTCTGTATACTAGGAAAGATCAGAGACCCACACAGCTAGGAGAAAATATACACCAGCTTCCCTTGCAGTATTTGATGTGAGTATTTTGTGTCTTCTTCCACAGTCCCCATTACCTCAAAACATGCTGTTAGAGACATTGTTAGGCCCAGAAATGCTCTCCTCAAATGTAATTGTTTGACAAAATTGCTTTTTTTAGTGTGTTTGTCTATATTCATCACTGGTCTCCTTTGGGCTATACTGTGCCTTATTGGAGCAAATGTATGTCTCTGATAAACCAAATTCATGGGTCAAATCAACTCTGGTTAACAGGAAGTCTAAACAACGAGAGAAATAGTAGTGACACATAACTTACTATTTTTCTCCCAGTTCACTATTGGGTGATGTAACTGAGGGCTTTTCCTCCCATACCCAGTTCCCAAATTATCGACCCTGAGATTTAATTATTTCAAGAATAAATGCTTAGGTCATAAGTTTTTTCTCATCACCCAACTAGCTCATAACTCAATCAACCCATTTATTCTATTCTATGTGTACCACATGATGGGTTACCTCTCCTCAGTTTCATATGTCTGTCTGCTCAGAGTTCAGGGCAAATCTTCCTGTGCTCGGGACTCCATCTCATAACTCTGTCTGTTGGATATCACTTTCTATTTCCTGCCTATGCTAAATAAGCCAACAGCATTTTGTTGACAGCTGATGCTTCCATACATTGCACAAGAGATCCTTTCTATAGGGTGACTCATTCTCCGAACCTTTTAAATCGTGGTTGTTTTTCCTCACCTCAGTAGCAACACGTTTTCATTGTAGAAAGGGTAGAATGGGAAAGAACAAAGCCATCCCCTATCCAATCAGGTGGAGATACAGGGCAACAAGTGTTTTGATAAGGATACACTTTTCTCCATCTCCCCCTTTCTTTTTCTCATTTTGACCAACAGGAAGAGTCTCTGTTTTAGAAAGTCAAGGTTGTACTGTCATTAACTATCTGGGATTAACCCTGTGGCAATTATCTCATGAAGCAGCAGTGACATAGCTGATTGACAGTCACTTAAGGTAGGGAGGCTGTGGTTTAGCTGCAGTTGGAAGAGAATGCACCATGGTGGGGAAGGCATGGCAGCCAGGGCTTATGCATCCTCAGGATGCAGAGAGATGAATACTGGGCTTCAGTCCATTTTTTTCCTTTTGTATTCAGCATAGGACTCAAGACCATGGGATGATGACATCCACTGGGCAGGTCCTCCTCCATCAACCCAGTGTAGAAACTGCCTCACAGATGTAAGGAAAATGTCAGTGGAGGAAAATGAGAGTCGATACTGTCTGTCCTCCAAATGGTGAGAATGGACTTTATTGGTATGAGAGGCTGGTGTTTCCAAACTGTTGTGTCAAACAGTTGAACATACCCAGCAGAGAGTGATAATCAGCTTTTGTAATGGAACATAAGGAGAGGTAGGACCTGGAACTGCTTTAGAAGATGCTTGTTAGGAGACCTGCTGGCTCCATGTTGTGTCATGCAGATTGACTGGCTTTTGTCACATGTGTCATGCAGATTGAATGGCTTCTGTCAGTCCATGGGTAACAGGCTTCTTCTTTTATGGTCCTGGTTTTAGGGCGGGAGTTCCTTTTGACAGACAAGCCTGTGTGATTCTGGATCCTGTTGCTAATGAATCTTAGCCATCCCGGGGCTTTCCCATTAAATGTAGTTTTCAATACTAAATATCTAAAATTGTGCTTTTATTCATACCTCAAAAGATACCACCTACTTTCTGTCCTTCTCTAATGTTCAGGGCTTTTTAAATGAAGCATCATTGTAATTAATTCATAGAGTACGAATACCTTTATTGTTTTGTCTAGAATATGTAGAATGGCTTAGAACACTCACAGTTGTAGGGATCTCATTGAGCTTTCACTGCTAAGCCGAACTCCTCAGCCTCTTTTTATGAAATTTTGGCCTCATGGACTTTGGACCCCCACAGACAAGTGCATCAGGGCACTGTAGATTTTTAGTCCTTGCTGGTATTAATAGGTAAAGGAATGGCAGCCTCAGTGCTCGAATCGACTTACCAACTTGCCAACATTTTCCCTGCTCCTACCTCACATTTGCGTTTGCAAATCCCTATACAGTGTGCAGCTTCAGACTGTATTCTGCACATTTCAGAGTTTTATACAGTCTAATTTATTTTATATGTTTTTGTTGTTTCTTTTCAAATGGAGCTCTCATATAACACCAGTTAGGTTCAAGCATAGTATGTAGCCCAGGCAGGCCTTGAACTTCTGATCTTCCAGCTCTACTTCCTGAGTGCAGGGGGGCTTAACCTTTAAGTTTTAATGGCTTAGTATGTGTGTAATTATCTGCCAAGTTTATAATTGGCCTTTTTATTTTGCTTACGGTATTTCTGGTCTAATAGAAGCTTTTGATTGAAATCAAACCTTTCAGATATTCTTTCTAGTTCTGGGAATGTCACATGAGGACAGACTTGCTTGTTCAACCTGTGAGCGACTTCAGGTTCATTGTCCAAGACGACAGAAATAGGAAAAAGAAATGATGCTTCAGACTTGGCATTATTATGAGAAGATATTTCTCCCCAGCGAACCATTTCAGTCTCTTTATTATTTTGCAGTTTAATTTTAAACAATTAATTGTTCATTTTAGTGTTAGCTTGCCTTGGGGTATTATAGGAGAGCCTAGCATTATTATTTCTTGTTGTTGTTGTTTTTTTATTCCCCTCAGTTGATAAAATGTACTGGAACAGTTCTTTAAATAATCCTAGCTTTATTGCTAATTTAAAATGTCCCTTTTCATTATGAACCAAATTATGAGTACCTAGGTCAGAATTTTAATTTTTTTCAGCTTTATTTTGTGTCTCTACAATCAGATTATATAGGTTCTAGGCTTGGCTTTTCCTTTAACTTCTCTTTCCTTTTCATTTTAATTTTTTTAGTTTCTCTCATCTTTTATGGGATGTTTCAAACAGTTCTATAAAAGTTTCAAGTCATTTTTTGGAAATTATATACTGTTTATGAATAAATTTGAGGGTTGGTATCATCGGGTTTCATTTGCTATGAAGAGATAGCATGACCAAGGCAACTCTTATAAAGAAAAAAACAACCATTTAATTGGGGCTTGCTTACAGTTTTAGAGGTTTAGTCTGTTGTTATCATGGTGGGAAGCATGGTAGTGTGCAGGTAGACCTGGTGCTGGAGAAGCTGAGAGTTCTACATCTCGATCTGAAGGCAACCAGAGGGAGACTGTCTTCTGCAGGCAGCCAGGGTGGGACTTCTTACCACACTGGGCACAGTTTGAGCAAAGAACCTCAAAGCCCAACCCCACAGTGATGCACTTTTTCAACCAGACCACATTTACTCTAACAAGGCCACACTCCTCAGAGTGCCACTTCCCACGGTCCAACCATATTTAAACCACTACAGCTGGAAAGTTGGATTAGTGATTACACATACTTACTGTACTTACTGCCCTTGCAGAGAACCTGGGATCATCTCCCCACACCTGCATGGCTACTCATAACCATCCAAAACTCCAGTTTCAAGGGATCCAACACCCTCTTCTGGCCTGATCAAGCACTATATACACTTGATGGACATATGGACAGGCAGGCAAAACATTCATACACATAAAATAAATGAATGGTAAAGTGATTTGGAGAACATTTAGAGGATGGCCATATGTCTATTTTTAAGTTAATGTCCATGTCTCTTAACAAGGGTTGACAATGTTTCTTTACATCTATTGCTTTATTATTTATGACTATGGTTTACTACTATATGTGGCTTTAACTATTTTTTTTCTAACAGATTGTAGGTTCTGTTTACGAAGGTTGCTGGCTTATATCATTAATTTTTACTAGTCTCATGCCATGGAGAAAATCCTGAGGAAAGATTGGTTAAGCCTTGTCCACATGTCTATGATGGGCTAGGGATGCCTTAGGGAAGGAGTGTGCCTGAGAACAGTTTCTTTTTTTCCTCATTCAGTTCAGCAATGTAGAGAGCTTCTCAGCAGAGCTCAGTGAAAATCTTTCTCACAAAATACTTTCCAGTTATTTGAATGATTCATTTTGATGTTGCTAATAGTGAGGTTGAGAAAGGAAGGCTTACAGGTGTATTGATTTTTCCGCTTTATGTACATTGGAATATTGTAATATTCAAGTCAATGTATCACTAACTGCTAACAGTTACTGAGTAGTCTAGGCACTGGGCCAAGCCCCAAGTATAGATTAATGCATTTAATCTTCACAACATGTTTATGAGATAGGTATTTTATGACTTCCATTTTGAGGATGGAAGACCTGAATACAATAGGTCTAGCAATTCACGCTGATTACTGAAACAGCCAGGGCTAGAGCCTTACTTTGGAGCAAAGAGTACTATTTCGTGGCCCTTGCTCCCAGGGACTGACCCACCTTGCTGCCTACCCCATTTTTTTCCCAGTGCACAAAATGACATGCATTGGGCATGTTGATCAGATGTGATATTCACACATAACTCCTCACTTGTTAATTTCAAAGGATTTGACAACATTTTTGTAGTTTAGATACAAAGCCAAAGAGGTACATATTATAGCAAAACATTCCTTCAAAATATAGATGCCTGGGTCCCTGTTCAACCATCATGTAATCCCTTCTGTGACTTGTTGGACACTTTCTTCTGGCCTTAGAGTCACTGAGTGAAGAGGAAGATGGGTTTTGTAAGCGTCTGGAAGAAAAACAATCCGAGATTTGAGCATCCGTTTAAATCAGCATTCATTTTATACAGACTAAAGCTTCACGCTGCGCAGATAGCTTGTTCCTTTAGTAAATCAATTGCATTGGCAAGCTTTCTCTCCATTAGATTCTATTTCCTTTTTTTTTTTATTAAAGCTGGAAGTAAATGTCCCTCTAAGGCATGAACACACACCCAGTGAAGTCTTCTGTGTCTGCCAATTCATAGACCCAGAAAATGTTCCAACCATAATATCCTCAGAGATCCCATATTCAGAGGCTGAAGCTCAGCAGCCTGAACTCTCACTGGGCATAGAGGGCACACATGTGCCTCAAAACATGCTTACCATCTACTATAGCCTTATTTTGTCCTCTTATGTCGGTTGCCACCAGAGGGGGTGGCCAAGATTTAGTGTAGGTCTTCTGATCTCTGATAATCCAGTCAAGAAAAATATGTCCAGTGTCTTGGGTTTTAGTGAATTTTATGTATTACCCATTACAATTATACCCCTTGTCAACTTGGCACACAATCATATATCCTTATATCATGCTTAATTTCCAAATGAAAACAATAACTAGGTCATAACAGCTAGTATAATGTAACTATCCCACATACAACTGTAAATGCATTGAATATTTTTGAATAGGTGATGATTTCCCTTGTGGGACATTCATAGCTTAAATATAACCATTAGGATCTTAATTGATGTTGCATTACCTATTAATGGCACAGAGGAAAGAAAACACAAATATTTGCTTAATATGTGTGTATGTGTACACATATGCTCTTAGAAATGACAGAGATACTTTTGTCAATGATAATTCTCATGTTTTGCAGGTGGTCTCTGAGCCTTATCTGGTATTACTCTATTTCTCTACTCCATAGTCTGTGTTTTTTCACCCTCAGCAAGTACCTCAGCAGGACTTGGTTCTTTTCCTAAAGTAGTGACCTATCTCTCTCTCTCTTTTTTTTTTATTATATAATTTTTTATTTAAAAATTTTGCTTTTTCAGAGTACACTTTCTCATTAACAATCCCACAGTGAGAAGACAGTTTATTACTTAGTCATATTTTAGACAGCTCATTCGTGCACAATGAGATATATTTGAAGAGTAAGTCTGTTTGCAATTTGTCACATTTTAACCCACCTAAAAAGGAAAACTCCCAAAATTGAACTTGTCTAAATTTAGCTTTCCTCAATTTCCTTCTTAAGACTTAAAAAATCAGTAGTTGAGAGCCTCTCCAGATTAAAAGTCCCCAAGAAACAGATTCATCAACAGCTGGTGTCACCTGAACAAGAATGGAAGGTTCCAAACAGACTACTTCATGCAAAGTCTGACTCATGAATGAACAGTCCTCCCCCCTGGTCTGAGGAGAGAAGTCTACTCTTATCCCGATAGCAATTAGCTGGCACTCCTTAAAAAAGGGCGATCAAAGGCAACCTGAGCTCATGAAATGTTTAGTTACACCATGAGGCACGTGAGCTGCCAACCATCCTCAGTGGAATATGGAACTCAGACTCACAACTGGTTGAACCTAACTCCTCAAACCTCTTCCTCAACAAATAAATTCTGAAAATGACCATGTAATTAGAAGACGTTCTGCCCACCAGTGGACTTCTCCTTCATCCCCTCCTCACTGTGACGTGAGTGGCGTTGATAAAGCGGAGGCAAGGAGACATACAATCAAAGTGCTATACCAAGAGGTCAGAGCTTCCACAGCATGGCAACCGCTCTGCAGATGCCTACATCATGGTAATTGAAGTAGCAAAGCCCAGCAAAGGTCAAAGCTGAGACTGCTAAGAGGCCGGCCTTGGCAGCCTTCTGCAGTGCGTCCCCATGAACGTAGTCAGTAACCACTTGTCCAATGCCCCAGTGACCGTGCAGGGTGAGGGCCGCAGCCAATAGCTAAAAGACTGGGCTCTTTGTCATTCTACCCGGATTGGGTTGCTGTTGTTTTCCATTGCTTCTAGTCACAGGACATGGTAACAGGAAGAGATGCCCTGAAACAGTTATTCTTAACTTTCTCAATGCTGTGACCCTTTAATAAAGTTCTTCATGTTGTGGTGAACCCAAACCACAAAATTATTTTTTGTGCTACTTCATAGCTGTAATTTTCCTAATGTTATAAATCATAATATAAATATCTGTTATGCAGGATATCTGATATGTGATTCCACTCCCCTAAAAGGTTGCAATCCACAGTTTGAGAAATGTTGCCCTAAAGGACCTCCTCCATTTTAGACATGATTATTCTTACTTCCATTGTGGAGAAGTATTCTAATCTGGATCAATCACTACTCCTACCAAAATGTTCTTGTTTTAGTCTTTTGAAGTAAGGGAGTCAGAAGCCCAAAATAGCCAGGGAGAAATATGGGCTTCCAGTTCTATGGAATGTTTGTGCATCTCCTGGTAAGAGTGCTTTCAAATGTTTGAAACCAACATTTATAAGTCACCAAAACTTCATGGGAACAGGACAGAAAATATTTTCCTAATGGATACTAGGAGTGATAATGAGTAGAACAATTCCCCTTTCTACCTCTTGACTACTGAACCTGTGAATTCTGGCTATAGGAGAAACTGTACTATGTATCTGACACTGAGTCAAAACATGTATTGCCTTCTGAAGATCCCTATCCCAAATCCTCTATGTTACTGCCACCTAATTAGCATTGCAACTATGTCTTCAAAATCCCATTCTACTGCTTTGCCAGTCTTCAAGATAGTGGAACACTTAAAGTGTCCCTTGAGCATGTGTCCTCTGTTGCACGTTTCTGGCTGTGAAGTGAGTTTCTTGGTCAGAAGCAATACTGCCTAGAATATCATGACAGGAGTTGTAACCAAGTCAGCTGTGGTGAGTGGAAATCCATGTTAGAGTCTACCCCCATCTCTGGCACCATGGCTATTTTTACATGGGTCCATTAGGCAATGACACAGATGGCTAGGCAATGATCCTGACTATCCACAGAATGGGTCATTCTGTTCTTCATCACCGAACTCTTCTTCAGCTGAAATCACATCCTGATGAATATTTACACGGAACACAATTATTGTCACACCCTTTGCTCATTTTTTAGAGATTTATCTATATATTTCATTCCCAGATATCTTTCTCACCAATTTTTTCAATCATGTCCTTTCTAAGTTCTTAACCATTAAGCTCATGAATCAGTGAACAATCACACTTCTGTATAATAATGGACTTCTTCTTTATGGCTTGGTAGGTAAGATACTAGTTCATGATAGGCAGTTCAAGTTGTATAGTAACTCAGTGGCCCATTGTCAAACATTCACTTTCCACCATGGCTCAATTATAGACTAAGAACTGTCTTTCAAAGAAAGGTTGTCTGCAGATAATGGTAAACCCTTGCTCCAGAATCCTAAGGGTTACATCCACACATAACATCTACCTCTCATCATGTGTACTACTCTTACAGAGGAGCCAAGTTCAGTTCCCAGTACTCATGTCAGGAGATTTACAGTCACCTGTAACTCCAGATCCAGGGGCTCTAATGCCTTTTTTGGCCTCCAAGGCCAAATTCCTATCCCCTGATAATACATGCATGCATAAATTTTTTAAAATGGAGTTTTAAAAAGCTGAAAAAGTGAAGAAATTCAGAAAGATAAAGAGGGTCATGAATTTCAAATTTTGAAAGTTTTAAAAGGAAATCACTGCAATATAATGAACTAGAAAAATAGGAGGCTCAGTGTTTCTTCAATATAGTAAGAATTTTATCAGATCAATACAAACCAAATAAATATGTAATAATTTAAATGAGGCATAAAACCCATATAGGAAGACATTTCATAAAAGAAGAAAAAATAAATGATCCAATAGAAATAAATTTTTCTGCTATTCAAACAGATGCATATTAAGACAGTTGGGTGATTTTATTCAATGTATTGAATAAGTCAAGATTAAGAAAGTATAACAGTCAGGGATGTGGGCACCTTCACACTTGTGTCTCAGAAAGTAGAAGAGAATGATTTTCCAGCAGGTTTTCTGTCTTAGGGTTTTCATTGCTGTGAAGAGATACTATGACCAAGGCAACTATTATAAAGGATGACATTTAATTGGTTCAGCCCTTTATAGGGAGAAGCATGGCAGCATCCAGGCAGGCATGGCACTAGAAGAGCTGAGAATTTTCCACCTTGTTCCAAAGGCAAACAGGAGAAGATTGGCCCAGAGATGTGTCTTTGATTCTACATTAAAGTCCACGTAGACTTGCATTCTGAAACAGTTCCAAGGTGTGATTTTGCAAATCATACTTTGCAAATGTGACTGATTTTTCTCATTCATGAAGGGACAGTGGAGATTTTGATAATTACTAAAATTGTCATTACCATGATAGGAGTTGAGGGTGTGTGTGTGTGTGTGTGTGTGTGTGTGTGTGTGTGTGTGTGTGTGTACCACAGTGAATGTACTGAACAGAGGTAAGAAGGGTCAGTTTTCTCTTTCCATAATATGTGTCCTGGGATTCAATTCCAAAGATCATGTTTGGCAGCAAGTACTTCTACCTGCTGAGCCATCTTGCTGCCTCCATATTTTTCTACTTTTAAAATTAATGACCATAAATTAATTTTACTCCAGAAAATGTAGGTACTTAAATTATTTTCAGAGGCTCTTAAATGGTTTAAAGAAATTTCTTTGATTTTCTTTTTTTATTCTTTATTTCTTTTGCAGAAAGTTGGTTGATTAAAGCCTGTTCTGTGTACCTTTGAACAAAACAAAGTTGATCTTGAGCTGAAAATACAAACTACTGAAGATGCTGCAGTAAAGCAGTACATTGTGTTCAAGACAATGACCTCTCCACAAAGAGATGTTGATAGTCAGAGATGTGCATAGCTCATCTGTGTATTCGAAGGACCCTGCAACAAAGAGACTGTGGTGTGGATGTGTGTTAGCCCTCAAAACATTCCACATGAATCAAGTTCATGTCATTACCCCCTGAGTTAAGCATAGAGGCTTTATAATTTTATTATATTTTTTCTTTTAAACAAAAGAACAGAGGAAATTTCAAGTTACTTAATCTAAATATGTTTTTTTTTTTTTCTGTGTGGCTCGTGTCTTTCATTGCAATAAAATAGTTTCATGCTGACAGTCATCTTTGGAAATGAAAACATCATGATTTAATGAAATGACATTTTCGAAGCTTTAAGGGAAGCGGATGTTTGGCTTAGCTTATTTAAATTAAATTGTTGTTTTCTTTTGCTTTTATTAGCAGGCACACTGCATACCCCCGTCCCCCTGCCCTTTACTGTGTGCTGAGATTTGGTTTGGAAGGTGGGTAGTAGTGTTAGCATCTACCCTCTTTGTACCATGATACACACTGAGTGGTAGTCATTTTGTTTTAACTCTTCAATAGCAAGATTTACTTAATACGCATTGTCATCCTTCCTAATACACAGGGTATCCATTCATCTTTCACCCAATATTTTCTACAGTGTTATGCTTAAAACTGCAACTCTTGGGTTGGGGAAATGGACTAGTGGTGTGCTTGCTCTGCAGACAGGAGGACATCAGTTTGCATTCTCAGCACTCCTATGAAAAGCTTGGTGTGGCCACCTGTTCCTCTAACTCCAGATCTCCAGAGCTCACTGCACAGCTGCAAGCTTGCAGAACTTCCTTGTCAGTGAGAGATTCTGTCTTAAGAACTACAGACAGTGGAGGAAGATGCTGATGTTCTGCTCTTGCTTCCCCATCAAGGGCATGGGTGTGTGCACCTGCACACTTCTATGGATGGAACGCAGCATGCACACAATGCACACACCAAAACACACAAAATAATACTACTGCATTGTTGCCACAACTCTGATGGGGATACTTCCTTGTAGGAGCATTCAAGGTTGTCTCTCAGGACCTATGTAGTTCAACAAGAGCTATGTACTTTGTTTAATGAGAAATTTAATGAAACGAGTTATAGCTGGGGTTGTTTGTACAGGTGAGGATTCAGGGTGCCAGAACGTTATAGAAATGTGTCATCTTTAATACGATGCTTGGCCTTGTGCAGCAGCATCAGAGGAGCTACCTGTGGGGTTTCCAACAGTCTGTCAGACCTAATTCCTTTGTCCCACTCTGTCACTGTCGGGTCATTTGTTCGCTTCTGTGTCAGGTTCCAGAATGAGATTCATGACATCACTACATTGTGAAAATGAAAGCCACCTTTGGTAGGCAGTGACCCCTCTGCTTGGAGTCATCAAACTGTCACTGGCCTTACTGCTTACTGCTGTGCTGAGCTGCAGAGTGGTGAACCCTGCTTATCCACCAGGGTTCGGTGCTAATCATGCCGGGAGCATGGTAGAACAAAGCTTTTCGCTACCAATGCTCCCACAGCACTGTACCTGGAGTTCTCACCACAGCCTCTCATCCTGTTCAATTAGTGTCCATGTTTACAGTGACTTTATTCAAATTCTTATCTACAGAGTATTTGCTACACTTGCTGAAAAGAATCCTGGGATTTCCCAAGACACTTTACCTCCATTAAACTTTTGACCTGTTCTGGGTTTCTGTCCTGATGAATCAAAGAGCATTCCAGTAGATATTCTTAATTTCTATGCGACAAAGTTTTATTTTATTAACCTAAAGAAAAAATGTTATTTTGCCAACTTGGACAAGTTTGAATTTGGGGGGGGGGGGGAGCAGTAGTGATTCCATTATGCCTCTGACTTCCCACAATCTGAAGAACTGTCATCTGTGCCCTGTGGGTCCCAGCAGAAGCACATGAGGATAAAGCCATAGTTTTGCTCCCATTCTTCTATCGTTGCTGCTACTGGAAGCAAGAGGAGACAGCCGTCTCTGGGTCAGAGGTGGAGAACTCTGTTCTTAAATTTAAACAACCAGTCCTTCCCATGACATGCTCAAGAGCCTGCCTGCTGGGCCAGTTCTCCAGCCATAATGAAAGATGTTCTAAGCTAATGAACCACACGGGATTAAGCACATTAATTAGGTAAATAAAACCTTGGTGTCACTCTCTACTGTGAAGGTCATTTTGTCTTCCCATAGCTCCATCCTTACTTAGCAAAGCCGAGGATTTGCAGTTTGAGTCTTAACTCTGCTACTTATTAGTTGGAGAGAGATGCTTAATTAACTCCCTCTCATATTCCTTTTCTACATAATGAGAATGCCAGTATTCATGGGATTATTGTGAGGGGTAAATTAAATTATATTACATATGTTCAGATTTCGGCATTGAAAGTGCTTAAAAGTTTTAGTTATTAGTATTAACTAATAGGTTGCATGATTTAGCTGTTTCAGCATCTCTTCTCGTTGTTGATGATCTCTGCCCCTGTATTTTTTTTCATAACATTTCTACCAAGGGCTCATTATAATGCTGACACCTAGTAAAATGTTATGCTATTGATTTCAGTGTCCCATTATGTGCCAAATAATGAACCAGCATAGAGAAGAGTAAAACCAAGGAAGGGCAACCTATGAGCAGCCCAGGACCAGCTCCACTGTTAAATCCAAGGAAATATTCGGGGCCTCCCTCCCCCTTTCTGTTTTTAATGGATTATAGAGCATATACTTTCTGCAGTCTAGAACATTTTAAAGACCTAAAGTTGCTGGCTGATTTCCTACCATTTACGCAAAGCCTATATTTAAATCTCAGGGTATAGAAGTAAACGAGACAAACATGTCTCAGTTTCTGGCTCGTGGCTTGCTTCTGGAAATCATAACTCATGAAAAGAAAATTAAGATTTGGTCTTTGTAGCAACCTGAAAAGGAGGGGAGATCTTCTGTGAAATGAGATAAGCCAGGCACAGAAAGACAAGTGTTCCATGATCTTCATGGCACATGAGACATAAAAACCATTGATTTCAATAAATCTGAGAATATAATGGTATTACCAGAAGGGATAGAGAGCAGGGAGAGACTGAGCAGCGGGCACCGAGTGATGGTTGGATGACAGCAAGGAGCTCTGGAGTAACATAGCACAGTTGGGTGACTATAGATTGTGATATTGAACTGCATACTTCATACCCAGATGAAACGATATTTGAAGTTTTTAATATAAATAGGACATGTTTGAAGAGAATAAGTATGCCTAACCCATTTTTATTTAATTTTTTGTTTGAGAGTTTTATACATACATATAATGAATTTTGGTTCATTCCACCTTCAGTCCCTTCCCCTTCGATGCCTACTCTGCACCCTTCCACTTTTTCTTCCAAACTTTATATATACTTTGAAACACAGTGAGTCCATTTAGGGCTATCTGTGGTGTATGAGTGTGGGGTCTTCTACTGCAGCATGAATAACCTTTCAAGGCCTATGTCCTGAAGAAGATGTACTGCCCCTCCTTCAGCAGCCATCAACTGCCAATACCTCTTTAGGTATGGGTGGGGCTTCATATGCCCTTCCTGCATATATGCTGGGCTTTTGGATAGCTTGATCTTGTTTGGATCTTGTGCATCAGTCACAGCCTTTGTGAGTTTCTGTGTGCCATGGCCCTGAGATGCCCTAGAAAACTTTCCCCCACAAGTATCCTTAAACTGCAACCTTGCTGAAACCTCTTCCATGAACTCTGAGGCTTGGGGAGAACAAGTGTGATAGAAATGTCTCATTTAGAATTGAGTCTCCCACAGTCTTCTTCTCTCTACATGTTGACCAGTTGTAAGCCTCTCAGCTACTACTTATTGCAAACAGAAGCTTCTCTTATAAGGTTTGAAAGATGTCCTAACCTGTGGGTACAATGGCAGTAACTTAGGGGACCTTTTGTGGCCATGTTTATTTTGCAGAATTAAGGTCTTGGGTTTTCCCTTTGGTTCAGTTAGCTGACCACAGATTTTTGGCTCTGGTAACAGGACCAGCCATGAGTTCCATTTTGTGGAACAACCTGTACATCTAGTCAGAAAGTGGCAGTTGTTCCATAACACACGTGCCACCATTGTACAGGTGGCATATCTTAATAGACCAGTGTACATTGTAGCTTACAGGATTTATTGCTGTGTAACACTGTTGATGATTTTCCCCATGCTGTAACAGCACCTTCTAGCTATATGGAAGGTAGCCAGTAGGGAACGAAGCCTCCAGATTGGCAACAGCTTGATTTCTCCATGTTGTATGACTCACATATGTGGTGTTTTTAGCAGTCAAGTCCTACCGTCAAATTCCAGAAGGTAACCAAGAATAAATGGCAATAGTCTGTGATGTTTCAGGAGGCCTATTGGACCCACTGACAACTAGAAAAAAGATAGTCTATAGCTGGCATAGGATTTTTATTTGATAACAGTGGGTTTGGGGAGAGGCATTTGTCCCTTGGTTGTAAGGTAACTTCATTAAAAATTTTATATATGAATATGCATGTATTTTAGGAAGTTCTACTACTGTAAGTTTCAGAGTGACATTTTAAATGTCTCTAGTGCTAGTCATCCCCCCATATGTTTCCCATCCTGCACTCTATTTAACTCTTTCTCTTTCACGGTTTCTTCTTTTCTCTTCACATAACCTGCATTGTATCCCCCATCTCTTGAAGTTCATCCATATGGTCCCTTACTACTTTCCTTGTCTCTTTGAGTATTGTGAGAAAACACTCAGAGTTAGCATCCAGATATGAGAGAGAACATGCAGTGTTTGTCTGACAGATGCCGGGTTACCTGACCCCTAGTGATTATTTCTAGTAGCTCCACCTATTTACTTGCAAGTTTTATCATTCCATTTTTATTTGTAACTGAATAATAATATATTGTTGTCTGTCTGTCTGTCTCTCTCTCTCCATATATATAATTTTCTTTATCTGTTCATCATTCAGTGGACACCCAGGCTGTTTCTGTTTCCTGACATGGATGAGAAATTACTCTTTATAGCAGGATATAGAGTCCTTTGGAAATTTTCCCAGGAGAGGAATAGCTCTATCCTAGGGTATATCTAATTCTGTCGTTTGAGGACCCTCCATTCTGAAGGGTGACTGTACAAGTTTGCATCCATGTAAGACAGAATAAGGGGTTCTCTTTTATCATGTACATAGCAATAAGATGAAATCTCAAAGTTGTTTTGATATACATTTCCATGATGGCTAATGAGGTTGAGCGTTTAAGAAATATTTCTCAGCCATTTGTATTTTTTTATTTTGAGAACTCTATTTAGTTCCATGCACAAAATTTAAATTTTTCTCGGTGTTTAGTTCTCTAATTATCTGTATATTTTAGACATCAACTCTGTCAGATGTAAAGCTTTAGTCTCACGAGGTCCTGTTTATCAGTTGTTGGTCTTAATGTATGTGTTACTAGGGTCCTGTTTAAAAAGATATTTCCTATGCCTATAAGTTCAACTGAATTTCCTAATTTCTCATCTAATAGATTTAGGGCATGAGGTTTTATATTGAGGTTCTTAATCTATTTTGAGTTGAGTCTTGTGCACTGTGAAAGATGTAGTTTGATTTTGCTACATGTGACAATCCACTTGTCTTAGAATCATTTCTTGAAGATAAAAAAAAGCAAAACAACAGCAACAACAATAAGAACACTAATAATAGTACAGCTGACCAGCAGGTGGTACTATGTGAGGCAGCAGAAGCAGAGCAGGAATTGGTACTGCTGATGGGCTGAGGGTGGCAGTGATGGGTGGGTTCGACACAATAGGCACAGTAGGTCTTGTCATGGAGGAAAAATGAACAATGAGCACCAATGTTCCAGGCCAGCGAAAAGAGTCAGAGGTGTTCATGGCATCGTCAGGAAACAGGCAGAAAGCCATCTGCGCAGAGCTGTGAGAGCCATGGAATGGTAGCAGAGAAGAAGCAGAGGTGGCAGAGGCCAGATCACTGTGGCTGTGGCTTTTGTTCTGCTGAGCTCTTCCATCTGAAGGATTCCAAGCAGAGGACCCAGTTTCCTATCAGAGAGTCTCGCTTTGTCTCCTGTGAGATGTCTGTAGAGAGCAAGAACAACTGCAGCTCAGAGTGCTGGTGGGGCAGTTTCCATTATCCAGTCCGAGGTACAGGAGATGGGGTGATGGATTTTTAATACATTTTGAAGACAGAGGCCACCAAACATCTTCTGAAGTTATCGTGAGGAGTCGAGTTGTCTGAGAGGATGCGATGCACAGGGTGCCTTCTCATACTGAGTGCTGTGGAAGTCATAGAGTGTGAATAGACTAGTATCATTTACAAAACTCACTGTGGCCTGTTTGTGAAGGAATTATGGGAGGGAGGAATGAATGCAGAGGGCCATAGGGTTTGAACATCTTGTAGGTGTTACACACCACCACATATTTTTTTTGCTGCCAAACGTTTTAAAGGATTTTCATAATTTCTCCTAAGTAATAATTTAATCCCTCTTAGAAATTTAATTGAAAAATAACCTTGATTTGTGAGTTATGTACTCATAAGCCAAGTGAGAACCATCTAACCTACAAATTATATCCAGATGGAGAGAGATTCTTGGCAATTTGTGATTTTAGTTATACAGAATTTGATGCTCTGGCACATTTTGTAGACAAATCAGTGGATATTAAATACTGCTCTGACTTTCTTTTTGAAGTTTTGAAGCAGAATTTAGCAATTTGCAAAATTGATATAGTGAATCCAGTCATTTATAAAATTGATCCAGTGACACATTTTTAGACAAATCACTATGTATCAATATTGACTTTATGCCTTTTATTTTTGAGCACATATGTTTCTTTACAGGTCTTGAAGATTTTTATGGGTTTCTACAAATTTTATAGGCTCATAAGCCTAATGGATTCAACAACAGAAATCCCAGGGGGTTATTTAGGAGCCTGTTTTATGGAAGGGAACTTTTGGAAAGTTCTTAATTTCACTGGCTTTACAGAGGCAAGAGTTTGAGAAAATCCACATGAAAAGTGTCCACCAGCCGTCATTGAATAATGTCTACTAATACATTTTGAAAGGCACTTTGTGCCTGCTGGTCAAATGGATTGTAGAGTTGGTTATAAGAAAATCTTAAGGTCTGAATTCTTGGCTCAGCTTACGTTTAGGCATTTGGGCTGTTTATGTCACTGTGAAAGTATTCTCCACCCTGATGTAGTGAGGATGTTGGGAGAATTATTGACAGGCTTGAAAAACAGATAGAGAATATTGATTTTTTTGTGTGTGTTTACCACTCTTAAGAATGGATTCTTTTATTTTTTGGTAACTTGGTATTGATTGAATGTATTGAACCCATTCTAGTTGTGTTTTAGAGGGTGACACATTGCATGTGGGGTAAATAATTTTAAGGGGATGTTGTTCATTTACCATTGAATTTGCTTTCAGTGGTAAAGAACGGATCACAGTTTTCCAGTGAATCTAGGGAAAAAAATTATCTTTTCCTCCCTCAACTAAGTGCTTTTGTGATTAAATATTCAGATAATTTGCATGTTTCTTGAGAAAGAGGAGATACCAGTTAAAAATAAATCAAACTAGCAGTCTTTAGAGATTATTTATTGTTCAAAATGTGCTAGCAAGGGCCATTTATAAAATCTTGATCCTTTGTAGAGGGATGCCTCTGCATCTGCCCTGTGTGTCCCTGATTCATTTATAGCTTTGAGTATTGTAATTTATTTCATTTTCAGCTTTTCCCTGAGTGGAATTCCTAGTTTCACTGTGTAAAATGAACGTAGTTCATCACTTGTGATGGTTCTCTTTTGCCCATTGGCTGTGGAGTCCTTGTCAGTAATGAAACAAAAAGGCTTTACTGGTTGGCTATCTGAAGACAGATGACAACGCCTGTGACATTTTTTTCCCTTGTTGCCAGCTGCCAGTCTCCTCAGAGAGCCTGTGGATTTGTTCTTGGTGCACCAACCTCACGGCTGTGTAGAAAACCTTAGTGACCAGAGGTCTGCTTGTATTCACTGTTGTCTGATCCCTGCACATTTTGCTTTGCGGATTGACCATCTGTAAAGAATGTTTCACTTTCAATTGCTGTAGTGGCATATGCTTGGAACCCTCAGATGCTTAGTAACTTTAGGGCCATCCTTGGCTATAGGAGGTCCTATTTCAAACAAACATACAAACAACAGTCAACACATAATACCTTACATTCTTCTTTTAGGGTTTAGTGAGTTTGGCAGCCCGAAGCCCTCTGCTGTAGTTCTTTTGGTTTGCCATTAAGAGACCATGACAACAAGATGAGCATTGGTTTTAGACTTTTTAATCTGCAGATTTTTCTTCCCTCTGGCTGCTTTGAACAAGTTAATTTCCATGTTTCTCTGTTGGTCGGTTTACTGGTCTGTGAAATGAAAGTTACCATCGTTCACCCAGTGAGAACTGCAAGGCAGGGTTGGTGTCCTGGGCCCTCACTTCTTGCTCATAGAAAACACTGAGGACAAGAGTACCTGCCCTCTTGTCCTTGACTGCAGCTCTCATGGGAGGAAGAAGGAGAAGCTCAGCACCCCAGCAGTTCCTGAACACAGCACAGTCACTCTACCCTTCACTCTCCATGCCCTCAACAAATTGGCTCAGTGAGTTCATGCCAGTAAATTCCTTTTAATGTTTTATGGCTTTGGTTTGCCCTTAAATCAGAAAAGGGGAGGGTTTTTTTTTTTTTTTTTTTTTTTTTGGTGAAGTTGTAGCTTTTGAACACAGGAATCCCTAAGGAATACAAGGAAAGCTAATGAGCAGGGGAGACCAAGGGACAGAATGCTAAGTCTGGTAGTTGTCTCTGATCATGACTGCTTCAGACACTTGGCATTTTTCACCATATTTTGTGGAAGTCTTGCATTTTAAAGTAGAATTACAGATAAAACCCTAAATCTTGGATGAAATGCTGTGTCTCTAATTAGGTAAGATTGGTTCTCCTGAGACCTTCCATGTACATGGATGAAGACAGTCCACAGTGCTCAGAAGACTGGCTCCTGGAGTGTTTTAGACAAAGGGGAAATGTGATGAAGGAGTTTTGCAAACAGGCAGGGTTTTCCCCCTCTGAAGAAAGATGCCATTAATAAAGGAGTCAGACTCTGCCTGAGGGGCAAATCAGAACGCCTTGGAGATCATTCACCAGGTATATAAAATGAACAAGATCGACTTTTCAACACTTCAACTTATCTCCTCCCCCAACACCGCTGTGTGTGTATGTGTGTGTGTGTGTGTGTGTGTGTGTGTGTGTGTGTGTGTGTGTGTAGACCAGAGACCATTTTGAGTGTCCTCCTTAATTGCTCCACACCTTATTCTTTTGAGCTCATCTCTAAACTCTAGAACTCACTCTGGCTGCATTAGTTACCCAGCTAGCCTTAGAAATTCACTGGTCTCAACCTCTTCTGGTCCAGGACAGTGTATTTCACTGGGGCACTTGGTGGGTGTTGGGAGTCAAACTCAGTTCTTCACACATGTGTGGCAAACACTTTACTGGCAGAGGGGTCTCCAATGCTCCACTCCACACCCTTGAACTTATAATCATGGTATTTTTAGGTCCCATTAAGTGACTGTTTTGCTGAACGGTTTACCGCTCTTTTTTATGAAGACCTCTAGCAGGGAGTGTGCATTCTGTCGTCTGGTAGACTTTGGGTCAGTTCTGAACCCTTAACCAGGAAGAATGCAGACATTTGTGTGGGGAAGATAGAAGGGCATCCTTGGGGAACTGAGGTGCTGCTTTGCCAGTTCTGAAGGCCTTTTTCCCCATGCATCTGCTGGTTTACACCTTTTACATCTCACCTAGTTTAGTCCCTATGAAATACCCCCTTTATTTTAGGTATGAGCATTGGGACTTCACTAATTTGCCTGACCCATCAAGCTAATAAGGAGTAGAATCTGATTTTAGGCAGCATTCTCTAAGCCAAGCCTATGTTTTCTCTTTTTATGAGAATGAGTGGATAATTTTGTAAAGATCAAAATTCACTGACTGGCCTAGAATCCATATGTAAATTGCATATAAATACTCTCACAGAGTTAATTCTCATTCTTATTTCTTTGATCTTCAATATTTATATTTTTCATAGGCACACAATGACACAAACGCACATGCAGATAGAACCGCCAAAACACCCGTAAAAGAGAAATTAGGAACAATTTGTAGAGATGCCTAGAGCATAGCCAGTAGTACCTCAGTGATGAAAAGGGAGAAATCCCAATGGAGCACAGCTGTCATCTTCTCACTTTCAAGGCTGAGGCAGGAGGATTGCAAGATTTAGGTCAGCCTTGGATCAAGTTGGGGAAGGTAATACCTGACTGTTGGGCTTTCAGACAATGTGGGGCTGCCCAACAGATTCCAGAGTCAGTCTGCGTCTCTCCACATGTTGAACAGTGTGGCTACAAGTGAATGGAATAAGCATTTCCTTGTTCTGTTCCCTGATTTTTCAATACACTAAGTTTTTCTCAAGATTGATCCTTAGGACCTCTTACAGTACTTAATGATTCTTAGGTAAAAGAGGCCTTGGGGACCAGTCTCCTTGAACTAAGTCCACGGGATGAGGACTGTATTGTTTCTAAATGTACATACACCCATTTCTTCAGAGTTCAGAGGGCTGAACAGAATCCCACTGAATACAGGCTGGTACTGCCTTCATTCAGAACAATTACTTGTGGAGATGCTTCACTGGGCTCTAAGGATCCAGAGCTGAAAACAGTGACTGGATGTCTTCTCTTGCCACGAACAGAAGTGCTTAGAATTTGTAGACAGGTGTGTTTCTTCCCTGAGTCTGTGGAGTAGCATTCTGCACTGGACACTGTTATATCATAGTGACGGCTCCAAAGATCACTCCAAGAAGGAGTGTTATGGGAGTCCTCATTGGCTGGCATCCAGATTGATTGTGCTGTTGTTCAAGGGAAGGCCATGAAGTTGACCTCATGCTATTCAGTTAAGCCTACCAGTTCACATGATGTGTGACAGACATGTGCTTATGTTTAAAGATTCAAATTAATTTTGGATGTTTTTGGTGTGAATTATTACTCGGGTATTTCTAGGGTCTTTCCTGACATGTTTGGTACTGTAGTTTGGAAAGCACTGATTAAGAATATTAAGAAGAGAATATTGGAAACATATGGACTTTGGCAACAGGTCTAGATGTCTGCTCAGGTTCTCCGTATCCTGTTCGGGTGGCTCTGGGAAAGTCACGTTAGTGCACCGGGCTCCACTGAAAACGCTGTGAATTTTTTACAAAAGTGGAGTATCTAGGTATAATGTCTGCCACACAGTAGGTGTTCTAAAGGCCTTTGTATCTTCACTTTGTCTATTTCTTTTTCACCCTTTAGGCACACAGTCACTCTTGGAGAGTCACGGTATCATGAAGGATGTGTCGTCAGTTAAATGGACAAAGAGCTTGCCAGTCCTAAATGACAGGCATTTTCATTTACACCTCATATGGCCTACTTCTTGGGAGGCTTATGCTTTTTTGTTAAAATAGCCTGATGCTTCATCTATGCTGCCGGGGAACAGGGTAGAGGCCATCTTGCTGAATTGAGTGAGACAAAGATTCCTTTCAGTATCCCTTCTCCTTTGAGACTTGCTCATTTAACAGACAGGGAGATAAAATACCCACCTAAGAAAAAGCAAAGTGTCAGGGCTGGTGACTCGTATTCAGGAATTGGAGGCAGGTGACTCAGGAGTTCAAGATCACCCTTGGATCTATGACATCTGCCACCCAAAGGCAAAATATTAATCAAAGGAAGACCGTGGAAGTGGAAGACGTAGTGTTCAAGGATACTAGATGAACTTTAGAATTCATCTTTTGTCCTCGAGATTTTAAAAGTTCAGTTTCTCAGGAGTTAATATTAGAGTTGAAAAAAACCAAAAAGCCATGTAACAAGGCTGATGTGGCATCGTCTACTTCAAGGGGACCTTGAAGGTTCTGAGACTGAAAACAAATAGTAATGAGCCTTCCATACTTTGAGAAAAAAAAAAAAAAGCACAGGATGTACTTATTTTGTACTCATTTGAAAATGTCCCTTCCCCATTTCTTTTGTTATATCCTATCCTGTTTCTTATCTCGTATAAAGCCTGGTGTGGGCTAAGCCCACGCAACTCCATGCAGTGGCTTTTGAGTATATATATCACACCTGTCATGATGAATTACAAAGATCCCCATGACACTAAAATTAGCATCTGAAGTAAATCTGAGGAATCATTGTTCAAGGGCTGAGATGAATGTGTCTTTAAAAGTATGTCTGAGAGGGAGGACGCAGAGGAACAGCGCCTTTGAGCGAATATCAAACATCAGGGATCTTGCTAGCATGTTGCTTTTATTCTGACAATTGGGAGCCTCCTTAACCTAACTGCTTGAAAACCAACAAATGTATTCTAAAGACAGCAGATAGTCAGAGACCTAAACCTGGCTTCACATCCCTCCCAAATGACTGTCAATGCCACGTCAGAACCTCAGATTGGCAGGTCAGCTGTGAGATTAGGTTATCTGTGGGATCAGTAATACATTTTTGATATCTTCCTTGTCTACTGTGTAATCTTGGATAGATGTTTGAGCTTTGGTTACATCTTTTTAAAAATACAAATGATATATTATGAACAGAAAGGAAATAAACTGATTAATCTTATTGTGTGCTGTCTTTGGAGAAAGGACAATGTCTGGTGTGAACATGGCTTTTTTTCCTAATTCCCACAGCAGGTGGTTAAATTACTTAATCATGAGTAGGTAACACATTACGCATTCGACAGCAGGTTTGACATATACTGATCATTTCATGAATGGCAAAGACCATGCTAATAATAACAGTGGTCATACAATTAACAGCAATGTAGAACATCTGCCAAAATTAAAAATAATATATATATATATATATATATATATATATATATATATATATATATATATATATACATACATATATATCGAAGACTATTTTGGAACCAGGAAAAAGACTGGATACTTTTTTTTACATTTTTATTGGATATTTTATGTATTCACATTTCAGATGTTATCCCCTTTCCTGGTTTCCCCCTCTCCCATTTCTCCTCCCCTTGCTTCTATGAGGATGCTCCCCCTCCCACCCACCTACTCCCACCTTACCACCCTGATGTTCCCTTACACTGGGGAAATGACTCTTCACAGGAACAAGGGCTTCTCTTATTAATGCCAGACAATGCAATCCTTTGCTACATATGAGGCTGGACCCATAGGTCCCCCCATGTGTACTCCTTGGTTGATGGTTTGGTCCCTGGGAGCTCTGGCGGGGGGGGGGGTCTGGTTGGTTGATATTGTTGCTGATATTCTTCCCATGAGGTTGCAAACCACTTCAGCTCCTTCAGTCATTTTTTCTAACTCTTCATTTGGGGTTCCCATGCTCAGTCCAATGGTTAGAGGCAACCATCTTAATCTCTGTCAGTATGACTCTAGCAGAACCGCTCAGGAGACATCCATATCAGGCTCTTGTCAGCAAGCACTTCTTGGCATTAGCAATAGTGCCTGGTGGCTGCATATGGGATGGATCCTCAGGTCGGGCAGTCTCTGGATGGCCTTTTCTTCACTGCTTTTCTCTTTGTCCCTGTATTTTCTCCTGTGAGTATTTTGTTCTCCCTGCTAAGAACAACTGAAGCATCTACATTTTTTGTCTTCCTTCTTCAGAAACTTCATATGGTCTGTGAAATTCTTAGGCAAATGGATGGAACTAGAAAATACCATCCTGAGTGAGGTAACCCAGTCACAAAAGAACACACATGGTATGCACTCCCTGATAAGTGGATGTTAGCCCCAAAGTTTGGAATACCGAAGATACAATTCACAGACTAGATACTTTTTAAGTGAAGTTCTTTTGAATCAGCCTTCTGTCTCTCAAAGCTCCTTTGATGCAATTTGTATAGCTTCTGTCAAGTCTCTGGCCAACTCTCTTCATAAGGCCAAACATTGAGGATGGCTTCACTTCCAGCCTTTCCAGCTTTCAGGATCCAGTTTCCATTTGCAGACTGTCAGGTGTCATTAGGGGAAGCAGCAGGTGGCTCCTGGGCACAGACATCTGAAATCAAAGCTTGACACTAAGGGAGGAAGGGGGATGGTGATTTCTTTGAGACCCTTTGTGCAGTAGGTGACTTAATGAAGTGGTCACCCAAAGAAAGCATTTTGATTTCTCTCTTGAACAATTAGAATCTTAAAAAAAAAAGAATCTATTTAGCCTTCTCACAGGCATGGTATTTGTGATGCCTCTGGGAGGTTGCTTTTAGCACTGATAGGTGGGTTTGTCTCACAACAGTGACTAGGCCTTTTCTCATGCTGCCAAGTTAATGGCAGGAGTCCAGGATAAACATGGGAAACTGGGAAGCCACCATCTTCTCTGGATTGTCCCATTGGCAATATATGCTGAAGATAATGAATTTAAATTAGTAACTAAGACACTTTTATGAGGGCTTGATTCATTAGTTTGTTTAGCTTTGTGGTAGAAGCCTTTAGGAACACTTGTGTTTGGCAGGTAAGTGCTTAGAGGCCTGGTGCTGCTAATAGCCAAATGGTTCACAACAATCAAGTGAATAAACAGGTTGATTATTAGACAGGAGTGCCGGGGGCTGGAATAGCAACACATGAGACGCAGCAATATATGGCTGTCATCACGGCTACACAGAACACGTTTCTCCCTATTCTTGTCCTGTCCAGGGTGATATCGGGATTTTTATTTATAATTCCCGAATAAGTTGTTATTTTTTCTCTCTTCAGCTGCAGAATCCTGACTTGAATTGTATTTTCATTTTAAACATCAATAGTTCTTTGTGTGAGAGCATTCTTTTGGCCTGAAAGTTCCTGGCATTTTCTACAAGGAATATAGCTGAGTAACAATTCTTTACAGGGATGGGAGAAATAAAAAATAACAGGCTAAAGATGCGTGGTTAAGTTGTAAGAATCCTAGCAGATAAAGCTCAGCAAAGACTTATACAGAAAGAGACATGCTGCTCAGCCAGAGACATGGGAAAAGAGGAAATCCCTCCTTCTCCAAAGAGCAAATAGCATAAGCTTCAAAGCTGTAGTGAGATGCAGCTGCCTCAGGCAGCCCTGCCAGTGAAGTGTGTACCTTAATTTTATTGTATCAGCAAAGGCTTTTGTCTTCTGACGGTTAACCAGAGTGTGTGCTATTAGCCACGTATGTACATACCAGCACCATGGCTGTAGCCTGTGTTCATTAGCATGTACCGTGCTTTTGTTTAAGTAGACAGAGCTGGGCACTGTGTGCCTGGCTTTTAATATAAATGCCTCTTTTTTGTTTTTTTTTTTTTATGATTGAAATCTGTTCTATTTATTTCTTTCTAAATTTTATATATTTACATATACCATATCATAATTATTCACTGTTTGCATGATTTCTATTACATAAAAACCATTTCAAATGCAATAAATTTTGTTGTCATAAAACAACAAAATACCCTCAATTTATAAAAATACAGGGACAGCTATATTCATGACCATATACACAAGAGAGAAAGGTATTGTCCACAGCACAGCTTCTATACATATCAGTTGACACACTTGTCTACAAGGTCTAGGATTACTTTAATAACAGTGAAAAAGGGTCATTTTACAACTGCTTTCTTTTTATTGAGATAATTATATATAAATATAAATGCCTCTTAATTCTGTCATTTTTATAGCATTTAAAAGCCATTTTATTTTGTGTATCATGAGTGTGTGTATATGTATGGGTGTGAGTGTTTGCCTTTTGTATGTGTACAGGAGTATGCCTCTGTGTATGTTTTCTTAAGGGTGTGTGGAGAAGATGATATTTCTACCCTGAATGTAGGCAGCAGCATGTCATAGGCTGGGGTCCTGGGATGAATCAAAGGGAGACAGTAAAATGAACTTTATCCTTCATCTCTTAATTGTGGACACTCTGTGACCTCAAGCTCTTGACATTAGGATGGATGGTATTTTCAAACATTTATATGGAATAAACCTTCCTTCTGCAACTAGCTTTTAGTAAGTAGTCAGAACAGTGAGAAAATATAGCTAACGCATAGGGCAAGCCCTTGATGCTTAAAGCCCTATGTGGCATCACAGTAAAGTGGTCAAGGGGTACTTGCTGAGAAATGAGGAAATTAAGGGAAGGCAAGATCACAGAAGCAAAGATTGTCTCATAAAACCCACACAAGGAAAGTTTCATAGGGAAGCAGAGGGGTTCTTTTGTTTGTTTGTTTTGCTTTTCAAAAAATAAGGAGAAATGTGGTGGGGTGAGTGCAGCAAAAACAGTGCATTACAGTTACTTTTATTTCTTTCTCTTTTAGGGATGTATTTCTGAAAAAGATTTTTGTAGCTCTAGGTTCAGCCAATTAATTCTAGTACTATAAATAAATATTTCTCATCTTTTCTTGACAAGTGTACAAAGACAGTAGAAGTGACGTTAAAGAAGTTTCTCGTATTTGGAAGACAAAGATTTTGAGAATCAGAAATGTACTTATTGCATGTGAAGTAGTACGGAGCTTTGTATGTGTGTTCTTTTCAATACAAATATTTGGAAGTTCACAGAAAAAAATTAGAATGAGATGGAGAAAGAAAGAGGTCTTAAATTTATTAGTCAAGGATGAGTCTTTGTTAAATTGCATTTCTAAGACAGGAAGGACCTTGCTTCCTGACATGTCGTCCTGAGACCTTCAGGGATGGCACCAACAGGGACCATGTTTAGAAAGGCAGAATGCAAAGACCCTTTTAGAATTATGGAATCATATTGTGTCTGTTAAGAAGACTCTTAGGTGGTATTGGGCACTGATGGATAAGAAGCTGTGCTGTGGAAAACAGAGGACCTGACGATGTGATGCACATATAACAAAGTTCACTTGTATGGGATGGGTTTTTATTTTTTCTCTATAATTCTAATGTACAGCTGAGACAAGAATATACCAGAGGAGAATGATGGTTGACTGTCCTATTTTCCTAGCAGAAATATATCCTGAGACTAGACAATGGAGATCTAATTGTTAATTTTGTAAGGGATAGCTCATTCATTTACATCTTGTATTGTGTCTGTATGATTTGGTAGACTATATCAGAAGAGTTACACTTGAGGTTTTTCTTAATTATCCCTCATGTGGAGCCTTTTTTTTTCCTTCCAGAAATCAGAGGGATTCCATAGTACATAAAATGTTTAGAACTTGTACCAGATTCAAGGCAACCATACTCCACAGGTGCCACAGCAGGCACAGTGTTCTAATTTCTTCTATGTTACTATGATAAGACATTTTGACCAAAAGAAACTTAGGTGAGGAAAGGGTTTATTTGGTTTGAACTTCTACATCATAAACCAGCATTGGAGGAAGTCTGGGCAGGAATTCAAATAAGAACAAGAAATCGGGGAGAAACAGTGCTTACTGGGCCACTCGTGGGGTTCATACTTAGCCAGTGATCTTAAACACTCAAGGACCACCTGCCTAGGGAATGGTCTGCCCACAATGGGCTCTACTCTCCTACATCAATTAACAGTCTCTCCACTCACATGCCTAAAGGAATGGTATAGGGAATTTCTTCATGGTGGATTTCCTCGGTGTTTACTATAGGCTGCAGCAAGCTGCCAACTAAAACATACTGTATCCAAGAATTCCTGAACAAATGACTTGTGTTGATTTCACCTATGGTGAATTTAGTCAAGGGTTTGTAGGAATCATGGACTGGAAACAGTGTGTATGTGAGCAATTAGGACTTTTATTTTGTAAGATGGATGTCACATAAGGACTTTAGTTTTTCTCAGTTTCCTAGCACCAAAAAGATTTTATAGGCTCAGAGACCAGGAAGAAAAAGTAAGAGACTACCCTGGCAAATCTAATGTGTGATGACTTTTCACAGAAGTTGAGTTAAGCTTCCTTCATGTGAATCTGCCTCCCTATTTTAAGCCAGGTAAAAGGAAATGAAAGAACTCATGAGAATCAACGTAGTGGAAGAAGTCATCTGTACCCCATGATTGTGCAATCATTCTCTGCCCATGTCTCCAAGTGAATATTGAGGATGACTCAAGTCATATTATGACAAAGATTTATAAAATTCGCAGGTTCAAATGTAGCTTCAAACTACCTATATAGCTCAGGTGGTTCTTGAACTTCTGACTCTATTTCCTTAGCTTTCTGAGAGCTCAGCTCACAGGCATATATAGTACCATGCTTGGCCCACAGTCTTCCTAGAAATCATCTGATAAAAAGTTGGCAAGGTAAAATATAGGAAGGCAAATGTGAGATAATAGTGATTGATTCTCTGCTATAAATTCAGCTTTAATTATTTAGCTTCTTTTTGTGAGACCCAGTTCTGCATTTCTAATAAAAATCTTCAAGCACTCCAAAGGGTAAAACAAACAAACAAACAAACAAACCATGCCAGCAATAATTAAAAACATAGCAAACAAATCTGAGCAGAGACACTGCTGAGAATGTCTATTAAAAAGAAAATTACAGGTAAATGTATTAAAAGAACTGAGACTAGTCACTTGAGGTTGGTGAAATGGAAAATCTATAATGAAGACATCAAAGATAGAAATCCAGGTTTACCACTAACGTACAAAACCAAAGTAAAGCTTTACCCAAGCAAGAAGATCAGTGGAAACCTAAGTCCAGGTGCAGATTTTAACATAACATTTTTGGATCATAACAAGTGAAACAGAAGGTAATTTAGGTATTAATCAATTAATAAAGACAAGTTTACAACTGTGTCTCAATAGGTCTACAGTACAGAAAATAGTTCTGCCTTTCAGCTGTGCATGGAATGTTACTGACAATGGTAGCAGAAATATCAGTCAAACCACTAACCCTGGAATTATTCAGACTCTGCTTTTTTGACATCTGGCACAATAGAGTCCAGAAGAATTGACAGAGGTTTCAGGGGACTTAGAAACCTTAGAAATGTGTACTATAATTGACTTTATAAATAGCTATTAGCACACACACAGAAAGCCACACACACATACATACCTCTCTGCTTACTCATACATAGGACATACACACACACACACACACACACACACACACACACACACACACACACACACACACACCCTTCTGCTTACTCATACCAAGGCCAGGCCAGGCCACCAGACATTTGATGTCTTTTATAACTGTGTACCTTATTACCTTATTGTAAGGTCTCTCACTGAATCTTAACCTTGCCTTTTCATCTATACTGCCTGGCTAGCTATCTCTCACGATTCACCTACCTCAACTCCCTGGTGCTGAGGTTACAAGAACATCCAGCTATGCTCAGGATTTTTTCTGGAGATCTAAACTCAGATCCTCATACTTGCTGATCAAGCACTCTCACTATTGAGCCGTCACCCCCGGCTCATAAATCATTAGTTTAACAAGAAATAAAACATAACTCATGAGTAATAGAATTTCCCTGAATAAATGTAGCACTCTGTGGCAAGAGAATGGGGTATGACCTCAACAGTACTTGAAGCGATCAATGCCTTCATGTACTTGGTTATTCAGGATTGCGGTTAGAGCATCAGGGAGGATATTGAAAATAGATAAGGAAAGTTGGAGGAGACAGTTAACAGTTGCTAATGGATGAGTCATGAGTAGAGTTTGATGATAGTGTGGTGGGTACTACCTGTGGAGGGTGGTTTCTGAGTAGAGGGGCAAGAATGACTGATCCTGGACATAGTTCTTTTAAGTCATTACTATTATCTAACAAGGCCACAGTTATCATGAGGTCGGTAGTAGAAAGCATTTACTTAAATAATAGGAAGTGTTTTCTAAGAGTTTGGTAAACACCCGGGAGTGGCAGAGCATTGTGTAACCCAGCTACTCAGAAAACTGAAGTAGGATGGTTGTGAGTCTGAGGCCATTCAGAGCAACTTAGTCCCCATGTGAAAACTAAATGAAAGGAGATGATGACTTTATATTAAGAAAAAGAAATGACAAAACACTGTGCATGTGTATAACACACTCTACAAACTCAGTTTTTCTGTGGCTGGAATGACACCTTCCCCTTTCTGTCCTCGACCCTTAGCCCTTCTATTCTCCTTAGCCTTCCCATTGTTTCTTGAGTCTGACTTTGAGTCCTTTATGTGATTCATTATTAAATGATTTACATATACACATGGCTAGAAGTAGAGACTGTTGCTAAGTTCTTATGCGACTCTATGTGTGTTGGAGGTGCATCTGTGGGAGCATGCATGCAAAACTCTTGTCCTGTTTCAGATCTAAGCTTGGCTTCCTCTCTGTGGCTGGGCTATTCTTTAACCCAGACCAACATTACTGTGTGAATCTCAGGTTGTTTTTCTAGATTTGATTCTATAAGAATGTTCCATTTAATGTTCTTGTACTTGTATGTTTGTGGACATGGCTCATGCACAAGGTTTTCTATAGGAACAATCCTTACGAATAAACTATTCTATGACAGTGGTACAACTGTATAAGAATATATAATCACTGTATAATAATACTACAATACTATATACACCCTTTATTGTGCCATTACCAGCAAAGTGCATATGCATTAGTCAGTCTGGTGCTATTATACACATATGTGTAAAAATGTATGTGTAAGCACAACATACCAACACATGTGGATGTAAGATACTGTCCCCTTGCTTTGACATGTTCTTGCTTGAGTATGTTTTCATATGTCTAAAAGCCAATTCATTTTCTCCAGAAATCTATTTTTCATTTGTTCTCATATTTCTATTTATGTCTTCTACTATTCTCCTGTTAATTTGCATGAACCTTTTCCACTTGATCTTACCCCAAATGCCATGAAGCTATTAAACATTTTATCTATGAAGAAATGTAATTCTTTTTATACCATATGAATAACCTATTCATTTTTTTATGCATTTTTTTGCTTTGTTGATTTTCCCTAGAGTGCTTGGTATTTATATTATTGCTGCAATGAAGACCTAGCCTCCGTGTGCTTAGTAACTAAATCACAGCCAGTTTGTCAGAAGAACTGTTTTTAATCAGTATATAAAGCTGCCTTTTATGATAGGGACTTTTAACATATTCTTGGCTTGAGAGAGTTGAATGTTGTGTGCAGAACCTGCTTCGTCTTCAGCTGTCCAGGTGAAACCTGTATATCCCACTTCACTCCACTGTGGATTTCAAATCCTAGAGGATTAAACATCTCCTTGACTTCCATTTCAACATAGGAGCATTGTTATTTTTTATTGAAATCACATGACTGTTGAGACCAACTCTTTGAGTTTGCAGCTTCCTTCCTACCTTCTGGACCACTGTCTTTTGTTTCCACCCATCTACATAGCTTTGTCTCCCTCTCTGTCTCTTTAAGCAAGTTGCTGTTCTCATCCCCATTTCTACACCTGCTGGGCAGAACCCACTCAAATGGCCCAGGTGCATATGCAGCAGAGGATAGCATTTTCTGACATCAATGGGAAGAAAGGCCTTTGGCCTATTGAAGGCTTGTTTTCCCAGTGGAGGGGAATGCCAAGTTGCTGAGGTGGGCGAGGGTGGTTGGGAGAGGGAGCACCTTCATGGAGGCAATGGGGGGAGAGGAGATTGTGGGAAAGGGATAACATCTGAAATGTAAATGCAGAGAATATCCAATAAAAAAGTTGAAAAAAAAAACCCAATATGATCAACTTGTGATCTCTCATTGCCCAGTGCTGTTTAAACACTCTTTCTCATGGTTGAAAGACTTATATTGCAATGAGTTATCTGGTAATGGCTAACCTTTTCATTGTCACAAATGAAAACATTGTTTGAAATCTTATACGTATTATTTAGGCTCAAAATTTTATCGTTTCTGTTTTCCTAGCTCACCAATCCTTATGGGAAAAATACTTTATTGTAATATCATTCATTGATTCATTTTTTCCTGGTTTTATGTCTTATCTTTCCTCTGGCTTTTGGTACACATGAATCACATAGCCTGTCATTTTAACTTTTGGGAAAATATTGAATTATCCTGGCCTTTTTCATCCACCTTTGCACCTCCCAGTCTTTGATAAACTCAATATCTACCCTGTTTACAATTGTCCCTGGGTAAATGATCCTACCAGAGACATTGATGGGGAGTTATATCAATGACCACATAGAAATCCACAAAGCACCTCCCATCATTGGAGGATTCACTGGTAACCTTGGTGCATCCTCACCCACATCAAACTCTTAGTCTCCTGGTCTTGTTCTCACCTTCAGTCTTTTGATCTTACTTTGTCTCTGAGCAAAGAGGTTTTCAGAAGGGAACCCTCTCCTCATGTCACCCACCCCCACCCATTCCGGTTCCCAGCAGCTCCCTCTTCCTGTGTAGCAACTGGCTTATGTATCATTATAGGCATGCCCCTACCTGACCTTCTCATTCTGCTCTCCAGAGATTTTTCAGTGACCTTTGGTTGTCTCCCGAAATCTATTTCACCATCTCTCTGGGGTTGTTTCTGTCAAGAGTCTATCATTGGTTTTCATGCTACACAGGATTCCGTCATTGTCCTTGTCCCCTCACCAGCCCTATTCCGTCGACATACCTTCTCGTTCAATTAGCTGAGAATGAATTGTGCAGGGCCTTCCAATGTTCTGGTCATATCTACTCTCATCTGTCACCTTGTCACTGGCAGCCTTTCCACTCAAGAAGTCTGATTTACAGGGCACAGGTCCTGTGGTGACCATAGTCTCTCCCAGTAGCAGCTCACCTCTGCTCATCACATGCCCTCCCTTCACTCTGTATCCTCGGTAACAGATTGTCTCCCTCTCCACTTTTCACATCTCCTTTTCTTTTGTGCCTCTGCATGTGACTCTTTCATCCAAACAACAAAACCAGCTCTCCAGGCTTCAGATCTTGCCTCATTTCTTTGTTCCCTTTTCCCAATTGAAAAGCATTCAGAAATTAATCCCACTGGTCCTTATCTTTTCTGTAAACTGCATTTTGTTCCAAATGAACAATTACCCTTCCCAAGTCATAGGAAAGAATATGTGTCTTAGGCTTCACTTTCCACTGTGAACATGCTTCCTTCTGTGTGTTCCTTGTCACTCTTTGCTGCTTCTGTGGAATAAACGTAGCCTGGGTTCTTATCGTCTGCTGCCTCTGTCTCGTGCACTCTGTGATTGTCAGTTTTTCTCTCTACTCTTGTTTTTGTCAATTACATCACTTTCTTTCAGTGGTTGGGACACAGTCTGTTCTTGAGCCCTGGATCGCTGCCACCGGGGAAGGGGCCTTGTGCTTTTAACAACTCAATTTCCCCATCTGGCATCCAGTTCGAATGTAACTGTAGAAAACACTTTGCTGTTTTCGGAAACACAAATGGCCATCAATGGCACTTTAAAAGCTGACTTCATGGGTTTTATCTTTTCTTGGAGGGTGCAATCTTAAGTTCTCCTAAATTTGTATGTTCAGAGTTATAAGTGAGCTGGCTCCTTGCCAGTCCCAGAGATTATGGGGTGAGAACTTTCTGATTTATCAGATGATGTCAGCCCAAGATGCTATCACTAAGCCAAAAAGAACACTTCAAAGGCTGGTGTTAGCTTCGCATTTTACATTTACTGGGCATGCATGTGGGCCTTTTTGTTTGGTTAGATGGAGATTTCTAATGTAAGGAGACTGTTAAAGGTTGATTTGCTTATATTAAATCAAAGTTATATGATTTTTCTCAACGAAACCATTTCACAGGTCAAAACCAAAACATAGTTGTTTTATTGTATATTATATATACATTATATATGATATATATGTAATATGTTATGAACTTAGTGTGTTATGCAACTCTCCACACAGCTTTAGCCTGGAATGGAGGCAGTTACTCTTTGTGACATCAAGCGAAGTGTGTCTGGCTTTCATGGAAAATGTGTTGTAAGTTCATTTTCTTTTCCCATTTCTTCTGTGTTCTCCTTTATGAACAATATCATGTCCTCTGTTCTGTTTTTTACATCTCTGTCCCTTTTCAGTCTCTCCTATGCCTGGTACTTCTCAGGCTGGGAGATCTTTGAATAAAAGAGAATACAGTTTATATCCTTCAGCCTCTGTGGTAGTCAATCATATTGTTTTACTCACACTTTTTAAAACCATCTTATAACCTAGATTCTATTGTCACCTTTAGAGAGGTTCAGTAATTTACTCAAGGTCACATAGAAACTGCAGGAGTTCCAATCTAAGCTACTTCTCATTAGAGCCCACACCTGGCCAAACACGAGGCCGTGTCCATGTTTTTGCCAGAGCGTACCATTTTCTTCCTCAAAGCAACTTGAACTTTTGTAGCTCAATACTTCATCTGTATTGCCTCCCGGGACCTTGAAAATTACAGTTGACTTCCTTACAATGGTGATCATTTGTTTTTCTGGCACTCAACATCAAAGGGAGCCTTGCTTTAGGTTGTGGAATTAGGACAGACTCATTGGGACTTCATTCAGATTTCCTAGGGGCTCCACTCAGGTGAATGGGATTTTATGTACACTATTCTGTGATACCCACGAGATACACTCGGGATAGCATTTTTTTTTTATTTCTTCAGAAGTACAGATTAATTTAGAAAAGTACCGAGGTAATTCTAGACAAATAACATATTTACATCCTTTTCCTGCAACCGACTGCAGAGAACTTACCGGTCTCTCATCAGTTAATCATAGTAATCAAAGATGCAGGAGACTGCTCGTTCTTGCAATTCCCCCATCAAGGTCTGCATCAAAACAAGCACTTTTCATTCTTTCTTGCCAAGCCACCCTCTTGAAGACCCGTAGAGTCATCTTTGTTTCCGTTCAAATCCATCATGCTCATGGCTTACGTGTCAATGTCTTCCCACTGCCTGCCCAACAGAAGCCAGATCTGATTTTCTAGTTCAGACACTCTGTGATGCTATCTGAAACATTTTCTGTTTCTTTGTTACTGGCGTTCACTTTATGTGTGTTAAGGTCTCAGCAATGAATGGGGTGACTCTCCCTAAGCAACAACACTCTTTCTTGTTCAGTGTCTCTGCTGTCTTACTCTCTGGTAAGTGACATATTTCACTCTTCTAAAAATTTCTATTTAATGTTTAAAGCCCAAGGGTGAAACTTAGTTGGTACAGTGCCTACCTAGCACGTTTAAAGCTCCAGATTTGATACCCAATATCATAAACAAAGCATTATGACAAACTCTTGTAATCAGGGGGCCCTATCAGTAATTCAAGGTCATCCTCAGTGTTACATAGCTAATTGGAGGCCAGTTAGTTAGATTCCATTTCAAAACATATAATTGAAGGTACAAACTCTAATAGCAGAATGCTAGGTAGATGGTAACTTAATTTTTACCCACAGCTTGGCTTTTAGTACCAGAGTGTTTGAAAAGTCTAAGGAGCAAATGGGCTCTTCAGTGGCCTTTGGTGGCTTGGAAGATAATATCGAAGGGAACAGAGGCTAGGCTGATTAACTTGAGACCCAGGTTTGGAGGTCACCAAATTAGGTTTACCAAAGAACGAGAGGGGCCTTCCTCCAGCTCATGGAAAGTGAAGAGAAAGCAATAAGCCCACTGATGAACAATAGGTCGATATGTGTTGCTCCTGAGACACTGGTAGAGTTGAAGCTGCTGTATTATCCTGTGATATCAGTGCCAGAGGTGTGTGGTGTATTCCTCAGTACTTCCTTAGTCAGTAATTATGAGTGTTTATGGGATTCTGGGCCTGCCCCAGGGAGAGCAGACACCTCTTCTAGAACTTCCAGTTTTGACTGTAGACATTATGCTGTGAACACGTACCTTGGGACTGACAGGAATGTTCTGACAGTGTTTATATTGTTTTTCTCTCAGGCAACTTGAGATCTGAGTCCTCTTATTATACCTTGCTGTCTCAGTGGGTAGTATAAATTAGCACACATTACCTTGTTTTATAATTACCTCACCAGCAACAGGATGACAGCACGCTGTGTTAAAGGAGTTACACACAGTAAGCATTATCGCCATTTTCATGATTCTTCTCTGAAATTTCATTTAAAATATGTGAAGAGCTTTACGATCTAAAAATGACATAGAATGCTACAATGGTACAGGATGTGTTTGCATAACCCCAGTGGCTGTCAGGGAATGCCGCACTGAGCTTTCTCACTGGAGCCTTTGTAGATTTGTATTGCTATGGAAATTTTCAGGCCGATGACATTAAAGCATCTCACACAAAAAAGTGCTGTGTTCTTCATTTTAATTTCTTCCCATTCTTTCCTTTGTACACGGTTCAGCTGGCAGTGAATGGGATTACGTCATGACCTTCACCTGAACTCTGAGGTCCTGACAATTTAGGTGCCAAAGTTAGAATAGGGGCAATTATTCATCTCTCAGCTGAACTATACGTTCTAGTACTTATGCTGTGTTGTTAGTGTAATAAACAGAAATGACATTCAGCCAACACTTTTCTTCTCTGAAAATGGCATGACTTTTATAATACCTATCGAGTATGATTGTTGGGAAGTAAAACTAGATAATGAATATGTCATAAATATAAGATTTTCCTGTAGATAATAGCAGGCGTGCTGATTAATGGCTTTATTCTTGAATAAAATTAGCTCCATATTGAATAGGTCAAGAATCAGAGTCAGGTCTCCATATTATGAGCAATGAATGACTTCTCTGTCCCTAGTTAGAGTGGTGTTTTTCTGAGTCAGCTCTGAGGATATCTGGGTGGTACAGAAATTTTGCATTTCCCTGTGGCTCCATTGCCTGGATACACATTCACACTGTGTGAGTGTGTCTGTGTGTGTGTGTGTGTGTGTGTTTTCATATGCCACGCCCTTCACTGCAGTATGGTTGTGAGATCATAAAGGAAGAACATGCACAGACTTACAGAAGTTGATGGTTGCCCTGTCTTCCCTGTAGCTAAGGACTGTGACCTAGAATTGTCAGTTAAGATGAACTCTTGCTCCAGTGACTTGCTTTTTGTCAGAGTATTTTATCACAGAAACAGAAGTGAAGCTAAAGTAACTGTCTAGTGCTGAGTCCTAATATCTGATCTTAAACTTTGAATCTTTGGGAGGGGAGGTAGCTTGTCACTATTTCCATAGCGTGTATGAGCTCGAAAAGAAAACCAAACCACAGAGCTTAACTTTATGAAACTTGAGCTAAACAAGATTCTTTTCATATGGATCTTCAGGTTTTATTGGAGTATTAGTTACATGTCTCTTTGCTGAGACAGAATTCCTGGCTAAAGAAACTTGAGGAAGGAGGGGGTGTGCTTTGATTCTCAGCTCTAGGGTATGATCTATTATGGTATCAAAGTAAATGGGACTAGGAACATGAAGCTAAGGCCACATTTAATTCTGAGAAACAGAGACAGAGGTAGATAGATATTAGATGAGAGGAGAGATTGTATTCAGCTCACTGCCTTCTTTTTATTCCATTCATGAGTTGGGGGGGGGGGGTCTTCTCACTTAAACTAACGTACTCTAGTTAATCTTTTATAGACATAACCTGATCTAAATTATTCCAGATCCTGCCAAATTGACAATCAACTTTAATCATCATATTTAAAGACAAAAGTCTAATAGTGAAAAAATGTGAAAAGCTTAAGTCATATTTTCATCCTCTAAGTAAACCACCAAGCTTTCTGACTTGAAACACTTTTACTGTGTATTTGGACACCCAGGCTGTTTTAGAATAAGGTGTTTCTTTTTGTATCATAGAACTACTGTGGGAGGACTGCCAGGGCCTTTAGGATTGATCAGTACTGGTTGGGACACAGTGTTGGATGAAGGCTAAAGACCAAGATTCCTGGCCTTATAATCTTACTATTTGTGCTTTAACGAGCTCTGATTTCCTTTCTCTTAGGAGATTGTGCTTTAATAAGCATTGGCTTCTTTCTCTGTCACTCTCTCTTTCTATTTTGTGATTTTAATAAGAGCTGACTTCTTTCTCTGCAACTTTGTTACTATTTCATGCAGTAATAAGTACTGTTTCTTTCTGTGTAACTCTCTCTTACTGTTTGTGGGAATCAGTGCTGTTTTCTTTTCCCTCTCAATTAAGAACCTCTCACTGGCCAGGCAAGAGGCTTGGAAGTCATTAACTTTTTGTGAACCAGAGAAAAAAGGAAGGAAAAGAATTAAAATCTTTTACATGGGCAATATATTCTCTCTGTCTGTCTGTCTCTGTCTGTCTCTGTCTCTGTCTCTGTCTCTCTGTCTCTCTGTCTCTCTCTCTCTCTCTCTCTCTCTCTCTCTCTCTCTCTCTCTCTCTCTCTCTCTCTCTCTCTCTCTCTCTCTCTGGTCAACCTTGACCAACTGTCTCATCAACTCCACAAGTGTTGTCCCATACTTATGTACAGTACACACACCTATACTTACATATGCATATATACATTTGGTGGGTGGAGCAAATGATCCCACAAGCAAGTTCCAATGAGCAAGTGCCAATGAAGAAAAAAACTTATTCATTCTGGGTGAAAAAGATGTTCCAACCTCTATTGTTCTGAGGAAGCAAAAGCCTCTTCCTTTTTATTGTTCCAAGTAAGAAAAAAAAAAAAAAAAAAGCCACATGTCCTGTTGCTATTATTGTTGGTTCTTACACTTTCTCAGGATAAATGATCACATGGTTTTCCAAGAATCTTTACATTTTAAAAGTTCACCAATGTAAGCCATAAATTGATAAGGAGTCACAGCAGAAATGTTTACATGTATTTCCATTAAGACTAGTATCTGACGAAACATTCATAATTTGTTACTAGCTCTGCAAGTTCATTAAAAGTTTAAAACAATAATTCTTACACGTTAGCACAGTTTTGTCAAGAGGCAGATGATCTGCCTTGTGGCTCATTAGTTCTGAAGTTATGTATCTATAACCCAGTCAATAATTTATTTTTTGTTCTGCAGCTAGAACAAATTGTCCACTCCCAGTTTATGACCTTCAGTTAGGGGTCTCTCAGCTATCCTGGAAGGAATTTTTTTTCCTGATCGAAAACCTGTTCCAAGCCTGGTTTCTTACCCTAGTAGAATCAGCTTGTCATACATGAAGGTTTACAGAGCTCCATTTGTAGGTTTTTCAGAGAGCTGGATATTATATGTATAAATTTAGGAATCCTATAAAATCATTATCAGGAATTATGAAAACATCAATTTGTCTACACAGCATTACTACATGAGAGTGTTCTTTATCTATCTACAGAATATCTGCCCAATAGAATAGGCTAATGCCTAAGAATCATGTGGCAGGAAAGGCAGACCAACAACAAGAATTGATCCTGATATAAGATCTCTGAAGGCCCTGCAGTTCAGAGTTTACCCATCACAGTCATGAAAACAGTGGACCATCTCCAGAAAAGTGATTTGTCCGTTTTACTTTTAAGTTTTATCGTCTCGTAGATGGCTCCTGACAACCTTCTGTTTTCATCTGCCTAGAGAGTATCTCTGAGTGAGGACGAGGTGGAACTGGCAGGTTTCTCAAGTCATAATTACAGCAGCTTAAAGATACAGTTAGAGACTTAGAGTTTCCCTCACAGTGGGCAGTCCTCACCCATCACTGCTGTCATTGCATGTTTAATCTGTATCCCAGGTTCATATGGAAAATTCTCAACCCATCATCACCAATTCTCAGGAGTCTTCATTCACTTTCAGAGCAAGTCTTGTCTTTATTGTCCCCTATCCCAGTACTGCATCTAACTTTGAACCAAATTTAGTATGGTTCTCAAGGGTAAAGTTCTCATCTAAAGACGGAGAGATAAGGTGTTTAGTAGAGAATTGGGGAAAAAAGGATGAATAAGTATTGTGTGGGCTGCTGATCCTTCATGCTGTATTGCTTTCTGGTTTCAGTTTTCTGTCTGGGTGGTGGTGGTGATGATGATGATGATGATGATGATGATTGATTGATTGATTGATTTTGGTGATGACAAGGATGACATGTCCAGGGTTGCACTCTATAGCCAAGACTGGAGTTCTTGATTTATTTGTGCGTTTGTCTGTTCATGTGCACCTTATTGTGTATGTGGGTAGAGGAAGAGGTTGACCTTCACCTTCTACCTTCAGTACTAGTGTAGGATCTTTCAGTTGACTGAGGGAACACAGATTGGGCTAATTTAGGTAGCTAGTTCACTTGGGGGACCCCATCTTACCATCTCATGAATACCATCACATGCATACCATATCAGGGATACTGCCACACCCACCTGACATTTACTCAGGTTTTAGGGATCCAGATGCCCAATTGCATGATCATACAACAAGCATTTTGCCAAATAAGCTCTCTGAACCCCTGCAATTATTTATAACTACAGACTAAAGTTGACTTTGATTTGGGGGGTAATAGGATGAGAATGCTCTTTTATAAATATCATAGCCAAGAGCAAAACAATTAGAATTAACATTTTTATTAAGCTTCCAGTAAGGAACAAAGTAGAAAGAGAAAATTATGTTTACATTCTGGGAGAAAATTCTTTTTGCTTTAGTTAGGCTAGGTGATGCCTAAGGGATTTAGTGCCAATGTGATGTGGAAGAAAATAATAAGAGTGTTTCATTTGGTACTTGTGTTATAAATTATAGCAGATTGCTGAAATTCATGGAAAGATCTATTTAGTCTCTACATTTTCATTATCATACTGACAAACGTTACCACTGTGTGTGGATAGAAAATAATTTTTTGAAGATCAAGAACTTCTCTGTCTTTCCCTAATATTATTTACAAATGTTTCAGACTTGATGTTCTGTGAAATTGTTTGGACATGAAGGCACTTTAAATACCACAGTCAACTTGAACACAACAGGGTGAAGGAGACCATCAGATGCCTATTCTGGGTACATTGCCTCCCATCACTGCAAGGGTCAGCAAAGTATGGTGGTTTTGCTACTTGTGGTTTGTAAATAAAGTTTTATTAGAGCACAGCCCAGCACATTTGTGTATTGTGTGAGATTTCATGCTACAGTGTCAAGTTCTAAAACTGTGATAGAAACATGCTTCCCAAAGGCTATGAATTATCCGATTTTTTTTTTGGGGTGAGCGTGTGCATGCATGCTTATGTGCCTGTGCACATGTGTTCATCTATATTCAGATCCATATATGGACATGAGCATGTGAAGACTAAAGGACAACCTCAGGTGCCTTCCACAGTTTTGTTTTATGGGGTGTGTGTCTCTCACTGGTCTGAAAATTACCAAGCAGGCTGGGATGGCTGGCCACCTGTCACTACCTCTCCAGCTGTGCAATTACAAGTATGTATCATCACCTCACGTTCTTTTCTTTTTTAAAATATGGATTCTTTGGGGTCCAACCTAAGTCGTCATGCCAACGAGGCAGACACTTTTCAGCTGAGCAATGCCAGTCCACTCTCTGAACTTTTACATGCAGAGTGTGCCAACCTCTGCTATAGATGCAAGTTTTACAATTTGACCTCTGACCTCTGGTTACAAATGCATGATTTGCAGTGGGCTTCTGCAATGACTGCTAGCTTCTGTGAGTTTTTCTATCCCTCCCTCCCTCCCTCTCCTTCCTCCCTTCCCCTCCCCCATCTCCTATGCATCACTGAATATTTTGTAGCTCCAATAAAGCATACTGTTATAGATTTTATGTGCTTGACGTTGAAAGTTTCCCAATGATCATGGCCATACCCAGAGGGAGGTAACCCAGAATCTGTGCTTTCAGTAGACACAAAACAATAGCCTGAGAAAAATAACAATCAAAATAGAGCCAATCTAATGGCGAAATAGTATCTCTCTGGATCTGTGCAATGCTATATTTTTTAATTAATTTGACAGTTACTCAACATGTTAACACATAAGGAAACTGAGGCTCAGAGCAATTCCTTTGCTTAAAGCAATATGTTTTAGCAGGTAAATCCAGGCTTAAATCTGAATTTGGCTCCAAAGTCCTCAGATGTCCATCCTTTCTCCAACCACATCTGGTATTTTCCCAGGTAAGCTGCAAGAAGTCAGACAAATTTTACAGATTTGTACCAAGAGCAGCTAGTCATTTTCCTCTCAGATCACACCATCTCTTGCTGCATGTGGAGGTCAAGTAAATACAATTTTTTTCCTAGCCGTAAGGCAAGAACATGAGTTTCTTACTTGACTGCTATTCATATCTCATGTCTAATTTTTTAAAAGTGTATCTTCGGAATGGTGATGGAGGTCAATGTTCACACTTCTTGGGAGATTTGAGACATTTTTTAAAAAGTAGAGTGAGACATCCCCCCCATCAGAATTTCATCAGCCTGTGATTTTTCAAAGAGGTACCGAGTCCTTCAAAATGCCACAGCTAAAGGTTGTTGGGGGCACGGGGAATTCAAGATCAATTATATGAGTGGCCTGCTACAATTTATCATTTGAAGATAACATCTATGTGAATTTAAAAAGAGGCCAGTCAATATCACAGCTCAGAGATAGGGCATGGCCAGTGTAAGAATATTAGAGATTAAGAAGGAAGAAGTAAGCCTTCTACTCCCACCCCTCCATGGACGAGGGATGGGAAGTGGATGGAAATGCCAGGGATGCTTGCTGTTTTAACTTCATTGTTCGGAATAAAGCAGTGAGAAGGCAAGGCGTATTCATTTGGAAATTTCATGCTGCCCTGTTTATAGTGGGCCAGTAGCAGAGTTGAGCAGAATGGGTAACAGGAGTGAAATGTGTAGTGGGCAAATGGAAATCAGCTTAATTGCATTAGCATGGCTCAGTTTTTCTCCTCACCAAGGTGAATCAAAAGCATCTCTATAAAATAACAGAGTGCCAATTTTTTGAAATTCCTATAAAGCTGGAACAGCATGAAATGCATTATGAAATGTAGGTAGAATTAAGTAGGTATGAACTCAGTTCTCTACTTTCAAGTGTTTCATCCCCTATTCAGTGGCTTCTTACAGATAAAATGTGTTATAACAATAAACACAACCCATAGTAAGTATGTATATCTACATTGTTGATTACATACATGTGGTAATCAAAGCTGGGTCTGGAACAAAATTAAGAAAGCCTGTTTAAGCTTGGCATGGTGGGCATAGTGGCACAGACCTTTAATCCTAGCATTTGGGAGGCAGAGATAGGTGGATTTTTGAGTTTGAGGCCAACTAACCCTGGTTTACAGAGTGAGTTCCAGGACAGCCAGGGCTATGCACAGAAACCCAGTCTCAAGCCCTTTCTACTCCATCGGCCCCTATCTTTCCCAAAAGCAAGTTACTCACTGGTTTGTGGCAGAAGAATCCACTGAGCATCATTTTTCTTTAAGTAGGCTTCAAAGTGTCAATGTATGTACAAAGAGTTATGAGAGATGGAGGAGGGCGTCTCTAATTACTTAGAATTTTAAGGTGGTGTTGTGGAAACAGGGCCTTCTAGTCAGTTTTTGGGCTGTGTTGGTTCCCCAGACCTGCAATAGAGCGGTTGGCTGGAGAGACTTCCCAGAGGGAGTTTCATTTTGAGGTATAAGTTGGCCACCTTCTTGAAAAGCTATAGTAACTTTCATTCTCCTGTAGTAATTGTTGTCTCCGGGGTTTACTGTCTCAGTCTGCTAACCTAGTCCTAGAAGCTTCTAGCCTTGCACAAGCTTATCTAGGCCTAGAATAATTTTAGCCTCTAAGACTTAATGCTGAATACGCTCACCCTTTCTAATTCCTTCTGACAGCTGTTCTGGATCAACATCTTCTCTAAGCTGACTGATACAAAATAGTTTCTTTCAATGGCCTCTGAATTGATGTGCCCTGGCCTCAAATTAACTCAAGCAATCTGTTCTAATCTTCTGGCTCCTTCTCATTCTCTGGTTCCTTCTGTCATTACCTGTGTCTAGCTTGTTCTTTCTTCAACCTGTCTGTAAAACTCACCCAGTAAAACTGTGTACTAGCTGGTTCTGTGTCAACTTGACACAAGCTGGACTTATCACAGAGAAAGGAGTCTCAGTTGAGAAGATGCCTCCATGAGATCCAGCTGTAAGGCATTTTCTCAACTGGTGATCAAGGGGGAGGGCCCCGCCCACTGTGGGTGGAGCCATCCCTGGCCCAGCCCATTGTGGGTGGTGCCATCCCTGGGCTGGTAGACCTGGGTTCTATAAGAAAGAAAGCTGAGCAAGCCAGGGGAAGCAAGCCAGTAAGTGACATCCCTTCATGGCCTCTGCATCAGCTCCTGCTTCCTGACCTGCTTGGGTTCCAGTCCTGACTTCTTCTGGTGATGAACAGCAACATGGAAGTGTAAGATGAATAAACCTCTTCCTCCCCCACTTGCTTCTTGGTCATGATGTTTTGTGCTGAAATAGAAACTCTGGCTAAGACAAATTGGTACCAGCATAGTGGGGTATTCCTGTGACAACCTGACATGTATTTGGGAGGACTGTGGAAGGACTTCGGAGCTTTGAGGTAGAAGAGCCATTGCGATATTAAAGAGCTGTGTCGGGTGTTCTGTAGGAGCTTGGAAGATAATGTTGAGAACAATGCAGAAGATGGAGGCCTGGCTTGTGAAATTTCAGAGGGAAGATTAAAGACTCTTATCAGGGGTGTTGCTGTTTTTGATTGTGTTGATTATGTAGTTTTGGTTAGCTGGGGCTGATAAATCACCTGTGATTAACAAGATACAAAAACTACTAAAGTAAAACCTTTGCTTTACTGGGATTATTGATGTTGCTCAGCTGGAGCTAAGAAATTAGTGGTGATTAAGAAGAGACCAGAAGTGTTTCTTGAGAACACAACGAAGCTGTTTTAGAGATAGCTAAGGTTGTACCTCCTGCTGTGGCTGGACTTGGTAATGTGCAAGAGTCACCCAGGTGGTACTGGTTTTGAAGGAATGAAGGAGTCATGGAGAGCAGCTGCAGCTTGGCACTGTGAGAGGCCATGGAAGGCTGTGGGTGAAGGTGGAGCCTCAGGTGCAGTTAGTGCCTTTGGACTGACAGTAGTGTTTTGGAGATTCCAGTACCATGAGATGACCACCAAGAACAGCAGCAGGAGTGGAAAACAGGCAGCTGGAGCCTACAAGACAAGGTATGTGCTACGTGGGCAGAGCTGGAGAAGTGACCCAAGCCCTTGGAGGAACCCCGAAGCTCGTGAGTGGTTTCCAGAATTGGATGGGTAGAGTTTAATTTTGCTTTTGATTGTGACTGTTCACTGATATTTTTTCCTCTTGAAGGAAGAAGTAGAGCCCACAGTTAAGAGACTTTTCATTGAAAAAGGACTTTGAATTTTAGAAGAGATTAGAAATTTTAAAGGGACTTAAAATATGTAAGATTTTGTAAAGACTGTGTGACTTTTGAGGCTATTTAGATCTTGAGGATGGATAAGAAAGTAAGGGTTGAGGATTAATAGTATGTTTGTGTGTCCAGTTGACAAGGGGTCAATTGTACTGGCTGGTTTTGTGTCAACTTGACACAAGCGGGAGTTATCACAGAGAAAGGAGCCTCAGTTGAGGAAATGCCTCCATGAGATCTGGCCATAAGGCATTTTCTCAACTAGTGATCAAGGGGGGAGGGCCTAGCCCATTGTGGGTGGTGCCATTCCTGGGCTGGTAGACCTGGATTCTATAAGTACACCATGGAAAGCCATGGAAAGCAAGCCAGTAAGTAACATCCCTCTATGGCCTCTGCATCAGCTCCTGCTTCCTGACCTGCTTGAGTTTCAGTCCTGCCTTCCTTTAGTGATGAGCAGTGATGTGGAAGTGTAAGCTGAATGAACCCTTTCCTTCCCAACTTGCTTCTTGGTCATGATGTTTGTGCAGGAATAGAAACCCTAAGACAATCTGCCTCTCTTTTTATCTCCGATCTGTCCCTCAAAAAACTTTTTTCCTCCTTTCTCATGAGAGTTGGGCATAGCCTGAACTGTTATTCTTTCTCCAACTCATCACTGTCTGTCAATCAAATTAGACATCACTTTTAAACATGGGTTCTTCCTTCTACAAACTAACTTTACCTTCATTGTTTGAGATTAGAGGTATATACTAAGGGCATGTCTGTGTTCCAACCAGAGTGATTAAAGGTGTGTTCTAAGGGCCAAGTCCTACCACAACTAGAAATGTTTTTTGGTAAACAGCAGTCTTGGTTCACAGTTTGATCAAATATCCCTCGACAAGTAGGTGTGAGAGGAGACAGTTTGGGTTGTAGTTGTAATGTCAGTGTGTCTGGTTTTGAATTGGGTTGCCACAGCTGGCAGGCAGCTCTTCAGTGTCTCTTATTCCCTGGATGTGTGGTAGGGAGATGGGGCTTTCAATAGTTCATCTTGTATCTAGAAGCCAACTATCTCTATCTAGAACCTGAGTTCAGCTTCCAGTTAGACACTTCCTGTAGTTGAGGATGTAGGGTGATACAAGCAATGAAAAGGGCTCACAGAGAAGAAAAGTGGCTCAGAACCATTATTGCCAGCCAGGTTTCTAAAGGCTAGTTCATCTTCCCTGTATTCAATGACAGCGTTGGTGGCTGTTGGCGTGCTAGTCACAAAACTGTGGTTGACATCTGTCTCTAGGAGGCAAAGCACAATATTCTCCTGGCAGCAATCATTAACAACGGGAAGATGTTTGCTTGTTATAGGTTGTTTTTTTTTCCCCAGGTCCACTGTAGGTATTTTGGCTCTATTGATGGAAACTTTTATGTTGCTAATAGCAACATATTTCTGTTACATAGCAGTGAACTTGAGGTCAGAGATTTGGCCTTAGTTCTGTTACTTTTCAGTTGTGACCTTGGGCTTATGAAGAGACTTAGAAGCAGAAGAAAGAGGACTGGGACAACAGCTCTACAGTACGGAGAGACCACTTTCAAACTTTGGCTTTCTTTACTTTAAAAGGAAGTGCATCCATTTTTACCTTCATCTTAAACACATTTATGAAATTTTTTTACCAGGTGATACTTTGTATTGGTGGGATTTCAGAGTAAAGGCAAACCTTGGATCCTTGGGGAATGACAGAATTTGACTTGGATAAAAGGTGTCTCTGCTCTCTTAGGCAAGCACTCTGTTGAGTAGACTGCATCTGCTGAGTAGCATATCATGTATTTGAAAGGTGAAACCTTAAAATAAAACAGAAGTAGATTTCAGTTCTGTACCTGCCCTTTGTGAATGATCTGCTTTTAGCTCTCCAAGCCTCATTTGTTTCCCTTTCTGTAGACCGGAAGATGTCTTGCAGCACTGTGTGGCTTATAGCTAGTGAACTCACGTTTGCTGCCTTAAATCAGGTGCTCAATAAATTACAGATATTTTCTATGCCACAGATTGATTCCCTCAAGCAACATTAGGGGGACCCATGATGGCTACATTGATAAATACTCTGAAGGCTTCTATAGCTAGGACATATACTATATTCAGGTTTTATCTAGGTAGTTATTTTTATTCTATTTACATTTATTTGTGTGTATGTACATTTTATGTTGTGTGTATCTTTGTATTTATGTATGCACATTCTATGGTGTGTGTGTGTGTGTGCATGTGCCTCAGAGGATAACTTGGGATAGTTGGGAGTTTTTGGTTTTTTTTTTTCCCCACCACATGAGTCCCAGGGATTGAACTCAAGGTGAGGCTTACGGATAAATGCTCTCACCTGCCGAGCCATCTCTGAGCCTCATCCTGTGACTTGACAGCTCAGATAAAGACTGCAGACTATTTTCTTAGTATGATGAAATATACCTAGAGGATATAGCTGAGCAGTTAACTTGATGCAACCCCAGTCTAAAGAATTTAGTTATATGAAAAGGGCTTAGTGAGTAAATATGGTTTCTAATGCTAAAGCCCAATGCACTTGTGTGTGGAAAGGCATGAGTGATGTTTTAGGGGGTCATTATCAATTAAAAAAAAGAAATTGTAATTGTTCAAAGTAGAGTTTTCAGTAAGGGACCTGCCAGTAGAGTGGTTATTACTGAACCCACCCTTGCTTGACTGACATTCTGGCTCCAATGTTTGTTAGATGCAATATAAACTCACAGGTTTTACCCATTACTATGCTATCGATCCATCCAATTATCAAGGTCGCTCTTTGTGTAATATAATTTAGCACATGTCTGATACTAGGTCCTGCGTGTGTGCTGGTAGTATGAACAAAGAAAAGCAAAATGACCCCATATTCAAAGAGCGGGCCAGTGAATAGTACACATGTGCAGCATGCATGTGCCTAGCAGTGACACATGTCTGTACATGACACATAGCTGTACAGATGTTAACTTCATAGGACTTGGGGAGCTATGGTGCTTTGTCTATCAGATAGGACCTCAGTTGGGGTATGTATGGGGGACCCAATGGAAAGCTATGGGATGGACACGGAGGTATCACATAAGGCAGGATCTCCAGGATGGGAAGGACAAAAGACAAGTGAGAGGTGCATTCCAGGCAGAAGAGAGGCCCCGAGAAATGACACCGAATATCCCAGAATGTTCTAAGGTTACATAACATGATTTTATTTTTATACACATTTGCTTAGTTGCTTTATGACTGCTCTGGTTTAAGTCTGATATTACAGTTCCATAGTCTAGCATTTAGTAATAACGTGGGTAGGTTTGGATGTTAGGTAGGTTTAGAATGTGGCAGGAGCAGAAGGGAAAAGTGGGGGTTAAGGACCCCTGGGAAGATGGCTCCGTTGATGAGAGAGGCGGGTCACCTGGCTCATGTTGGTGATGCCGCCTTAGTGTGCTCCTGAAAGGTATCTTTGTTTTTTCCTTCTGGGAGGGTATTGGTAGCAGCACAGGGACTGTCATGAAAGATAAGCAAGCTGGCACACACAGTAAGCCTAGACCAGTGTCAGAAACACAGGAAGGAAAGCCTGCTTTCCAGAGTTCTCACTGGTATCTCTCACCTAGACACAAGGAAACATTAAAGCCTCTTTGTGGGGCCTGTTCCCATATGGAAAAACTGATTCTCAAAAGTACCCAGTGTATTTCTACAAGGTAGCATTTTGTGTGTGTATATGTGTGTGTGTGTGTGTGTGTGTGTGTGTGTATGGGGAAAGGACAGTTAGAGCATAATGGGTGAAGAAAGCAAGACAAATTACTGCATGTTCCAAGGATGGGTGTGGCTCAGCCTTTGTTAGAGAAGCTGCTGTTTGTTTTTGTTTTTGTCTCACTATGTAGTTCAGGCTATCCTGGAACTCACTTTGTAGACTAGGCTGGCTTTGAACTCGGAGTTCCACCTGCCTCTGTCTCCAGAGCGCTGGGATCAAAGGCATGTGCCACTATGTCTATTATGGTTGTCAGCTTTTGAAGTAGCTCCTGATCCTGACTCTGACACTGACCCAGAAAGAATAAAATAGCTGGAGTGAGGGAAGAAGTATTAGGGAATGCTGTCTTCCAGGAATGACGTGGCTGTTTTGCTGTTTGTTATGTGCATACATGTTTAGGTGTGTGCACACACATGTGTGTAGGTGTGCTTGGGAGGCATGCTTATCTGTGCCTGTGAATGCAGAAGTTTGTAGTTCAGTGCTTGATGTCACCCTCTAAAAAATGTATCTAAAAAATGTAGTTTTTAGATACAAGGTCTCTTTCTGAACTTGGAACTCATCATTTTGGGTACGCTGTCTGGCCAGCAAGCTACAAAGATCTACTGGTTTCTCTGCCTTCTACCAGCACTGGAGTTAGAGATGTGTATCAACTCTTCTTGGCTTTTTTTGTGTGTGCTGGGGATCTGAACTCAGATCCTCAAAATTCCATAGCAAGCACTTCACCCAGTGAGCCATATCTTCTCCACCCCTATTGCATCACTGACTAAAACACTCCCAACCTTATCAAATATTTCACAAACGTCCCATCTCTTGAATTGCTTTGTGGACACAGATATTAGCAGGGGCTGCTTTTCTCTTAATGTTTGATGTTCCCTGAGCCCAGAGTCAGCTCAGCTTCTACAAAGTCAGCTTTGCTTTATGTCAAGGTTTTTTCTTTCCCTCATGTAAAACCTTTTCTCCTCAGAAGTCTCGGCCATCTGCTCAGCACACCTGTGACCCTATCTAGTTGTCATTGTTGACAAATCTCTTGGCCTCCTCCCTTGTTCACTGAGGCCTTTGATACCTCATGGCTTGGATTTCATCTCCACGAAAATCTTTGCTGTTATTGTGGGCAAGAGTTCAGCCTCTAGAACTTTACCTTCTGGGCTATGGCCATCAAAACAGTGGCTTTTGTTCCTGTGCTCCTGACTCCCAGTTCCTTGAATGTGACCCTTAAGATCAGAAACTTGGGTAGTCCGATCTTCTAGCGGAATCCTTCAGCTCTAGGCCCTTGCATGTTTTTGTTCTGTGTGCAAACTCACCGCATCTGTGCACATTCTTGGCACACCTGGCAACGTTCTTCTGCTGGTCAGGCTCAGCATTGCTTCCAGGCTGATGGTTTTAAAATCATCAGTGATTCCTTGGCTCAGAACACATTAATGATTCTAAATTAGCTCATGTGTTGTTTTTGAGATATATAACAGCGAGAAAGCCAGAAATTGCCCCTCCCAACAAATGCACAAATCTCATTCATGTTTATCAGTTCAAACACTTTAATCAATTTCTTTCCAAAGTTAATACCTATGCTCAAATACCTTATGATGACGGCTTGAAATTTTAGGAAAAATAAAATTAAATGAGAGATAGAGAGGGGAAGCTATAGAAGGACTTGAGGGGGGTATTTGTTACTGAATGCTATGCTAAAGTATTCACCAAGTATAATGGAGGAAGATGTGGGCCCATCTTCATGTCAGATGCACATTGCAGAAGTCCTTAGGGCAGAGTCTAGGTCTTCACATGATGTTCAAGACCTTCCAGTTCATTTCTGTAATGATTCTTTCTCTGGGGTTTCCTTCCTTTACATGGTTTATCTTCATCTTTTCTACCAGTTCCCATCAAGCAGACCCTGTCCTGGTGCTTCTTGCCCTCTCAGCTCTTCTCCGCATATTCCCTCCAAAGTGCCTTCAGCCTGCATGTGTTTTCTTGTACATTTCTCTTGCCGAGTCTCACAGAAGGTATGGCCATGCCTGCCACTTCTTAGCTACCTGTCACCCAGTTTCACTCCTGGCCACCTGAGCTCCTGAGAGGAAGGGAAGCCCATGGTGCAAACAACTAGATCACCCTGGCCTGGGCCCCCCATAGAGCAAGGCATGGAAAGACTGGTGAGCCTTTGAATGGCACTTCTCAGAAGGGCCGGGTTCTACCCAACACTGTTCACACTAACAAGCTTGTGAGGAGGAATGGACACCCCTAGAGTCTGACACCATCTTATTCATCCAGCCTTTTCCCCAGTAAAGGTCTGAAAGCATTTGAAAATACCTATCTCTCAATTTTGACTTTTTACCCCTCCTCCCTCCCTCCCTCCTTCCAGCCCTCTATTTATGTTTAAGGATTATCTTCTAAAGTTCACTAGCCACTATCAGATCTCACAGAACACATCTAAAAGAGAGATTCTAGCATCATTTTTGGTATATGGGAAATTCTGGTATATAGCATCATGGCATCTTTGATTTTTTTTTTGTTTTTTGCCTAAATTGTTTCATTTATCCGGGGGTGGGATAACAATCATCTTTTTTTTTAATCAGACTATTTATTCAAGAATCTTCTTTTATTTTCACATTCTTACATAAGCATCAAAAGCCTTAAATTCTGAAGTATTTTTTAATAATCAGAGCTTTAATTTTTTCATATTTAGAACAAAGCCATTAAAAGAAACCAAAAGCTT
>NC_137967.1:1187936-1345436 GCF_963924665.1 Micromys minutus | reverse complement strand
ATGTGCTCTCATGATGCTTTGCCGCCATTAGGTGGAAACTGGTGAGCTGTGATTCCTGAAGACAAAAATGAAAATGGCACTTGATGGCAGTGTTTGATTCTGAAATCGAGCCCAGCAGGACAAAAACCTAACATGTTATCTGAATTTCCAGGTATCTGATATAGCTAAATAGGGAAAAATACTTTTAAAATATCAAACCATCTGTCTTAAAAAGAATGATATAACAGGATGTACCGGTCAATCGTGGGAAGATCAAAATGGCTCTTGGAGTTTAAATCTGAAGAGATTTGTTCTGCCTGGCAAAATGTAGAATTTGACTCAAAAAGCCATTTCCCTAAGCAACAGAGAAATAGGAAGGGTTATGGTGGGGAGCAGTTCATGATGCCACAATAGGGTACTGATGACTGGGAAGTGTGAGACCTCAGGTGCTTTGTTGCTTTTCTGGGGTTTACAAGTCTGAGACCTGGGTCCTAGTACAGCAAGGCTCTGGTGAGGGGTTTTATTCAGGGTTATTGACCCCTGGCTATCTCTGCCTCACTGAGAAGGGAAGAATAAGTCCTCAGCATTTCTTCCAAAGAGTATTAGCACACCCTGCCAAGCCCCATTCTTTTGCTTGCATCTAGCCCTAATTGCCTTCATCTCTAGACACCATCATGATTGGGGGCAGGACATAGAATTTCCACATGTGCACTTGGGGGACACAGTTTCCTTCACAGCAATGTGCTCTGTGGTGGTTTATTAAAACCATTTTCCTTCCCTCTCCTTTCTTCTCCCTATTTTTATTACTCGGTTTTCTTTTCCCTTCTCTGTCACCCCACTTTGAGCTGAATTGCATTGGCCAGACACATTTAGGTCATCTGGAAAAGCAGAACCAACGGTTGAAGATATAAAATATTAGAACTTCTGTGTTACATTGTGAGATGAACTCTCTCGCCCATCTTTCAGGAGAGACCAGTTGTGTCCCATGTCCACGTCTTTACATCTGGATCTGCTCTGACCTATATGACAATTCAGAATATGTTGTGCCTTTAATCACTAGTGCAGTAAGTGAAAAATTGCTCTAACCTGCCATGAAGAGATGTGAGTGCTGAATGAATTCCTTCTCATGCATTCCTTCACATGCATTCTCCACAGGTGGGCCTAATGAATAGTTGAGGGGCCTCCTGTGACTGACTCTTCTGTGCTCTCTTAGGGGGGATTGGGCTGGAGCTTTCTCAACATCTGTTTATCATCAGGAAGGTATTTCTTTGTGAGAAGGACACATTATGCCTGAAAACCTACATGCACAGTCACAGAAGCCCTCTCCTACATGTATACATACACACAAACCACTATACAATATACTCATAAGCACATATGTAAAACAACAAACACAAAAATGCACAGAAATATACATGCACATGCAATGCCCTTACATACATGTATATACACAAACATACAAAACACATGTGTGCATATGCACTAACAAACACACACAGACACAGACACACACACACACACACACACAAACACATACACACACACACACACACACACATATACACACACACACAAACTTCTCCTTGGCATCTATTTATAGTTGTAGATTCTATAAGCATTTGATAGTTTCCCCCCTTGATTTAGGAAGAAAATGTAATTAGATAAATGGAATATGGTACAAAAGTGCCAATTTGGGACTAAGAAGACCTTGACCTTTGAACGTGCTTCCAGCAGACTGATGGAAAGTGATCATGTCTGTACCAGGGGGAACCTCATCCCCATTTTCTATCTCTCTTGTTCTTGTCTTTCAGTGGTACCAAGTCCAAGGCCTCATTCTACCTCCTCATATGAGGAAGCATCAGACAGTCCATATTTTATCCTCCTCCCTAGATTTTAAACACTAAGCCTCAAATATGTTGTTTTGTAAAATTAGTTTTAGGCTTACAGTACAACTGAAGGCACAGGCATGGCACCCTGATCTCCACACATAATAGCTTCTCCTCCAGATGGTACATTAGCTGCAGCCAGGAAGCATCCTGTTGATGCATCATAATCATCTGAAGCCTTAGCTCATCGCAGGACTCGTTCTTGTGGGGGATTCTATTAGTCTGGCTGACTGACACCGACGGGCAGCCATCCCCCCACCAGTGGCTCACAGCGTAGCTGCTGGACTTTAAGCTCTTGCTGGATTTTTATAGTTTCAGTTTAGAGATTGCATACACTTAAACTTTAAAAAAATATATATAAATACGGCACATGAGGAAAGGAAACTATAGTTGGTTCTAAAATAGCAACCAGCTGGCCGTCACTGCTGGGTTCTCTTAGTCTCCATTGCTGCACAGCCGGGAGGTCAGTCTGGTAACATTGCCCTGCAGGTTACCCTAAGAGTACACAGAGAGCTTGTCTGGAACTGTTTCTGTGTGAATATAGGTTATCTTATCTTCACTGGCAGAGTTTTTGGTGCAGTTTGTAGGGGGCCACAGTGAGGGCTCTGGTCCTCTGAATGGTGAATTTCAGGATTCTTGTCTTGGGAAGACACGTAGGATGTCCACATGCTCCTCCTGGGAATAGAGAAGGTGGCCCAGGAGCTGCTCTGGAGGCTAGGCCTTAAGATGATTTGATAGAAATATCTGAAAGTGTCAAGAGCCTTAGAGCCAGTGGGTCTTTCAAAGGTTTTGGGTCCAGTTCCCTCACTTAGACAAGTTCTATGATCTCAGTGAATGTGGCTTGTTAAGAGCCACAAGTAATCAACAGAATGCCAAGAGCTGTGCTAGGGTGGCTCAGAGCTCTAATACATGGCAAAATGCAGAAGCCTAAATTTAAACAAATATCCTGTATGGCACAGATGGAAAATTCTGTTTCAATTCTCAGCATTTAAGATGTTTTAACAAAAAACAGAATATGATTTTGGCCAATGACCCCATATCCCTGATTCATTGCTCAGAACAGAACATGGTTATAATGTGCTTCTTGACCTCATGTGAACCCTGTCTAATATTCTAGGGATTATACATGTGATACTGAAGTCAGTTTCTGGAGGATTTATAATGAGAGAAGGTGCCAACAGTCATTGGTCAGAACATAACTCCAAACAGCTAAGGCACAGTCTTCCTTCCTTTGTTCCTTATTTTGCCTGAATTTTTCCCAAATCTCTGGATCCTGTTATATTTTTCTTGTCCAGGGAAAACCTTACATAAGGAGTCTGGATAGATCATACGTTATTAAGAAGAATCTTTGCAGCCACCTCTGTGCGCTGCCTAGACCATGCACCATAAGATAATTTTCATTGGTGCTCTAACTTGATAACAGCGATCCCAATCTGGGATGGTTGGTGTTTACTCCGAAGTCCTCTAGATGGAGGCTGGTGATGTGTGAAGAACCATTCTGTCCCATCAAGTTTCATTTGAAAGTCTATAAGTATACATTTTAAAAATGAAAACAAACCACTTCACTGTCCTAGGGACATAAATCATGTGTTTTCATTACCCCAAAACACCACGAGAAGATGAACTCTAATATTTCAAAGACGACAAGCAATTTATATGAATGAATCCCAATCTGAACTCTATTCTGCCCGAGCCAGAAATACACTGCAGCAAGGTTTTAGATGTTTTTTCTAACAACATTGGATAATCATATAAATACCCAGGCATTGTGCTGAATTCCAGCTTAGTGGAGGCTTGGACTGTTGCAAGTAACTGAAGCTACAGTCAATGATCCAACAGGTTTGAGGTGGCAACAGGTTGTACCTACCCCTTGGGAGATTTAGGAGCCTAAAGTGCAAAACTGTGAGGAATTGGTTTGAAGGAGACAAGAAAACTGTGGTGGTACTGCTGTTTTAGTGGAGAGAGTGAGACCCGACCAGATGTCCTTGGTGGCATAGGGAGTGGATACAGATTTGGAGACCTGTCTGTTCTTGCACATGGCTCAGGCACAGCAGCCGCCCATGAAGTCATCAGACTGAACTTTAAATAAGTGTTAGAACTGCTGGTGGAAAGGTCCTTTCGAGTTGAATTACTTGTCTTCAAATTCAGGTTTTAGGGCCAAGTGAATTTGTGCTTTGGGTAAGTGCTGTAATAATCTCCTAGCCTCGGTTTACCCATCATGACCTACGGTATCTCCTTGCTGGAGAGGTCACATAGGTAAGCCCGTGCTGAGATACCAAACATGGGGTGCTGAGCATCTTGTCTTCCATGTATAAACAGCAGATGTCACTCATCCACTGCGGTGCTGGTCCTTGTCTCGGCAGGTGTGCAGCTCACTTCACTGTCCCCTTGAATCTCAGCGGGTGTCAGGTTAACTATAGTTTCACTTGGCGTCTTCATTGGGCACATTTGGCCTTTTATTTGGGTGTGTTCAAAACCCTTTGAGGTTCCCACTCACACTCAGCCTTTTCTTGCTTCCTGCCTTTGGGGAGAACATTGTTTTAAGAGAGACCACTGCTCTAGAATATTCTCTTCAGCCAGAACCCTTCTGTCTTGCCAAGCTCTCGAAGCATGTCTCACCCATGTAAGAAGTCTTCCTATGTTGTTTGGGGTCCATGCTTTTTCTGCCTGCATGGTGACACATCCTTTTGATTATTATCTTGTGGTTTCTTCTCTTTTCTAATTATACATAACCTTTTATAGCTTTTTACTCTGTGAATAAAATGCAGTGTTTGTCCTAGGCTCAATTTAAAATACTCTGTGTGAAGGGGAAGTTTTTAAAATATCAGCTATTTCTGGAGGTTGTTTTCTCTAGGCATCCCAGCTCTCTGAAGATTATTAATTCTGTTTTGATTCTCCTTTTAATCAGATTTTCTTTCTGAAGCCCTCCTGAGTCCTATTGAAGTTGTACACTGCTATGCTTTCTCCCTGAGGATGGAGAGAGACAATCTTTATCTTGGCAAAGCTGTCACTGTTACACCCCCACCCCTAACTTGACACTACAGAAGTTGTCACCTCTTTTCTCACTTTCAGGGACCCAGAGGGGTGACCCCATTTCATTCTCTTCTCCCTCCGTGTCTGTACCACAGGGTGCCTCTTATATGTGGCTGTTGAATCAAAGCAGAATGAAAAAGACTCGATTGTGGCAGTTTTATTTTCTAGAGCATTTTTTTCAGCTTTATTTTGGTTCTATGTCATGGAACTTTTAGACACACAAGATCCCAAAAACTACAGGCATGAGCTAAAAACAAAGCTTAATATAAGACGTTTTAATAGATCAGATGAGATCCTAGGCCATGAATCTTGCATGACTTATAGAGAGCAAGAGTTTGGTTAAAACTCGGTGAGAAATTCTCTCTAGGGTTTTGTAGATACTTCTTTGTTGTTTGGAAAATACCTTTGTTCAAGGCTTTAGATGCCTGTGCAGTAAAGAGATGGATTGATTTATTTGAACCAAAGTAAGCATAAAGCCCAGAAGAGGTGGTGGTCTCCCAGCAGCCGTGCAATGGCCTGGGGGAAAATGAACCAGGAGTCTCCCTTGGAAAAAGTTGACAGGCATCCATGACAGGGGCAAGTGCTCAGTGCTGGCAGCAGCCTAGTTGTTAGCTGCGGCCATGGGTGAAGACTGAATCACCTTAGAGCCAGGTCCTGACTAGTTTCTCATCTTGAGGAATGGTTGGGCGTCCCAGCAGAGTGAAATGGACGTCAGTGTGGCTGTGAGCAAAATACCAATGTGATTTAGCCCTCAGCTTGGCCTGCTCCAATCAATTCTCTCCCCTACAGCTGGAGTGATATTTTAAAAACAGAAATTGGATTGTGTCACTGCCCTGATTAAAGTGCAAGCTCCTTGATGTGGGTTGAGAGGTCTGGTGGGAACTTGCCTGAGCTTTTCTTTCTCCTCAGCCCCATTTTCAACAGGCAGAGCTTCTTGTAACATTCTCCTGGAGCACCTCTGCCATGTGGTACATCATTTCTCTCCTCCGTTTCACCCCTACTTCATGTGTCAGAGGAATCTGCACCCCCCCACATACCTTTCTGCACAGAGAAATGGTCTGTGACCCTCTTGGAGTGTATAAAATACCTGGTGAGAAAGTTTCCTATCTGTGGTTAAAATTACTCAAGGTTTAATAAGCTACGGGGTCCAATGGGCTCATTATTTTACAGTCAGGCTCAGTAACGGTTAATTCATGTTTTCTCTGTAACTATTTAAATGCTTTTAAAAGTGTGTGTGCGTGCTTGTTGGGAGGTAGAGGACGTGTATACATGAGTGAAGGATGCCTGTGGAGGTCAGAAAAGATCCATCGAATCTGTAGTTACAGTGGTTATGAGCTACCACATTTGTGTGCCGGACAGTGAATTCTGATCCTCTGTGAGAGAAGTGGTTTTTTAACCTTTGACCCATTATCGCCAGCTCCCAACGATGTAGCTCAGACTGACTTCAAACCTATAACCTTCCTGCCTTCACCCCTTCAGTATATACTGCCGTCATAACACCACTGATTAATTAGGGTTCTTTAAAGTCATGGTTCAACGATTCTCTCTTCCCTTCTAACTCTGCAGAGACTTAAAAGGTTTCTTCTATAGTTTCTCCTCTGAATACCCACCCACATTCCTTACCTAATACGTTTATATTCTTTTAAGATATACGTTCATAGTCTCTTTCTTTGAGGTAATTTTTGTCCTGGTTGGAGAAGGTTCATAGATGTGTCTCAGCAAGGACATACTTCTGTGTCATTCAACAATAATGCCTGCTTGATGACCTGCTTGTAACTCAGGGGTCTCTTCTTGAACCCGTGTGTGTTTCTGTGGTTTCTAAGGCAGCAACAAGCAGAGGTAGGGGCAGATACTGGTTCTGATGCAGATGTAGAGATGGATGCTGACTTATTGTATGTTTCTACCCAAATGGATGCTCTTACACTCTGACTTGATATGCAGTTGTGTAGCCCTGCTTAAATGTGGAATTATGATCCTGTTGTGTTCCCAAATATGAAAAAAAATTGTATGAACAGTGTTACCACCACAATGTTCCTTTATACCTGGTTTCTTTTATGTCTGTAGACTTTCACTTCCAGTAGTTTATTCACCACCAGGCTGTGGTCATACTAAAGGCTTGTACAATAATGACAAGCTGTTTTCTGTGCTGGCTAGTTTTATGCCAACTTGATACAAGCTATAGTCATCTGAGAGAAGGGAAGCTCAACTGAGAAAATTCCTTCATAAAAATCCACCTGTAGGGCATTTTCTTAATTAGTGGAAGAGAGCCCAGCCCATTGTGGGTGGTTCCATCCCTTGGTTGATGGTCTTGGGTTCTATAAGATACCAGGATGAGAGCACCATGGGGAGTAAGCCAGTAAGCTGCACCCCTCCATGTCCTCTGCATCAGCGCCTGCCTCAAGGTTCCTGTCCTGTTTGAGTTCCTGTCCTGACATCCTTTGATGGATGTAAGTCAAATGAACCTTCTCTTTCAGTGTTTCTTCACAGCAATAGCAACTTAAACTAGGACATTTTCAAAACAGTGTGTCAGTCTCTGATTTCTAGTTACCTGTGAGTGCACAAAAGAAGTACGGTTCTGGCACCACAATTCTGTTCCTCTGTTGGGATTTCTGCTGCAAGTGGGGTTCCCGGGAACACATTTCTCAAGGCACAGACTGGCACAGTGGATATAGCTGGCTGCATGAGTTCCTTCATTAAATTTTGGTGCTTTGTTCTCATACCAAGGTTACTAGAGTCTTGTTAACTGTGGGTCTCCTCCTAAGACCTCAATTACCCAACAATAACTCTTATTTATAGGTTGACAGATCCTTAGGACTGAAAAGAGTCTGATTTTATTCCACTGTGCTTTATTGGGAAATAAATCAAACTACTTTTCTTTAACAAAGAAAACAGATAAATGAGTTTTCTAGTCACTTACTATATCCACTTTTTCTGTTTTCTATAAATTAAACTATTTGGTTGTCAGTAGTTACTGAATAAACTAGATTTGACTATTTTCAAGTTCAAGGTCCTTTCAGCTGATATCATAGCTAATAAGAAACGTGTGGATTTAAAATCTCATGAATAGCATGTTAAATGGGGTGAATTTAACTTCTTTGAACCTCACTTTCTAGACATTAAAATAAAGGTGATATGTACACTTTGATAATTGAATTAAATTGGAATCAAGCTAGTTGACACTTGGGAGATTCAAATCAGAACTGCCACACAGGGCAAGTTGACTAGGGCCTAAACATTCAGAGTATCCAGTGCAAGTCTCTATTAGTGACTGTCAGATCCCAGCTAGGAGTCTTGTATTTCTGTGTTGTTTGAACAGCCCCATCAAGAATTATGTAATAGTAATTTGAACACAGTGAACACACATCACAGTTTGAAAACATAACTTCTAGAAAAGACTGAACCCAAGGCTTATGCTGGTAAGGCATTCTAATCTTCATCAAAAATTACTTCTAGAAAGCAAGTGCCTCTCTGACCTCCATCCCAAAGAGATTTCTATGTTCTGCTGAATGAGCCCATTATCCTATTACATGGTACAAATCTCCAGGCCAAAGCACCAAAGTGCTGGTTTTACATCCTAAACAATTGCTGTCCTCAATCTACAGTAGAGTGTGTAGGAAATGGCTGCTGTATCCTTTGGTAACAGTTGGATTGAAGCATGTCTCAGTCAGACACATAAGCAGAAAGGTAATGGATCTCTTGTTCTTGCTGATAAAAGTTGTACCATGTCCCATGGATGCCCAATACATATTAATAGACCTCAGTGTGGCAAATACAGACCTCCATAATTAGGGGTATTTAAATATTTTCTCCCTTGGTGAGAAATTAAACCCTTCTTGGGTTCTCAACTGTGGCACCTCCCCACACATCTTTCTAGAATACTTTCAGCTCAGAATGGGGTCCAGTGCACCAGATGGATTTGCACATAAGTGTGTGCAAATTTAATGTGCTGTGCTTTTACTCCTGACACCAGTGGTCATTTACTTCCCACAATTTGATTACAGGGCAATTATACTCTGACTTGATTGCTGCACTCACCATAATTCTCTTTCCTCTCTTTTAGATATTGATGAGTGTGCAGCTAAGATGCACTACTGTCATGCCAACACGGTGTGTGTCAACTTGCCAGGGTTGTATCGCTGTGACTGCATCCCAGGATACATCCGCGTGGATGACTTCTCTTGTACGGGTGAGCAATAAGATTCATGGCTGCTTTGCTAAGTCATCCTTCCTCTGCACCATCCTCCCCAATATCTCCTCGTGCACAGAGTCCTGCAATTCACCCTAGCATCCTTTGCCTGCCTCATTTGAATGCCATCTTTTGAGAAAAGAACAATGGCAAAAGCAATGTTCATCTGTGTGAGTGATTTCCACAGCCAGTACTTCTGACCGCGTGTATAAGCATATACAAACATGTTGTTCGAGTTGAAATCAAAGCCCTAGTCACCTATGGTAACACTGAGGGGCCAAGAGTTTTGAGTTCTAAAAATTGAAAGTGTCTCACTATTCTCTTGCCACCACAATGAAATTGGCATTATTATTATTATTATTATTTTTTTTTGTATACAAGAGAATGTCAGGAAAGATAATCATTAGACTGGCAGGGGTGGTAAGTATGTTTAGTGGTCAGAGACTGGGCATTTGGGTGCCAGTCAGGATTACTTGGTTAAGGTTTTCTTATTGTGAGTTTTTCATCTCTTCTCTCTGTGCTAAATACTAGCCCACAGCTACAGGGATCTGAGTCCCTATCTACTGTTATGCCATGTACCTAATTTGTAGTTGTATTATATTTATTGTGTGTGTGTGATGTACCTAATTTGTAGTTGTGTTATATTTCTTGTGTATATTTGTGTGTGTGTGTGTGTGTGTGTGTGTGTGTGTGTGTGTATGCATGTGTACAGCTTCATCAACTTTATGGCCATAAAATTATCTCAAATGCAGCATGTTTTAGTTTCTGCCCTCAGCTCCTATCTTTCTCCTGGGTTTCCAGAATATACATTTTATCTGTTGTTCAAGTCTACAAGAAGTCAAGTCCTACCTAATACGCATACAACAGAGCTCTTAATTTCCTTCCATTTCTGCACTTTTTTAAACAAAAAGCTGACAATAACTGTATTATGTGCCTAGTTTTTAGAGATAAGCATTTGAAGGTTGTGCCTAATTTCTTTTCAGCAATGGACCCTTCTTCCCCATGCATAGAGCTTGAGTTACAGGCGTTTGTGATGTGATAGTCATGAGTGCCAGGAAGCAAGCTCTGGACCTCTGGGAGAGCAGCAAGCACTCTTTATCCCCAGACCATCTCTCCAGGCTCCTAGAACATATTTTTTTATGAACTGAAATTATACAAATGTACTCAAAACTCTCTGGTATACCTCAGTACACAGAAAATCCACTCAAGTCTTTATATTCCAATGGAGAATCCTGGTGGGTTTTATCCTTTCTGGCTCCAACTTTATCATGTAGTATTTTCCTCCCACCACTACGGGATGCTGACCTTCACTGTATCTTCTCTTTCCAATAAGCTTGTTTTTTCATGGGCTGACACGCTGTCTTGGAAGCCCCTTGAAATCTTTTCATCTTGGGTCTATACAGGGAGTTTTGTCCTGTTGAAATCTCAGCATAGAAATGAGGTTTCCACTGAGCATTGTAAATAACTTATGCATTTACCCTGTCATGACATCTGAATTCAATCCCATTAGGATGAGATGATCATGTAGAGTATGTTTTTTTTTATTTTTATAAATATAAATGATTTTTTTCTTTTGCTTCATATACTGTCTTGACAACCGACAACAATGGCTTGACACAGATTGTGCTCAGTGAATAGTTGTATAGTGAATGAATGCATTAAAGTAATGGACCGCACATGACATTTTCACCCCAGAAATCCTTAGATGTGAAATCTTTCTCACATCTTACAAGTTGTGAAAATTAGTCTGTAGAGTATATATGAACATAGTTGCCTTAGTTAGGGTTTCTATCACTGTGAACAGACACCATGACCACAGCAACTCCCATAAAGGATGGCATTTAATTGGGGCTGTCTGACAGTTTCAGAGGTTTAGTCCATTATTGTCATGGCAGAAATCATGGAAGCATGCAGACAGACTTGGTGCTGGAAAAGGAGTTCAGGCTCCTACATCCAGATGGTAGGCAGCAGGAAATGGCTGAGACAAACTTTCTTTAACAATATCATATCTTCTCCAACACGGCCACATGTCCTAATGGTGTCACTACCTATGAACCTCCAGGTGTCACCTTCTTTCCAAGTACCACAGTAGTTAATGTGACACTTAGGTAGAACAGGATGTTGTGATGTTAATATAAGCCGGGGCATGAGAAACTTCACAGTATCATCTCACTCATCTTTATCCATTGCTGATGAACAAGAGAGCACTGCTTAGCATTGCTATCGGGTTCACGCTAATGAGAGTCACTGTGATGAAAACTGGGGAAAAGAGAACATAGGGTCCTCTTGAGGATATGAAATACCCACCAGGAGGTGATGCTAAATATGGCTCACTGTTGAGCTGTAATTGGAATTTCTGGCCACAAAGAGGGGAAGGAACGCTGCCCTGTGGTGTCTTCTGGTAGATATTGGGGTACCTGTGCTAATCAACACTATAAATACTCGATTCTCAACACTTTTTCTTGACACTGGAAGCTCTGTCTTGATCATTTTGCAGCATCAGTTGATGATGTAATAGAGAAGATGGTCTCAGAAAATAACTAGGGTAGAGGATGCAGCTCAGTAGTGGATAGCTTGCCTAGCATGTGATGCTCAGTGTTCAAGCCTTAGAACTGCAGATAAAACTAAAGCAAACTTTTTCCAGACTAAGCTCATTGCATTGTGTATTATGAGAGACACACTGGCAAACAGTTATGTTAAAAGTGCCCATAGTTTTCAAGAAAGAGTACTTGTTATTTTTATTTTTGTACGCCAGCAGGAGCTACTGGAATTAACTGGTACATGTTCACATATGGTGACTGTATTACCTTAGAGTTTGACAGTGGGCAATTTAGATGGGAAGGGAGAGCCAAAAGTTACCCTTCTGGTTCTCATTTTGTCTGTAGTTTAATTTAGGGGCCTCTGACAAAAATAGTAAATGGAATCCCGAAACTAGAGAATCTGTCTTGAAAAGGACTAAATACAGTGTTTCTTGTTCAAGATGGTACCTGTGTCAACCTTATATTTGACATTCATTAATTATTGATAAAGACTTCTTAAGTCAAAAAAGATATGTGATCGATTTCTGCCAGTGTGTGTGTATGTGTATCAATATCAGATTTTTGATTTCTAGGTGACAATTTACTGGAGAAATTGCCAGGCTAAAATGCATGTTATACTTAGAGTTTTGTATAATATTTTTGCATTGATATTTCTTGTTGTCTTCATTCTGAATCAGTTCTTGCTGTTGGTTTTCTCGTGTGTCAAAGTCGTAGCTGCTTCTGGTTCTTTTCTGTGTTCCATCACAGAGCTCAGTGGTCATCATTTATTAGGCATCTGGTTACGATCAAATGGAGACCTCTGTTGTCTGTGCCACAGAATTCATGGCTAGTGGGGGACCAGCTTAACACTGAAGAAGCTCTTATTGACTTGCCAACAGAAAGAATACATTTGCCAAATGAGACAATCTTCTGTGTCTAGATGGAAGTAGATAATTACCAGATATTATATACTCAAGGATCTTTACTCCTTAAAATACATAATATAAAGACCCTATACTACCTCTCTCAAATGCCTTATTCCAGAAGTCCTCTCAGATACCTGCACCTGAAACTGGTCCCGGAAAAAAGAGAGGTCAAATAGGAAAAAGATATACAATATGAATCCATTCATTTTTATTATTTTTTTCTTGTTAAAATCTGGGGAAAGAAATAGACCTGGGGCTCTGTTAGTAAAATGCTTCCCCGACAGACTCTATCCCAAGCTCTGTGTAAAAGCAAGTGAAGTGCTCCCCGTTTCTAATCCCAGCACTCTGGAGGTGTAGGAGGATTCAAGGTTAAGGTCATCCTTGACTAACTACATAGTGAGTTACACTGAGTTTAGTTACCTTGAGGCTAGCCTGGACTAACCATGCCTCAATACACACACACACACACACACACACACACACACACACACACACTTTCACTCACTCACTTACACACACCCTCACTCTCTCTCTTTCTCTCTCTCTCTCACACACACACACACACTCACTCACTCACACACACACATACTCTCTGTCACACACACATACACACACACACAAACAGGTACCTCTCTATCTATAGCGCAACAACATTACTAGAGAGTCACATTGAGAGAAAGTATCTAAAACTTGAAAGTGTAGCTCAGTCATCAATTTTGGAGAGTTGGGGCTGTCCTATACAACCGTGTATTAAATACTAGTTTCCTCAATATTTTTCCCTGGGGTATGTGACACATAAACACCAACACATTTGGCTTTTGACTCTGTGCATGGTGGGGGCTGCCCCAAATGTTGTATGATTCTGGAGCATTGTCTGTCCTCTGAGGTTCTTTAGTGGCTCCTTTATGAATTGTGAAAGGGCAAGAGCCCCTACATAACATCGTGTGTAAGGAGAGATTTTCTGAATATTACTTTAACTTTTGAAATGACCAGCAAGCTTGATTTATTGGCTTCTGTACTTTCATTTATCACCGGATGAACTCCTAATGCTAAGGCTGTTTGCTAAGATGTTCTCATTAGAGACATGGGCAGATTTAAAGAGATTCTCCTGATTTACAGCAAAAGCATAGAATAGGTGCTTGGCAGTAATGGGTTAGCATCCCATTTATGCCAAAAACTTCCCATGAAGGTAGGATATAAAGAGAAAATGTGAGGTAATAAATATATCATGTGATTCCTATTACATCACTACAAAAATTTTTATTTTCTTAATATTGGTACAGAAGAAACCTTGAGGAAAGCATGTGTTTAAAATACTCAGATAAAGCTTAAAGAGTTAGACATAAAAGTCTATTAACTTAATGGCTTGAATTAAACACCTTATAATGAAGAGAGGTTAGACAAGTCCTTAAAGCCTTTTGAGGAACAGTTAGTTGGTATAAATTTCAGGGTTGTTTTCTGGAATATGTTTTTAGCATAAGGGGGGACGATATACATATACTTTCCAAATGTCAGGTTGTTGGCATTTCCCCATTTAGTATTGCATGTCATATGAAGTTGAGAGAATACTTCTCCAGTTTATGGGATGGTGTTGTCAAGTGTCCTTGCCTTTTAGGTACATGCTGTGTGCTTGCTTCAGGATGCTCACAGGTTTATTTTGAGCTGTGTGTCAGCACTGGGGGACAGGTTATTGGAGTGGCTACTTGTTTGTATGTTTTAAAGGGATTGATAAAAATTACAGTAATGCAATGAATCAAAACATTTGTTTAGAAGACCTTATTGCTTAACTACACTCAGTGGGTTGTAAAAATAATGAGAGGACATGATACTTTGGAGAAGTAGAAGGCAGATTCTAAATAATAAAAATATATTGCAAGTATGGGTGAAAGTTTAAAAGAATTCCTCAAATCCGAAATTCCTATGCCAACTACTTTAACGAGTATAGAATATGTTTCTTAGAGATAAAAGGAATAACTTATCAACAATCTAATAAAGAAGTCACAATAAGGCATACATATTTGGATATCTAAATACCTACCTAGTAGGTCTGATTATTTTGAAGAGACATTTGCCTTTTGTTTTGATTTGTTGGTTTGATTTTTGCCTCTCTTTTTTGTTCCTTTATTTAAAGAAATAAAGGGACCTTATGATTTATTTATTCCCCAAAGCAGGAATGTGATTGTATTATGATAGCATTCCAAAATCAAAACTGGTCAGGACAGAGATTGCCAACCTTTACCTCAGATAGATACACCTGAAACATTTTTAAAAGAGGGTTAATCTCTCCTTTGAGACTCTGTCTTCTTTAGGGTTAAGTTTGTTAATGAACCTTTGTACTTTTGTTAAAACATCCATATGTGCAGTCAAGGTTGGTGGCTGCTACTTCAGCAGAGAACAGAGGAAGCCAGCATGTGGAGAGAGAAAAAGCAAGACGAACAAATAACTATCTTCTACATTTAAAAAAAATTTTTTTAAATGGTGGTGGCAGAAATGGAGTTGGGAAGGCAGCAAAAGCAAAAGTTCAAACAGCGTTTTAAAAAAGGCCTTACATCCAATGCTGCACTTTGTAATGGATGGAACATTGGAAGAAAAGGACCGTGTGATGTCCTGGAAGGTGGGATAGACCCAGTATCTTAAGCTGTGCCATCTTAAACAAGCAGGGTATCGTCATAGTGACTTTGTATTGTATGTGTTGTACTGAACATTCTGTGGGTTGGCTATTTGGAGTCCTATAGAGCTGACATGACCCCAAAGAAGTGCAGACTGCCTACCATGACCAGGGAATTCAGTTCTCAGGACCATCCCAGGCGAATTTAAAAACTATCCAACACTGTATTAATTACACATCTTTGGACTAGAAAAGTCCATTTATTACAAGTGAACAAAGTCAGTGTCAAAAAAGGAGAAAAGAATATTAAATCTCTCTTAAGAGAGATTGTGTGGGTGAATAAATCATTGCAAAGCAGAGTAACATAGGTCATTTTAGTTTTCCATATGTAATACCGGAAAATTCAATGTTAATATCATGCTGAGATTAATTCAGTTTGGAAAATGCATGTCAGACAGGCCACCAGAGAGTGTTTAGCTTGAGCTTTTATGGTAGAAGTCATTCTGAAGGACTGTTGGGCTTCTTTGTTGCTTTAAGTGATGTTCTTTTTCATCCCTGTCTGTGTTATGAAGGAGCTGAATCACGTGGGCCACAGTAGAGCAACCAGAACAAATGATGGAGTTCACCCCTGGGGCATTTGTGCACAAACCTATTAAGTACTGTGCTGCCCTTGACCCAAATTCATCATAAAGGCTTGTGAATATTTCTGCACACGCTATTGTTAGAGTTGTTCTTTCAGAATGACAATTAAGTTTCACATAAAGGGGTTTGATTAAGAGTGTTCCAGCACTTAAGAACTGTATAGGCTGGGTTATAGTCCCACCACATCTGCATCTGGGTCATGAGTAGGTGTTTCTAACTACCCGGCTTTCCATCTTGTATTCTTTATTTCTCTTCAAAAGATGTGTGTGTGTGTGTGTGTGTGTGTGTGTGTGTGTGTGTGTATGTTTGCATTATCTGTCTATATATGATAGGGGAGAGAGTGAGAGTGAGAGAGAGAGAGAGAGAGAGAGAGAGAGAGAGAGTCCTCTGCCCTTAACCCTTAAGGTTGTATTCTGACACTTATAAGATGCTAGAGAGATGATTGGGAGATATGATATGTGTGTGTACATTTATATACATACATACATACATACATACATACATACATACATACATACATACATACATATATATAAAATCTGTGTGAGAGAGCTGTGTACATACACATATACATATATCTGTGTGTGTGAGACGGGTGGGCAGAGGCAGAGATAGAGACAGAGAGAAGGTTAGTGCAGGTGATTTTAATGAATAAATAAAAGTATCTAACCAAACCACAGCCAGTGAGTCAGCTGTCTTGTGAGGCAAGCTCATTCTCACATGACTCACAAGCTAGAGACATAGCTTCTCTGTTCATACAACCACTTCATTATCACTATAAAATTCTCGCAGATCTTCTTACTTTAATTTTTTCATTGTCATACTGTGGAACCTAATCAAGTTCTTCTCATATCTCCAAGTTAATAAAACTTTCCCAAGTGTTAGAGCTGAACTCAATCACATTCCCAACTCACAAAGGAAAGACCATTACCTTTTCCTGTCCCTTCTTGGGACTCAGGATGTCTTTCTCTGAAGTGCACTACTACACTTACTAGTACACTTACTTCTGTGCCCTACTGACAAAAAAGTAATTTTATATATAGGTTCCTAAAAATGTATCTTGAAGAAGTGAAGAGAATTCTTTTGTATACTTGCTCAACTTCCTAACAACAATGTATGTTATGCTGTCAAGAAAGGAGAATATTTGTGTATATGGGAAAGAGTGCATGTAAATGTTACTTTGGTTATCCATGTGTGCATGTGTGTGTAAGTATGTGATCCACTAATTCTTAATGCAACTGACAGCATATCCTAGAGTATACCTAGACTCTTGAGTACATTTTTCAAGGTTAGGAATAATGAAAATAGCAATTTTCTTGAAATGATGTGTGACTATATCTGTAGATGGACAGATTGTATATTCACATGTATGTCAAACAATAGACATTTTTATACGTTGCCTTGGGAACATAAATTGCTGCAAACTTCTTTGCATGTCACTTGATGCATAGATCAGAAGCACCTTATTTATAGCAACTCGTCTCCAAGAACTGATCTGTCACAATTATTACATAAGGCATTCATGATGGCCACTCATTTCATTAATTGTTTACACGGAAAAAGAAGACTGAAATTAATTATTTAGTATGTAGCAGTGGAGAATTGGTTAGTGTATATTTTATACACATAATGAAATGCAATATATAATAAAATTTAAAGGACAGTTAATTGTCAATAGAAAATTCATACTATGTAGGATGGTCAGATTTAAGACAGGCATATTGTTTTACAATTAGGGTTACACATACCCACACGTGCACGTGAGTGAATACAAGCACAGACAGAAAAGCAGGTAAGATAGAGTAACAACAGAGTATCTGACATTTTCTCTGTATTTATACATTTTAAAAATTCAGAAACGGAGATATCAAGGTGCACCTGCATTTTACTATCAGAACCCATAAGACTGAAGTGTGAGAAAACAAAAGTCTGATAAAGCTGACACTGAATGCTTCCTCTTCGAAGTCTCTCAAATGATATCGGATTTTTTTTTGGAGTGGTGTTAATTTCTTCCATTTTTAGTTATATGGTTTATGGCTCTCAGCTAACGAGATTAAAAGGCTTCAGTGTGTTTTATCGAGTTGCAGTAGAATCTGGTGGCTGGCATATTTTTCTCTGCATGTGCATTTGAAGCCTTGGTTCTCTCTTAGTTCATTCATTAACTCAGTGGCTTGTTAACAACAGAAATAGATGTCTCAACGTTTGGGCTGAAAATTCTAGATCAAAGCAACTGCAGATTTTATGCCTAGTAAGGACTTGATCTTCACATGGTGCAAGGGGTGAGAGGCCATCCTGGATGCGTTGTACAAGGTCACTGATGTCCTAATTGCACCCACGAGGCTTCACCTCTGGAATGAATTCCAGCATACATTAAATATCCTACTCAATACAGATGCTGCCTTTGTCCTTTGGTTCCTAGCACCTAACTTTGTATCTTGTCACTTTATATGATGGTAGCTCTTCTGGCAGTTTCCAGAACCAGAGGGTTTTGCGTGGGTTTTTCTGCACCAGAGTTAAGACACAGGTAATGAACAGAGGCACAAAACACCAATAGTGTCCTTGGCAAAGTGGCCTTTAAGTCTGAGTCACGAAATGCTCCTGTAGCTCTTGCCAATTGTACACCAGATGAATTGCACCAAGGCAATGTGTAGTTTTCTTTTCTTTGTTGAACCTTGGCAGATGAAAGTTTCAGTCAGAGGGGTTGGGATTATGAATTAGGTTTCTTCTGAAAGGAGGTTCTAAAAAGAGAATTTCACAAACTATTACTTTTCTAATTCTGTGATTCTGTAAGATTTGCTTCCTGACCTCCAGGATGTTATGGTCTCTTTGGGAGACATAAAATTTACATTTAAGGAGAATAACTTTATAGGGCATATAACTGACTTCTAAACTGGGAGACACGGACGATAAATGCCAGAGAACACGGATACCAGGAGGAAGAAGGGATTAATTACTCAGAGAGGGAGAATGTGTGCTTTCAACCCTCCCACAGGGTGTCTGACCTTTTAGGGTTTCATATTAGTTGGGAGTTTAGGCAAGAGCAACGAGAAATAATGGGGTCAGGTGCTTTAGAAACAGAACCAGGTCCATTTGTGTTTGTTAATCTACAATGGATTCTGGAGGTGACTTACATAGACATGAAAAGACCACATGGGCTGGAAAGGTGGCTCAGTTTTTACAAGTACATTTTATTCTTTCAGAAAATTTGAGGTCAGTTTCCTGCACCACCCACAGCAGCTCACTATACTGGCATCTCCAACTCAGGGTACCCAATACGCTTATCTTCTGCCTTCTATGTGTACTTAACCTACCTTCACAACACACACACACACACACACACACACACACACACACACAGAGAGAGAGAGAGAGAGAGAGAGAGAGAGAGAGACAGACAGACAGACAGACAGACAGACAGACATAGTAAAAAAACTCTTTTGAAAAGAGAAGTGAAGAGTGGAAGGTGCTGAAGGAAACAGGTCTAGATCCCTGCCCCGACCTCAACACTCATCAGCATCAGCCTGAACTGACTTCAGAAAATCAGACTTGCCTTTTAACTAGATGGCAGAGACTATTTCCAACGTGCTTGGAAGCAGAGCTTCTGGCGCTCTGGGAGTGCTAATGGGACATAGTTCACCTGCTTAGTGGGCAGTAACAATTTTTAGGGTCAAACTTGTGGGCTTGGGAGAGTGGGTGGGCCTGTGCCTAGAGTATGTGCTCTTACTTCATCTCCCTGAGAGATGTGAGATCTTAAGCATGCTTGGGCATGACGGAGACAGTGTAAGATCCACTCATGTAAGGTGTTCAACGAAAACTCTGGGGTGTGCTTCCTGCAGTCCCTCTCATCACAGCAAAGCTCCTGAAATACTTAGTTCATCTTTAGAACACCTATTTCTTTCCAAAATTTATAAGAACAACAAGCTTGCAGCGAGCTGCTTCAGGATTACAGGTAGAGAAGAGGACCAGTTTGAAGGGGCTTGATGGTGGCCTTTGTAACTATGATGAATACATTCCTGTGTTTAAAGTCAAGTCCTTTCTTCTGTAGCCCTGAATTTGTAGGCTGTTGTGGAGACAACATTGAAAATGTTCTGTTTAAAAATTTATCTGTTCCCCAGAAGGAAAGTCCCTTGAACTGTAAGCAACTTTTCTATCTCCAGGTTTCACTGGATGGTATCTAGTTAGTCCTTGAAGGGAGTCATGGGCCAACGTGATTTCAAAAGATGGATGAAAGGAAGGTCAGGTCGTGAGCTTGGTGGAAGTCAGACAGCAGGATGAGGGTTGGGTTTTGGGAAATGTCCTCAGGGACAAAGGGCACTCAGACAAGGTGTACTGAAAACAGATATCAGCAAAGTCATGAAAAGGCTTTTCTCAATCATGAGAGCAGTGTGTTAATACTGTAGCAACATGAAGAAACAAGAACAAGGAAATGAAAACTATCCATAACTGAACCAGTGAACATGTCTTTAATGTTCTGAATATTTTTTCATAGTAGGTTTTAAACAATTCATAGTTCTCTATACGGTGGAAGAAAATCACATTGCAAATGCCACATAATGCTTTTTTAAGTTTAACTTATTTTTATAAGCTTTTCCTAAACTGGCCAAGTTTCTGTAAGAAGAATAGAAATATTTATGGGTGAAAATATTATCCTCTCAGCTTTTCCCATACCAGACGAGGTCTAATATCCAATCACCTTTTTGTCTTTCTTTGATTCCATGGAGACACCCACAAACCTTGTTTTCCCCTCTGGTAAGACGGGCCTTGCCTTCACTCACTCCATTTAGATCAAGAGTGAGCCACAGACAAATCTGTGGCACACCAATGCAAAAAAAAAAAAAAAAAAAAAAAAATACACATGCTTAAACCTGTGGGTGATTGGTAGAAGGAATGACAGCTTCCCTGGTGGCGTTTACTTAGATACATTTTAAAGAAGAGTGACACATTAAATGCCCAATCACTGTGTAACCTGCATGTGTACATATAAGAAGGTGTGCTTACCTTTGCATGCATGTGCTAAGAATTCACAGACAGTCGCACAAAAATTAAAAAAGTAGAAAACAAAAAACAGAGTTATGGGATATGGCAATTACACTCTGGGTGTGCCCTAAGCAATCAAAAATGGTCTAGATATCAGCCTATTCAACAAATGGTGTTGGTCCAACTGGCACTCAGCATGCAGAAGAATGAAAATAGACCCTTTCTTATCTTCTTGTACAAAGCTCAAGTGTAAGTGGATCAAAGATTAACCAGATACACTGAAACTATTAGATGAGAAAGTAGGGAAAACCTTAGAACACATAGGCACAGGAAAAAATTTTCTGAACAAAACACCAATGGCTCAAGCTCTAAGGTCAAAGATTAACAAATGGGACTTAATGAGATTGCAAAGTTTCTGTAAGGCTAAGGACATTGTCAAGAAAATAAAACGGCAGCCAACAGAATGGGAAAAGATCTTTACCAACTCCACATTAGATAGAGGCCTAATATCCAAGGTATATAAAGAACTCAAAAAGCTAGACACCAGAGAATCAAACAACCCCATTAAAAATGGGGTACAGAGCTAAACAATACGTTCTCAATTGAGGAATATGGAATGGCTGAGAAACATCTAAGGAAGTGCTTGACATCCTTAGCCATCAGGGAAATGCAAATCAAAACAACCCTGAGATTTCACCTCACACCAGTCAGATTGGCCAAGATCCAAAACTCAGATGACAGCAGATGCTGGCAAGGTTGTGGAGAAAGAGGAACACTTCTCCACTGTTGGTGGGGTTGTAAACTGATACAACCACTCTGGAAATCAGTCTGGCGATTCCTCAGAAAATTGGACATAGTACTACCTGAAGATCCAGCTATTCCACTTCTGGGCATATACCCCAGAGACAGTTTAGTACACAACAAAGATATATGCACCACAATGTTCATAGCAGCTCTATTTATAATAGCCAGAAGCTGGAAAGAACCCAGATGTCCTTCAGTAGATGAATGGATACAAAAATTGTGGTACATTTACACAATGGAGTACTACTCAGCTATCAGAAACAATGACTTAACCAAATTTTTAAGAAAATGGTTGCATCTAGAGAATATCATCCTGAGTGAGATAACCTAGTCACAAAAGAACAGACATAATATGAAGTCACTGATAGTGGGATGCTAACCCAGAGGCTCGGACTGCCCAGAAACAACTCACAGACTCTGTGAAGCTCAAGAAAAAAAGAAAACAAAACAAAACATAAAAACATTATGCTCAATCCTTACACACCAAGAAAACGTTGACTAATTCCGGGTTACATCCTGTTTTACATGTACTTTTTGTTCATTGAAACTAGTAAGACCTTAATGCAGAGTATCAAACCTTAAAAAAAAAAAGAAAAAAAAAAAAAGCCAAGCACTGACAAAATGTATTTGTATACATTTATGCAAAAATGTTTAAATATTTTTTCCTTTATCTTTGTTTTTTAAAATAAAGTTTTAAAAAAAATCTGGTAAAGGAGGATTTAGTAATCAGAAATTTTCATTTTTATGTTAAATTAGTCTACTTATTATTTAATATGTAAATTTCATAATACACATAAAAGTACAGTAAAAAATGGTCTAAATGAAGCACTGCTATCCCAGTGTGGATCACAGCAGCATTCAAGAGAGATACAGCAAACACATAATCCAGGGGCTCACCAGACAACGCACAGACAAGCAAAATGCAGCACAGGTACGGCAAGGCTGCCCCCCTGGAAAGGGAGGGAAATCTGAAGCACTCTACAGCAAGGATGAAACTCTCGGGCATACTGAGTGGAGCAAGCCAGCCAACTGCGGACAGACAAGCGCCATGATTCCAGTTGTGGGAAGCAGCCAGGGCAACCAAATTGCTAGAGGCAGGAAGTAAAAGGGCCACGAATGGCTGAGTGCTGGTAGACAACAGAAGTAAGCATGATGTCACTGAATGGTCCAGAAGAAAATGGTGACAGTGTTAAATTCCACTGGGTGGATTTTACCACTGTAAGAATTGGAGTAAAACAGCCTCCAGGGAAAGATTCCTTCCCCAATGTCTAGAAACCAGACTTAACGTCACTTCTCATGTGTCAACAACACATGCTGGCCATTGGCTTCTGTTTCAACTCGGAGCGTGCCTCACAGGTTCCTGTCTTTGTTTATTCATGTATTAAAAGATCTCTTGAGAATGCCCTATCAGGTGAAATTATGGATATCGAAGATATGCCAGTGGATGGAGGCGGTAAAATGTAGCTGTGAATCCTGCTGGGGTGGCCAGCCACGAGACACTGAACGCACTGTGTGGGAATATGAGCTGGAAGATGGTGGGCACTGTGCCAAGGCATGTGCTGTTGGAAGGAGCTCAGTTGCAGACGTGTACAGGGTTGCCATTATATGTGGGATGGCTTGGGGAAATCTCACCGATGGTACACAGTAGACACAAAAGAGTGGGGTGCACTGCAGGATGGCATGTGCTGTGTTCTGTGTGGAAGCCACACACTATGTGCTGCACTGTCGAAATCGCATACTGTGTGCCACACTGTTGATTTTTGAAGACCGTGTGCTCTGCTGTGGGCATTTCATAGGTAACAGTATTTAGGGTCCTTATATCTGATTTTGGTCTCTCTCAGGCTATTCCTTTCACCTTTGCAGTCCTTGATGCTATCCTCCATAAAACACAGAAAATAATAATTTCTCAAAGGTGTTGGGAAACTGATCAGAAGGTACAATTGTAAAATGGAAAATAACAACCATTATCCCTAGGGTTTTGCAATGGGATGGATACATCAAAGGATTTGCATAGGTACATACACATGTGCACCTGCACATGCATGGCCCTGCACACTTGCAATCTTACATAGATGTGCCTGTTCATACATATGCAGCTACACACACATACAGTGTACATATGCAAAGAAAGGATCTGCCTTTAAATTTTAATTCGTGCATTTTATAGAATAAGACTTCAAATAGTCATCTTCTCGGAGACTTAGGATTAAATACAGGAACTTGTCAAATCCATAAACTTTAATTGGCCCCTCTCTAGCCCACCAGCTTCTCTGGTTCTCTCTACTGGACTAAATTATGTGAGATCCAAGGCCTAGGAGAGTGACAGATTCTGGGTCAGTCCTGTCCTCCCAGGGCTTGTAGATGACAGAAGTCAGCCACTGGGTAAATGGGGCGCTACTGTATTTTTCTTCTAAATAGAAAGCAAGGCTTCAGTGGCCCTAGTCATTACTAGACAATATCCCTCTTAGAAGAGGAATGCAGTTCAGGATAGGGGTAGTTCACACCCAGCGTGTAGGAAATTCAGTGCCAAAGTCCCATTACTGATAACAAGGCCTTCACATTCAATCCTACAGGCCAACTGTGGCAGGTCCAGAGCTCAGGCCAGAAAATCTCCAAGCAACCAGGCAGCTAAAAGAGCCCTGCTATTCCCTACCCCTTTTATTTTTTTCTGTCATTTTCTATTTTCCTTTCTGTTGATAAATAATTCAGAAAAGAAAAGAGGGCTAGCTAGAGCCCTGGCTTGTTAACATAGAGGACAAATACATTAAGAGTCTGATCCCCCGTCACCTGCAGGGTCTTGTATGTTGAGTGTTTCATATTTGGGGGGTGGGGTGGCAGTGTGTCCTTTGGGGCTTTGTGAGCAAATGGCTTCATTTCTGTAGCGAGAAAGGATGTCAGGGCTGTGTGTATGAAATTCACAGAAGGGGTCTCTGCAGGCTCTTAATGGGTATTCAGCAACAGGTCTTAGACTGATAGGTCTGGAGACATATTCATATGGGCTTAGGAGAGAACAGCAAGAACATAAAATGGCATCAGCATGTTGTCTTGAAATTTAGGTGGAAGGGGCCAGGGAGATAACACCGAGCATCTGAGACCCAGCTTTGGTTGGTGTTTAAAGTAAGGAGTCAGGAAGCTTTATGTTGAATCTTTCCATGTGCAATTAGGATGTGTTTACATAACTTGGTGTCTACCCATTTATTCACTTCTGAAAGTTGTCTTTACTAGAAGGAAGTATCAGTAACACTGTGCATTAATAATATCTGTATATAGCATAGAAGTAACTCAGAAATAAACGTCAGTATAATTATTTGGATTATTAATTATCTTAGGGCTTAAAGAGATACATTTAATTAGGTCTAGCTTACAGTTCAACGGCTTAGTCCATTATCATCGTGGAGAAGCAAGGCTGTAAAACGACATTCCCATAAATATGTTACACAAAAACCAGTTGTGCTGATTAACATTAACCAGTAACTTGATGCAACCTAGAATCTAGTCTTAATGAGGCTTTACCTAGATCAGGCTGGTCTATAGGCATGTTTTTGAGGGATGTCTCTTTCTCAATTTTTAATTGATACGGGAAGATCCATCCCTTTGTGGTTAGCAACTTTCCATGAGCAGGAACTTATTTAAAAGAGGAAAAAACCAACCATGCAAAAGCACCAAGCAAGCAAGGACTCGTGTGTTTATTATTCTTTCTCTCTTCTTGTCTGTGGCTGTAATGTTCTACATTCCTACCTTGATTTCCCCACAAAATAGACCATAACTTGGAATTGCTTGCCTGATAAATTCTTTCTTTCCTAAGCCATTTTTTTTTTTTTGGCAAGGATATATCACAGCAACAGAAGCAAAACTAGGACACCCAGCCTGCTGGGTGTTTGAAAAGCTAATGGGGCAGAGAAGAAAGGATTTGGCATTGCACACAAGACCCATAGGGATCCAGACCAACACACTCTATAACATCAAATGTGGAGTTTCACCCTTCAGGTTTCTGTTCCATCATCTGTTGGAGAATATTGGATTATAGAATATAGTTTAGATTATAGATTGTTAGAATTAAGATTGGATATGGAGTAGAATATTAGACTATATTAGAATCAGGGTTAGATTATATACGCAACGTATAGAATATATTGGAGTTTCAGAAATCTCAGGAAACTCACCTCTTTAAAAACATGGTTTTCACCATGTCATTCATGGTAATGGTGCTAATGAGAAATGGTTGTTCTTTTGTCTTTTGTTTTGACTTAAATATACATCATCATTACTTTTAGCATTAAACTTTGATTTATACAACATTATTAAAGCCTTTGTTTTAAAGTCTTATATGTAAAGCTTATAAACAGGCATCTGATCAAGGCTATCATCCCGACAATGCTCATTCTTTGACAGTATTTCTTCTTAATATTCCATAGAACTTTTGCCTATTGGCTCAGGCCATAATAATGGCAGGCACTTGTCACACAAGTAACAAAGGGCCCTCCTTTGTAGCTTGAGAGCATGGTGTCTGTGATGGACAGTTGGAGACTCAGGCTAGCAGGAATGCTATCCTGTTGAGAACTGATGCTTGTGGGCAAGCTCATGTTAGCATCATCCTTGCTGTTTGTTTATTTGCTGCCCAACAGGGTCAGACTGGATCTGTACTTGCTGATGATGATTTGGTGACTCTGGTGCCAGTTTTAAAGACTGGCCTATGTGGAGAGAGGTTGGGAAGCAATGTAGACTATAGAAGAAATGCAGTCACTATAGAAAGTCTGCTGCCTTCTAGGCTCAGATTGACATTGCTTTGGACAAAATGCACCATTGCTTATTTCTATTGTTCCTTAATGTACAGTGAGCACATCTATGTATAATTTGTGAAGACTATGTCTAATTGTCACGAGTCACCAAGGTTAGAGAGAAGGCAGCTACTCAGCCAGGAGGACTAGAAAGGCATCTTTGGTACTGTGAAATGGATTTTTTTTGTTTGGGTGGTGACACTGTCAGTTTAGACCTCAGTTCAGGTCTGGGTGGACCCTAAAGAAGAAAGACTCAAGAGCTATTTAGGTATGCTCTCTTAGATATCCTGGCCTTTCATCTTCTGCAAAGAAAAGAGTCCCTCAAAGGATGGCTCACCCTTGAAATCCATTTGTGCATCTTCAGCTTCTTTGCTTTCAAATCCTTAATTTTGACAATTCCGGTAATCATATAGTCAACAGTACATCCAGTAGTCAACAGCACACCCATATTTATTGAGTGTCAACCATGTACCGGATCCTTCTTTGTGCTAAGGATATGATGAATGGAGAGGCAAGATCACCCACTTCCTGTGAGACACTCTATAGAGGCATCTGTTATTATGTGCTTGCTTCAGACATCCTCTGAAGCTGGCCTCGGTAGAAGCAACATTCTAGCCCTACTTCCCATATCCGTGAAGAGAGAAGTTTATTAGCAATAATAGGCTGTTGCATAGAACATATTTTGAGATGCAAAAATCAAATCATAGGTATGAGCAGAATCTTGGCACTAACAGGCCCAGGCTTAGTAGCTTACTGAGTTTGTATAATATTGTAAAATTCACTCAAAGTGTGATTGCTGTATGCATACTATGCATTGAATTAGTGTTTACATCATAGATCTTAAAATTGGCTAGACCTAATGCCTAGCATAGGTATGTGTACTACATGTCAATCTATATACTCCAATTAAAATTAAAACATTTGTTTCTAACACTATCGAGCAGGGAAACACAGTTCTTCTTTATAAAGAAAAGAAAATACAGGGCTGGAGAGATAATGTAACAGTTAAGAGCACTGATTGTTCTTCCAGAGGTCCTGAGTTCAAATCCCGGCAACCACATGGTGGCTCACAACCATCTGTAATGAGATCTGATGCCCTCTTCTGGTGTGTCTCATGGCAGCTGCAGTGTATTTACATATATTAAATAAATCTTTAAAAAGAGAAAAGAAAATACAGTATCACCCCTATTCTCTACCAAATTCAGAAAGTGCCTTGATTTTGGGGAGAATGGGGACCAGGTGATCAGTCTGCTTGTGGATTTTTTGAGTGGTAGGAAGAAACAAAGTTAATTCTGTCTCCTTTGGCACAGTAGTGTTTGCACATTTTGGGAGTGACATGTCCAGTGGGTGCTAAATTATAAAGGACTGAATCAGCACAGTGTATATTATCTGGCATAATGCAGATGTTCAGAGAGCATCCTAGGCTGTGTGAAGCAGAGCTGAGTCTATGGTTTGGCTTCAGAAAGAAAGGACTCTTATGCCTTTGTTCCACAGCCGTGTTACCTGCAGCAAGTCACTTTCACTGGTTTGAACCCATTTACTTATTGGCAAAGCAAGGATGGAGGCAATAGTCTTGTCTATACTATATACAGCTTGGAAGTTCTGTGGTTTATCAAATGTATACTCTGAAGTTGCAACATGACACATGGATGTTTGTCTACACTTCAAAATATTATAGCATAGCAGTTTCTTAATAAATAATGGAGTCCTCATGTTTATCCTTAACTATCTTGTATTTTCTTTCTCTGCCTCTCTCTCTCTCTCTCTCTCTCTCTCTCTCTCTCTCTCTCTCTCTCTCTGTGTGTGTGTGTGTGTGTGTGTGTATTGAAAGAGAGGTTTACATGCTGTATACATACATGTGTCTATAGATGGATACCCATGTACACTCATGGAGGGAAGAGGAGGTTCTTTGGTATCCTGTTCTATTACTCCCCACTTACTCACTAAAGACAGTGTCTCTCACCAGCTTGAAGCTAGGCTGGCAGCAAGTGAGCCCAGAACAGTGATAGATGGACAGATGGACATGTGGCCATGTTGGATGCTGATACCTGATCTCAGCTCCTCTTGCTTGGACAGGAAGTGCTCTTAGCCACAGAGACATCGCCCCAACCCTCATCCTAGAAATGTCGACAGAGTTAGATTAGAGTAAAATAGTTGAGCACTGACTTTTGCCTTTTGAGAGGGTATGCTAGGTCTCTTTGGTTTTGAACTATATTTTTTTTATTTCTGTATTTTCATGAAATTACATGTGTTTTAACTATATTATGTATTTTGACCACATTCATCCTCTATCCCTTTAACCCTTTATCCTATTCACCTCTATCTTGTTGCCCTTCTTTCATTTTTCCAAATAGTACTCCCTCCTCTCCTGTTGCCCCCTCCTCCCCGTACAAGAGTATGAGATGTTTGCTTTTGTGCATCTGGATCAATCTGCTTAACACAGCGAATGAATCTCCAGTTACATCTCTTTTCGTGTGAATGATACAACTCCATGACAGCCACTACTATAACTAACATACATACACACATACATACATACATACATACATACATACATACGTGCGTGTATGTGTGTGTCCAGTTGTATTGAAAATGGGGCAAGGCTTAAGAGGTGTTTCTGGATTGATCAAGCCTTTTTTAGGCAAAGATTCTTCCCCAAAATACGTAGCACCTGGAATCACTGGATGGTTTCAAAGCACAAAACTAATTCCAAGTTTAAAGTGTCTCTGAGCAACTTAAGAACGGACATTACTAATACCGTCATCATTTCGGTTTGTGTCCAGTTTCTTTACCAACATTTCTGAGCATACTTTCAATTTAGTCATAAATTTAAGTGAAGATGATTTTCTCAAGTCCAAGTGATGTCATCAACTTTTCTCTAGAGACTAAAAGTTTATTGTTCACCGGGATTGATGGAAAGAGAAGAAACAAAATGGCTAGACCTCTCCTTTGACATAATAATTGGACTGAAAATTATATTTCCCAATTAGTGCTTTAGATTTTTCTCCATCTGATGGGTCCCAGGCAGGAACCTGAGAATGAACAAGGGCAGTGGAGAGCTCCCACCCCTTTGAAGAGTCTGCGTGGATGGAAATGTTGAACTGAAAACTAAGTGTGATAGCTAGGCATTTAATAGAGAGATAGGACTGAGTCACTCAATTCAGATTTGTTAATAAAGAATAGCAAGCTATAGGAATTGAGACACCCATGTTAGGACCAGGAAGCAGCTCAAAAAAAAAAAACCACCCAGAGAAAATGGCAATAAAAAATCAATACAGAAATACAAAAAGCTTGGTGCTTGGCAATATTGTTATGGGTAGTATGGTGGCTCAGGAGGCAAAGCCATAAAAACTCCATTAGGTTTGGCACAAAGAGCTGTTGGCAGTATTCCAAAGAGCAGAGTTGTCATTGCTTCCAAATAGCAGGATTTTACAAGAGAGATTTTGATGGAGAGTTGGACAGAAGGTAGAATTTGGAGGCTTTGTCCATTAAAAGATTAGGAAGAATTGGAGAGAAACTTGAATCAGACAGCCAGGTCAAGTGAAAGACACTTGGGCCTCTTCGAGCTCACTTTTCAGATGAAAACTGGAAGACTGGATGGGAGAAGGGGAGTAAGGGTGTTTCATCCAATCATCATGGCAGGCAGGCCACAGGTAGATGAGCTGGCTGTGAGGGAACGCCCATGCCTTTCCTTCTGGGTTGCAGAGGAACATCAGAGGATAGAATCAGAGAGAAAGGTCTATCTGGAAACTATGCCTATAGTGACCTCATCTCTTCACCCTGTGAATTTTGTCCAGCACAGTCCCTGGTTTTAGAACCATGAAGGTCTAAACCAGGTCTTCCCCCAAGCAAATAGAAATGTTAGAAAAAGCACTGAAATGCCTCCATCTTGTTTGCAAAGGTGTCTTGTTCTCTGATGTGTCAGGGAAAGCAGACACATCTGGAGTCTCAAGCTCTGCATGCATGATGTTAATCCCTACTCCCTTGGAACTTTGGGGAAAATAGCATAATTTCTCTCTCAGTATCCTGATCTTTAAAACTGGGATAAACTACCTTTCTCCTCTAGGCCAGGGATTACTGAGTTAATACTTCCTAAGACATAGGAAGGTTTGCAATGGGAAGTTACTGTCATTACCTGCTTAAGAGACACAGTGGTGTTCCTGATGATGTATTTATGACCTCATGGTCATTTCCATGGTGTTTGTAAAGAGATCATATATCCTCTGTCAGAGCAAAACCAGAGGTGGCTTATCTGTTACCCAGAGACACATCAGCATGAAATGTAAACCAAATATTCAGTTTGTTTTAACCAAAACATTGTTACAGAAGCTACTGTAAAAATTCTTTTTGGAAACAATGTCTGCGTCCTACATTGTTGGTAAAATATTTGAAATTAAATGAGATCTGCGGGCTTTGACGCGCATACTGGGCTTGAGATTTCTACATATGAAATTTGATAGATTGCAGAGTAAGTGTGCTTTATTGAGAAGTGATGAGAAAATTTGGAAAATATCTTTAAAAAGCGGGTTACTCATAGTGGCGTGGATTTGAGTTAGAAAGAGGTGGCAGCTTCTGCCAAAGGTGTGGTTAGTGCATTTCTCCAGGGTAGTCTTGTGTAGCAGCGTTTGTATTCAGTAACCTAGAGTAGGATCCACTCTAGTAAATTCTTGACTCTGGCCAGTTACTTGCACTAATGTGGCTTGTTGTATGTCACACAGAGCCTAGTTTGGAAGCTTGGCTTGACCACACAGTATAGTGATGTCACTAGAGACCTTTGTGCTTTGCTTTATGTCAATTTTTGTTTGTTTGTTTGTTCTGTTGTAAAAGCCAGGGATCTTAAATTATTTTCAACATGAGTACCTCTTGCTGTATTTTCTCTTCACATCTGGGAGACAGAGAACATAGTCTCTGAGAAACTGGACCACAGGAATCTGAGCTGGACTCAATATTATCCCAATATTGTTCATAAATAGACTGATGAAAATCGGGATATTTGTAATGGGAAAAACAAATAACAGGTCAACAACTGTAAGACCCTCTATAACAAAAACGACCTTCTGCCTCTTAAAGCCTAAGTTTGGTCTACTTAATCCCTAAGGAAAATTCATAAATAAGATGTATGATGTGAAAAACAGATAAGAGAACTTTCTGAGGTCATAGATAAAGTGCTAAGAACATACTCAACACTGGGACTCAACAGCAATTAGAGTTATTCAGTGGGAGATGAGGAAGATCGCTCAGTGGATAGCAACACTTGGTGTAAAGGCATGGGTAGTGAGTTTGTATCCCCAGCACTCATATAAAAGCTAGGTATGGTGGCTCATGCTTGGAACTCCAGTGTTAGGAGGGTAGGCAGATACTGGAAGACCACTGGGGCTTTCTGAGTAACCAGCCTATGCAAGTTCCAGGTTCAGTGAAAGAGCCTCTCTTAAGGGATGAGGCAGAAAGTCATAAAGGAACACTACCTATTCTCCTCTGGGTCCTGAATGGCATGTGTGTGCATGGGTATACACAAATACACATATAATACATAATACATACATACATACATATGCACACACATATATACACATAAATGTGCATATGTATACATATATTATTTTTGTCATTATTCCTATCACAAGAGAGTTGGCTATGTTTTAGAGAGTCCTCTTCCTTGACTGTTAACAGTTAGGATCAGTTGTCAGCCACAGTGTTGACAATCTGTACTTAATTCAGAGAGTTGTCTCATCTCATAGAGCTCTCATTTTGTAAAATGGACTCAGCTTACCTCCTGTGTACGCCATAATATATAAGTAAAATAAGGATTTTTTTGATTTAAATATTCAATGTATTGCTAATTGTTCACTGAAATACTTCCCATATAGTAATGTATGCATTATATTAGAGATTTTAACTTGACAAGAAGATTAGTGGCCAGATAACTATATTCTTTCTATTTTATGAATGTGAATCTAAGGCCTAGAAATACGAACTTGCTGTAGGTTTTACATAGGTCCATAATGGCTAAAGTGGAATTTAAAGCTAGTCTCTCACACAGAGTGATATGTGAGAATTCTCCCCATTGTTAAGGTTGGGGATAATACATGGATGACTATTTTATAGACCTCATGAAAAAGTCTACCTATATCCCAAGAGAACAGAAAAACGAACTGCTTTGCAAGATTTCATTTCCACAGATAAAAAGTGTTCAATTTTATCATTTGAGAAACTGGAGGCTCAATTTTATTTCATCCTCTACCGAATATACATGAATTGTATTCAAGATATTTGCAGAGGAAAAAAAAATCTTGCTTTACTAAAGTAAGTGATCTTGAAAATCAAATTTGAGATCTCCAAGCTCTAAAGAAATAAACCATAAAGAAAGATCTCAGTAGAAAACTTCTTGATATTCAGTTAATTGTCCCTTCAGGATATAATCTGATGCAGGAGGCAGCTTCCCTTCACATTGCAGGATTCTCCTTTATCCTGTGAGCTTTGGAGTTGGTGGGGAACACTTTTCATCTGCTATGGATTGTTATTTTGTGTTGCTATTTTACCCTTCAGTCTTTCTGTATAACCTTGGAGGAGCCACTTAACCCCTCCAAGCCCCAGAAAATAAAAGCCAGTCCCTCCCTACTGCACAGAGATGTTGTAGAGATAAATCATGCTTCTGTGAATTTTAAATAAGCCGTCTGGGAAGATAAACGGTTGTTAGTGCTCAAGGCTTATAAATCCAAGGAGAATGATAAGGGGGTGATTAAGGCATGAACAGTAGCTTCGAGCGGAGGGCAGACTTCAAGCATGTAGCAATCAGAGAATGATGGTGTTGCCATTTCATGGTCTCCTTTTTCCTCCTTTTTATTTCTCTCTCTCTCCCACAACTTCTCAATAGAGCGAGCCATGGCTCAAAGGTCAACTGTGTTGTAGCATTCGCATTTGTGTAACAAATACCACTTCAGTCTTCATTTTCCATCTCTTCGGAGTTTTTGCAGCAAAGACATCTACTGCTTATCAGATCTACTGTTAGTAGGAAGCCATTATAATTTTCAAGAAAAAATGAGTTGAGTGGAATTGAACTATCCATAGCATCCTAGGGCTTTGACTCACCCAACACCCATTCCAATGCCTATTGGTGCGCTCTCTGTTGCATAAAGACTGAAATGGTCAATAAATACTTCTCAAACCTCTACCTGAGTTCCAAACTATATGACCTAAGGTCTTCAAGACAGATTAGTCTTGCTGGCATTTCTAGAATCCAATTAATATGAAACAAGAGTAAGCGCTTTCTATTTTCCTGACTTCAAGAATGATGTCACTTCACTGCTTCTCTTCAAGGCAACTTCTAGATGGAGGTAGAGGGGGGAGACTCTGATCTGGAGCAGATTTCTAGTTCTGCAGCCACATGATTGTTGTAGCTACACTGTCTTAAGGCTACAATTCTGTGATGTGGCTCTGGAAGATTAAGCCATTTCTCCCTTTGTCTCTACCTCATCAATAATTAATAGAATATAATGACAAAGGCTCAGCTAAAGGGCCAGATGTGATTATATAAGATTGTGTTCACCCACTAAGCTGGCTTTATGGACACAAAGGGGTCAGTAGACCATCCTAGAAATACCCTTAAGCCCTAAGACTCAAGTTGTTCACCCATGTTGTTAAGAATAAATATCAGATATGGTGGCTTTATGGAAAAGAAACCCAGTTGGCCAGGAGCAAAGCTACTACTTGGAAGCTGGGAGCTTCCTGAAACTCCTATAAGGCCTAAGGTATAAATGAGTAAATTGAGGTTGAAATACATACAGTGTTCTAAGAGCAGCCTGAATGGTGTGTAAGAAGCAACATGTCCTGGATTAAGGTCCATAGAATAACTATGCCATGGGTTTCCAGATCCTGGTCTTTTTTTTTTTTTTTTTTTTTTTAATGTCTTTGCTGGTTTCTTTTGGAACTTGCTTCGTCAATAAGAGAAAGCTGAGAGTTTACTGTGTCCTCACTTACTGGAGCACCATGATAGTTTTGACTGAACTTTGTGATAAAATTGGCAAGAGAGTTACTTATAGAGGTGTATTTTTTTTTAATTAAGACAATAATGAGAAGGTGAATAGACCTGAAAGAATGGAAAAGGTACGTATAGTTCCACAGAGATAAGAACCTGTAGGTGGCAGAGTAGACAAGGGAAGGGGTAGGAAGAATGATCAAAGAAATGGTATCAAGTTGGGGCAAGATGTGGAGTCAAATGCTCATGAAAGGACCAAAGGCTTTTACCCAGGGTATTCAGAATATTAGGTTTACAAAGGGGTATATGACTTTCTTCTTCAGAATAGCTATATCTACCAAATGAAAGAACATGTTCTGAGTGCTTTTAGTTCTTATTTGTTTCATACTTTCTGAAATCAAAGAAGCTATTTTTACTTGCAGTTTGTGTGTGTGTCTGTACATGTGTGCACGTGTGCGCGCGTGTGTGCATGCACAACAAATTATCATTCCTCTCTGGAGCCAAGTGAATATAGGCCAATTATGTCTCCTTCACAACGCTTTAGAATTCATGTAAGCTTTACTCATAGAATCCTTGGGCTTCCATGGCTGCACTGTAGAAGGTCCCATAGAAGTGGTTCTCAACTTGTGCGTTGCAACCCCTTTGCAGGTAGCAAGTATTATCAGATATTTACATTACAATTCATAACAGTAGCACAGTTACAAAGCAGCAATGAAATACTTTTATGATTGGAGGTTGCCACAATATATGGGACTGTATTAAAGGGTCACAGCACAGCATTAGGAAGTTTGAGAACCATTGTTCTATGGCGCTCTGAAAGGCCAGGGGATCCCAGACTGACAATTGAGTTACTTTACTTTTCAGAGACTCCTGACTTTATGTGGGCTTATTCACAAAGATACAATGAAATGAAGAAGTATCCATCTGCACCTTAGCATAGAGCTGAGGGAGATCGGGAACAATAAAAGACTGTGTTTTGATTATGTGTAAGTGATCTGTGTGAGGACTAGTACAAGGGCAAGGAAGTAAACCATGGATTGAGTTGGCAGGTAACAGAAAGTGTGAAAAGAGCAGGATAAAGAGCAGACTCAAGAAAACGAGAAAGAAGTATGAAGTTGAACTTGAAAGGAATCAAAGGACAAAAGCACCTTAAAATAAGTGAAATCTGAGTGACCATAGGGCAGGACATAAGGATGTTGCGTAGAGAACACAGGAGGTAAAGGAACGTGAACCATGCTCAAAGGATCAGCAAGTGTGCAGCAGTGCTGGTGTTTGCAGGGAAGCATGAGGGAGCTCCAGGATGGTCTGTGGGGCATGGAGTGATGAGAAGAAAAGGTGGGGCAAGCTCTTGCCATGTGGAGGTTAGGTAGAAACCAATGGCTTCCTTGCCTATTCATCTCTGTGGGAAATTATGCTCTGATTCAAGTGACCTGAGACCGTGAAATGAGTACACATGCTCGTGTCCTTGCATCCTTTGTCCCCCTTCAAGGCTGAAGCTGAACCAGTAATCTGTTACAAACCAATACAGTGAGGTTCTAGGTTTTCAAATATGTCAATAATGGAGGGAGATGGTAAGAATACTGGTGGATGGAAAATATAAGTATCCCAACTTGATGTGAGGTTTTATTTCCTATTTTATCACTGGGACCTCATCCCAGTGGGATGAGTAAGTGTGGACAGAGGAGGAGGTATGAATCTTTGTGACCCAGTATCTTCTGCTTTTATACTGACTGCCTAAGGGATGTGATGGGGGGAATGAAGCAGTCACAGCAGGCAGAAAGCTGCGACTTATACTACAAGAACTAAATTTTCTTTAGAGGCTCTGAGAAAGTCACTGAAGAATGTGGTCTGAACAGAATGCTAAGTGGGAATAATCCTTCCAGCAGAAGAACTCATGGTGAGTGGTCAAAAGAGGAATGCCCTGAACTCAGAGATAAAGAGGTTCATTCATTATACACTATACCCTCATGCTAAGTCTCCATCTCTGAAAGCCTACCTTTCCGAATATTGAGATGTGCCTTCAGAAAAATCCCTTCAACCTCGCTGAGGCTCAGCTTTCTCAGCCACAAAAGTTAAAGAATAACACTGATATCTACCATAAAGGATGGTTAAATAATGGAGCTAGAACCTGTAAAGCACTTGGAACAGTGCCAGGCATATATCAAGTGTTATGTAGCTATGTGTTTATTAATATCACTATTATCATTTTATGTGCTGAGCACAGAGCAGTATTTTATTTCAGTAGATGTTATTGCCTTCATTTCTAAAATGGAAGAAATGAGTCTTAGAAAGGTTGAGTTCCTCGTCCAACTAATAAGTGAATGAGTTGGCTGCAAACCCAATCAATGATAGAATCCCAACTCGTAGCCATGGAAACCAGTCAGGTGCCTGAAGCATAGGAATAAATTAACAAATGATAAATTTGAGCGTGGTCATTTGAAATAGAACTTGCTTGTAAAGAGAATATCTAAGCAGTGGGGATGTAAGGTGTGGCTGTGCAATCTTCAATCAAGTCTGATGCAGAAGCTGGATGATAACATTCTTGTTCCGGGTTAGGAGACAGAGCCTTACCCACCTAAGCCATGGATAATACAAAGACTAGCTGGACTATTTCTTATTTATCCAACTATAGGAAGATGCTAAGCTGGGTTTGGGACACGTGTATGAGTTGTGTTGAATAACACAAATATAGGAAAAGATGCCTTTCTTAGCGATGAACCTTATCTTAGGAAGTGTATTTCTTGAAGCAATGCCAGAATCAGGAGCCTCATCAGTATACAACCTCGTGATTCCATTTGAATTTTAAGGTGGGGGATGGATTTTATTCATCACAGTTTCAGGGCTGACACTATTTGGTCTGTAGTCCTTTTATGTCTCTACTCTGTCAATAAGGTTTAGTTCAGGGTCTAAGAAAGAGGTTTACAGAAAGTAGCAATCCAGTCACAGACAGAATACACTCGGATTCATCATATATTTCTCTTGGTCAACAGAAGGTAAGAGAATCTATGCTGAGTTTCTTAGCTCCATTCATGAGGATAAGAATACCCATCATCAAAGGTTATGGCAAGAATCAAATTATATGACACATGAATGTAATTATCTTGTATAATTCCTGGAACCCAGAAGACATTAATAATCAATGGTTTCCTTCCCTGCTCCATCAACCAAAGTTAGAACGAAAAACAAGAATTTATCTTCAAACAGACCTATGATGAGCCTACTCTTTGGAGTTAGAAGGATATGAATCAGGAGAATCAGTTAGGAAACCACCATCACTCTTAAATCTGAAAGATGGAACTAGGCCTTCCAGGGCACCCAGAAGACAGAGAGCTGGGATTCAGTGCTGTTCTCAAGCTGTTGCCAGTGGAAGAGGCACCATTGCTTTTCTCACCTTGTGACCTTGAGCTGAAAGCCAGCCAGCAGGGAAATCCTCCAAGGAAAGGATCCAGAAGGAAAGGAATTGCTGAAAGAATAGAAAGGCTGTAGGTTAGTGGAGGACCATCAGTGCTGAAGATTAGGAAAGAACAGTAGCAGCAAAACAGGGCTCACTCTTAGATAACTAGAAGTGCATCCTCCTTCCTTCATGGCAGTGAGGCAGGTGGTGCCATGGGCTTCTAGAAACAACACTGAATGCATTAGCTAAAACGACACTCCATATGAACATGGATATTTTTTTGTGAAGTTGTAACAGCCCTTGTTGGAAAAATGGCTTTGGCGCTTATGGATGTGGGAGATACTGTGGTTAGGACAATTAGTTATACTTAAGGGTTGCTCAGTGTTTTTTAGTAAGGATTGTTTTGAGTCACTCTGTGGGGGATATAGTATGTGGCACTTCTTACATCAGTTCTTCTGGAGTATTTTATGACAAGGTTCTCCTTGCAATGTACTGAAGGGGAGTCCCATCTAGGGATGATGTTGCAGGGCATTTATGAATGTCTCACCTCTGGCTATAAGATACAAACTGGGGCCTTTCCAGTGTCTTCAAGATTTAGTAGCAAATGCCTGTGTGTTAGGATACCCTTCAATTTCCCCAAACACTTCAGAAAAGGAATTTCTTTGGATTAGTTTGGCATTAGCAGTTATAACCTATAGGAGAGTTAAGCTGTGAAAATAGCTATCTTCAAGCTAAGGCCCCACTGACAAGCATTTATACCTCTCATGCCTTCTCTGAGAAAGCTGGCCATGTTAACATTCTTGATACAATTTGACAAGAATCATGAGTGTAGATGACAATGAGACATACGAAAGTTGACCCTTTCTTTGTCATAAGGCAACTGAAAGATTATTGTAAGTAGACAAGCGCACACAAAACACTTGGGGGAAAGGCTGGGTAGCTTTGGTCAAATACTAAGCCCAGTTGTAGAATCAGTGTATTGTAGTTAGCTTTAATTGTTAACCTGGCACAGCTTTGAGTCATCCGAGAAGGAAGTCTCAACTGAGGGATTGTCCAGATGAGATTGTCCTGTAGGCATGTCTGCAGGGACTGTTTTGACTTTTAATTGATAGATAAGGGCCCAGGCTACTGTGGTTTGCACTATCCCCTGTGCAAGTGTTCCTGAGCTTAGAAAAAAAGCTCATACAGGCAGAAGGGAGGGAGAGGATGGAAGTGAGATGGATGTTTGGTAGAGAGGTAACTGGGAAGTGGGGTATCATTTAAAATGTAAATGAATGAAATAGTTAATATAAAAAAACAAAAGAAAAGCTAACAAACTATGACCCTGCAAATAGAGTTAAGCGGAGTTCTTCTGTAATTTGTATATCAAGGTCCTGTTCAGATCTTACCCTGACCTCCCTCAATCTGCCTCCTGAGTTCCTTTTGGTCAGATATTGTATGACAGCTATAGAAAGGAAACTAGCACATGGGCTATAGGAATAATTGGTTGGAGTTGTACATATGGGCAAAGGGGCATCGCAGTTTTAAGCTCCCCAGATGCACTTGGGTAGACAGGGGTGGGGAGAGAGACTGGAATTTCATGTAGAAGAATAGAAATTATTGGTGGATTGAGAGGAGGAAGGACTTGGAAGGCATTATGTGTGCTCTTTGGGTTACAGATTCATGGAAGGGAAGGACCAGCTGGTGACTTTTATAGAAAACCCTAAGAGGTTACCAGGTTTATGAACCTTCCCTCAACTGTTCCTTGAGCAGCTAATGGACAGTGTGGCTCAGCTTCTCTCTGTGGACTATTAGTCAACTTTCACCCACTGAAAGTTAATTACAGGGAACATCCCTCTGTGTGATATCATGTGGATTTATCTGTAAGGAGTCAGTAAATTGAATTTGGGGCCAGTTTGAATTTCCTTTGAGGTGTTTTATTTCTTATGAGATGTTACCAAAATGGAAGACCCAGCAACTTCTAGTTAAAGTAGTGGTTTTTTTTTTTTTTTTTTTTTTTTTTTTTTTTTTTTTTTTTTTTTTTGTAAAACAATTGCAAATATATGACTGTAATGACAGCTCAGTTAGTAAAATACTTACAAGTATGAAGACCTAAATTTTATCTACCATACCTATGGCTAATATCCAAGTATGGTAGCATATACTTCCTGTCTCCATCCTGACAAGGGAGAGACAAGCCAAATCCCTGGGTCTAAGACAAACAGCCCAGCTTACTTGGTGAGCTAACAGAGATCCTGATTCAGAAACAAGGTGGACAATATCTGAGGAATGACAGCCAGGGTGACCTCTGTCTTCCAATGTATGCTCACATCTTCCTAAACACATGCATGCATACACACAAGGACACATATGCTAGATCCCTGTGATACCGCAGTTACATATATAACTTAGGGCTATGATGTATGTATGGTCTTGGAACTTAAATTTCACACCACACAATAGATACTTGCTGCATTTGGTCAGCTGTCCCAGGGTTCCTACTTCACCTTCTCTCAGTCTTCTACACACCACATAATACAGGAAAAGCACCAGAGAAAACCATTTGCTTTTTATTCTAGTTTTATGTGGTGACTTTGCTTGTACTTCTGAAGGGCACCTACCACAGTAGCTAAGAGCATAGGCATTGCCAGACATGGGATGAATTTGGCTGTCGTGCTGGTGGCCTAACCAGTAAGGGATGGTGAGACTTAATCTTGGCATTAGGCAACCCTTTTACAAAATATCATAGGGGTCTGGATCTTCTACTTCAGATATTCGGATACCTTAATGCATCCGACTTATCTTTTAGTCAGGTATTTACCAAGCTCTGACTGAAAGTTAGGCACTGTTGCTAGGGAGATAAAGATGAACATGAGACAGCGTTCATGCTCGTAAGGAGCTAATGTAGACGACAGGACATGAGCAAGGGGCAGTTTTCACTGTGTGTTTGCTTGTATTGTGACCATCTCAGGTCATGATAACAGTGGCCATATCCTGGGGGTGAATGCTATGAAAAAAAACCAAGCAGGGCAGTTACAGCAAGTCACCAGGGAGAGGATGATGTCCACATAAGAGTGGCTGTTGAGGAAAGACTTCACTGAAATAGGTTTGGCGCCTACGCCTGAGAAATTAGAAAGAATCCTGTATATAGTGCTATGGGATGAGCATATTTGAGGAAGAAGAGAGAAGAGTGTTGTTGGAGTCTAGTGGGGTCTGTGGAGCATGGGCAGGTGAAGATGTTATAAGAGGCCCTGTGAACACAAAGGAAGCTGAGTCAACAGACTCAGGGGGGTGAGGTGTTGCTCTACTCTCTCCCATTCATGCTATGCCACTGTCAGGCATCCTCAACCAAGATAACACCGTCAAAAAGTAGCCTCCAGGTTGCCACGGGACCTGCTGGAGCCACAGCTCCCTGCTTTGACTCAGCATTGTGAGCTTTGTGGTTTTAGCTGAACTGAAAGGCTGCCCTCCAGTGTTGCCTGATGCACCTGTCCTGTTGCTGAAGGGCTGCAGAGGGGCTTGAGGGACTAGAGGTGTAAAGGTAGAGGCTCTTGCTTCTCCATATCGTGGGTTATTGTATGTTGCTTGTGTTCTAGCATCCTGGAAGGGCAGAGGAAAGCAATGCTAACACAAAATGACCCCACACCTCAGTTATTTGGTATGGGTGAATCCTTTAATACTGTAGTCCAAGACTCCATTCTTCTACCTAAAGACCCTAAACTGATCGGTCATCTGTAAGACCCAGATTTAGATATTTTTCTCAGACCAAGGTGAATTCCATGTGACCCTGCTGTGCAGCCAGATCTGTTCTTCTGGTCTAGAGAGATGCATATTGCAATTTTACTGTTGTGTTCCCCAAGGCATTTCTCCAATGATTTTGGCTTTAGAACTGAGATCCTTTATGAGGCTTGTTCCTCAGTTGATAACTCAAGAATTTCTACCAATGTGTGTGTGTGTGTGGGTGTGTGTGTGTGTGTGTGTGTGCGTGCATGCTCGTGTGTGCATGCATGCTTGTGAGTGGTGGGGGGAGGCAGATGGTATGCCTGTGTGCTCCATCTGTGTGTAATTCCTATGGTTACATGTGTGTGTAGGTGCATTTAGATACAATTGCACACATGGTATAAAAGTTGAATGTGATTATGTGTACTGTAGATTGTGTCTAATTGGCACAGCTATATATCTATAGTGATGGTTTCCATGTGATGCATATGAATTTAAGGGAGATCCTGTATCTCCTTAGCCATTTTTCTATGATGACCTTATTAAGTAATTTTTTTCTTTCTCTGCACTCTGATTTCTGCTGTGACATTCAGTGTGTCAATGGACTATGAGTCCTGCGATTCTTGTAGGAATTAGTTAGGATCATGCTTCGTTCTTAGTTCCACGATCACAGTAAGCCCTCCTTAGAAATCTTCAGATGGAGATGAGATCTTAATGAATTTATGTTGCCTTTCTGTGTCCCACTTGTATCAGTTTCGTGTATTACTGTTGAGCAGTGAGTTTGCCAAAGCAAAGTGAGGTGCTATCTTCAAGCATGTAAGTAATGTGCTGTGGAAAGTGAGTCTCTCTGTTGAGATACCTTTTCTTCATCATTTACCTGCCCTGGATTCTTTACTCCCGACAGATGGAAGCATATTGCTTCCTCCCAATCTTGACTCTGACCCTGGTCCACAAGTTAGTGTATATGGATACCTGCTCCTGGTGGGGATCAAGTTCAACTTAGGGTTTATGGAACATGGGAGTGTTTGGACTACTTGCGAAGTTTTTAGGCTCTTATAAGTCACCACAGTTTTTAATAATTTCACCCTGTAAGGAGTGACTGGGGAGGACAAAGTTTTGGTTTACACATTTGTGGTCTGGTAGTGGTTACATCCAAGTGCTTGAGAAAATTTATATTTTAATCTAGTCCCTGATCCAAATTCTTTGCTCTCTTCCACTCTTCTTGTCTGGCTGCCCTGCCATTGGTTCTTGGCAGGTGGTATGTTTCCAGTGGACACTGATTAAAGTTCTAACTCCATTTCTCAAAGTGAAATGTATACAGAACCTTGACCCAGCAAAGACAGGTTTCGCCAAAAGACACCGTTTCAAATATGTTTCTGAAAAAAAAAAATGCAGACTGCATTTGTTTTCTTGTCAGAACAATTCTGGAGCTGTAGGAGGTTGGGGGAAATGACAAAGCTGGGACTGGAAATAATGTTGACCTTGATGAAATTCTGGTACTACTGGGGACACTTAGGTGGAGAGCTATTGCTGTTTCATCTCATCAACTCCAGTTTCCTTTTTGTCTTTAAAACTGGAAGTTATAAAAAATGGTTCTTAAAATTAATATTTCATCAATTGACTTGCTTTTTAATTAAACAAAAATACGCAAGTAGGAAATTGCATGACTTATTTCTATACAAGAGTAAGTCTGGGAATCAAATATTGAAGGCATAAGGCACTTTGGTGTTTTTTTTTTTATATTATTTTTTTTAAGGATACCTATTCCAAGGGGCTTTTACCTAATTATATCTGAATGATATTAGAGACTGGCCTCAATTGCTTCTCTGCTTTTCTGCATTTTCATAGACTTTCTTAAAGAAAATCCCAGTCATTTCTGGTTTGCTTTCCGAGTTATTTATATTTGTTACCTTGTAATACCTTATAGTGCCTTTGTGAGGTATTTTTTTCTGAAATTTGTGTAATGTGTCCTTCCTGGTGAGGCAGATGGCTCGAAGCAGTTGGGTCTTTTTATGTGCCTGTTAACCTTCTTAGAGTAGATGGATTTCAGTCCAGGCATTTAAAATGCAATTGTGTTTTTATCAGGTATTTTTATAAATCATAAAATTGCTAGTGTGTTAAATAGAATTTTTTTATTTAACCAGATGGACCATTTATTTAGTCTATCTGAGGTTAGAAGACATGCTTTCAAAACATGAAAAACTCAGTGCCTCTGTGTGTGTGTGTGTGTGTGTGTGTGTGTGTGTGTGTGTGTGTGTGTGTGTGTATGTGTGTGTGTGTGTGTGTGTGTGTGTGTGTGTGTAACACAGAAAACTGCTATAGTTGAGAAGAAATTAATATTCATTGAAGCAAACTCAAGACTTGGTGCCTACTAGGTATCTTCTTGACTACACTCCAATCTTGCGGTGGTTTGAAGACAGTGTGCCCCTTCAGCTCAGATATCTGAATGCTTGATCCCCAGTTCATGGTGCTATTTATATAGGTTTAGGAAGTAAGGTCTTCCTAGAGGATTTCTGTGACTGGGGACAGGCTTTGATGTTTCAAACAGTTCTGGTGAGCTTTCTGCCTTGTACTTGTGGTTCAGGGTGTGAGTCCTCAGCTTCTGCACGATGTCTGTGGCCTCTCCTCCATTCATCAGGGACTCTGTCCACTTGGAACCATAAACCCAAATAAAACATTTCCTCCATAAGTTACCTTAGTCATGGTGTGTAGATAATCCTGAAGCTATTTCTATTTTGATGCTAATTCACTTCCCCAAGAAAAGTTGCCTAGTACTCATGAGGTGACTTTATCTGAACCTTCCCATTTTAATTAGTAAAATAGAGGCAAGAGCCAGTGATTGGGCAGGGTAAAGGAGGTTGAGAGAAAGAAGGTCAGGGGTCAGAGGATGGGAGAGGACTGAGAGGGTGGTCCCAAGATGGAAGTCTAGAAGGACTAATTGTATCCAGGTGGGCTTTATTGGCGTTAAGTAGCTGTGAACATTTAAGGATTTTATAGGTCTAATATCTCATATAGAAGGGTAGTTTGTATCTTTGTCTATTTGATGTAATCTTACTGAGTAGAGGGTTTGTGGGTTGAAAGTTTGGTACATAAACTTGTGTGAAAAGCTATAAGGGATTAGAGTTGCATTTGTGTTGGGACTTGGGGTAAAGAAACACCCTGGGATGCAGGCAGTAAGCAGGCAGAGTTAACCATCAAGAGGAAGAAGTTCTGTGGATGGAGTGAGACCAGGGCTGTGGCTAGGAACGAGCAGCAGAGTCCATGAGACGGACTCGTACTGGAAGCAGTGCCCTCAGAGTGAGACTGCGGGAAGCCAATAAAGAGATAGTCCATTTTCTATTTTTAATATTTACTGCAACAATGGTGTTTTATCACAGCAACAGAAAAGTAACAAAATCAGTATTCACCCCTTTAAGTAGGTGATTGCAGAGAACCTGGTATACACCAGGCATGATCCTTTGCATAGGCACTGAGAACACAAAGACAAGGGAGCAGACATATCATCCTGCCCTTTTGTATTTCATCACCATTCAGACCTTGGGAGATGGAATGAAGAAGAAAGAAAAAGAACCAGTACTGACGGTACAAATTTTCTAGACAACTAGATACATCACATCACTTCATTTATACTAGTTATACACACTGAGTTGATGAGCTAAGTTTTTACATTCATTTTTCTATGAGAAAATTAATGCTCAAAAGTTAAGATCAATTCCTGGAGATTATACCACTGAGAAGAGTTACACTAAGGACTGTCTTCTGACTTCAAAGTTTATACCCATTGTTTAACATTTTGGTTTTTCTCTTAAACGCTAGTACAGGGTTCTTATCCACTAAAAACCCTCCTTCCAAGCCTTGGCAGCCTTTGAGTTTTCAAGCCTTTTCTCTGGGATTGAGAGCCATGCTCTGGGCTACACTAAAGAGCTCACTCATGCCTTGCTCTTTCTGGCTTCCTTCTTACTGGATAATATAATTTAAACTGTGCAGTGGAACTCGATTGCCCAAATACTATGGCATATGTCTCCATCAGCTGCTGCTGAATGTTTTGATTGAGCTGTGATCTATTGTGGAGAAAACACTCACCCTGAAGGGTTTTTATGACCTGCTGATGGTGATAATGGGTGAATGGTTTTGGAGACCATACTTCTGTATCTATTCAAGTCTTTGATTATCCAAAACAAACACCTACATCACAGAGACTTTTTTTTTATCCTGTAGAAGTGACATGAAATCTAGACTGAAGGATGGTTGGCCCAGAACTCTATGTGGCATGAGGAATCTATTTCTGCAGGCATCTATGAACAGAAAAATGGAGCTAGGAAATTCAATTCCACTACATCCAGTGAGTGTTCTACTCATTGAATGGCTGTCACCTGTAGGCTTCATGCTCTGGTCTGAGAATTTGGATATGAATAAGCTGTAGGGTACTTTTTTTCCTTTAATAAATACAAATTGTAGTTGGGAGGCACTTGTGTAAAAATGTAGATTTTCTTTCAAGGTGAGTGTGGCAGAACACAAACAAAGGTAAAAATTTTCAAACTAATCTCAAGAATGTAGAGATTAACATAGGATTTCAGAGATTAACATAGGATCTCTGAGTTTGAGGCCAGCCTGGTCTACAGATTGAATTCTAGGGTAGCCAAGGTTACCCAGAGTAATTCTCTCTTAAAAAAAAAAAAAAAAAAGAAAGAAAAGAGAAGAAGAAAGAAGGGGTTGAATGAAGTTTCTTCAGGGAAATGTAAAAATGAGTTGTGTAGAATATTCGATCACCAAGCCACCAGGAGAGAAGATGAGGTATGCGGATCAGTGGAGACAGACTTAATGGGCAGCTTCAAAAAATAAGTTGTAAATGTATGAGGGAACAAAATATCACAAGCTGCTTTAGTCCATATGATGGTTGATATTAATTTATAAACTCTAGAATTACCTAGGAGTCCACACTCTGGGCATATCTGGGTGGCAGGTTCTAGACTAGGTTGATTGAGATTGGAAGACCCACTTTGAATATGTGGGTTAGGGTCTTGGAGTGAATAAAAGTAGTTAAGAACTAAGAGGTAGCACTATGTGCTATCCGCTCCCTGACTGCAGATGTAATGTAGCCAGATATCGACAGCTCCTGCTGAAATACCCCCTTTGCTATGAAGGACTATATTCCCCAACCTGTAAGGCAAAATAAGCCTTTCCTCCCTCGAGTTCATTTCTCTCAGGCATTACATCACGGTAACAAGAAAAGTTACTAATGCAGTCAGTTTCCTATTTCTCCTTCAAAATACATGAAGCAATCAACATAAAAGTAGAAAAGGTTTACTCATAGCTTTGGAGCCTTGACTTCATGCACAGCTTCCTTGTGGATGTTGGGCCTGTAAAGAGGTAGTATCTCTTAGCAGGAGTAGACAGGAGTGGAATGTGTGACACTCAAAAGCAAGGAAGGGTAGCCAGGTAACAGAGCTCATCTACTTCATCCAAGGACATGCCATCATTGACCTAGTTTCATCTACTAGACCTCAACTTCCACAAGTCCCATCACTTCCCCAGGAGTATTATAGGCTGGATTTTATACCTTAGCACATGGTCCACCAGGGCTCATTCCAGGTCCTTAGTTTATCATATAGCACATCATGGAGGATCTTGTGCCTAAGGAATTGACAAGACTTGGTGTTTAGTACCTTTGTCTGGTGAGAATTTTTGATAAAGTTAGAGCATCAAATGCATTATTTTAGGTAAGAAAGAGTCCTGAGTCAGGTCAGTGAAAAAGAAGAAAGGTTTAGTCCGTGTTGAAGGTTACAGTACTGGAGACCAATGTGGTTTAGTTGCTGACGATAGAGAAGTCTTTAGAAATATGCTCTCAGGCTCTGATTCAAGGGCATGGATGTGTTGGTGGCTTTACTCCCTAGAGGTTATTTGTTTCATTTGGGCAGAGGGGTGAAGGCAGCTTCAGAAGTTTTACTGGCAATAACCGGGTCTTGGATAGATGCACATGACTGAAACTTTTGCAGCCCTAAGAATGAAGATTCGAATTTTCAGGATGTCAAGATAAGAGTGTCATTAAAAAAAATGCCCAGTCCTTGACATGGAACACAGTGATAATACATAATGGCCTGTGCTCAGCCAGCCCCCAGCATGGAAGCATGTGTAGAAATGTATAGAGTTAACATTAGAGAGAATACAGACCAGAGCCTGAGACAAATCAGCAAGTAATTAAGGAGGGAGAGGAAAACACCCAAGAAAACGAAAAAGGAAAACCATCTGTACTATATTGTTTTCAACTGAAGGAGCCCGAAGAAGGGAACTGAGAGGTCCGGTGTCATGCACACAGTATGCACTGGTCCCCAGGACTGTATTGTGACCCTTGCTAAGGCTGTGATGCTGACAGTGCACACAAGTCCATAAAGCATGTCAGTGTCTTAGCTTAACACAAGATGCATGATTTAGTACATAAGACTACACTGTGAGCTTGGCTGAGGATGTAAGGGCACCCTGAATAGAAATTGTGGCTCCATAATAGAGTGTGAGTGAGAAATCTGGGAATGAAGACAGATGGTATAAATAAAAATTTCCAAGACTCTGGATAGAAAGAAATTAAGGAGATGTGGAGGCAAAAAATGAGGCAGTGTTACAATCAGTTGCCTGGAGCACTCAAGAGGACCTTTAGGTAAAGGTGAGATTTTAATAACAACACAGAGTCTGAAGAGCAAGGAAATGTTCTCAGCATATAGTTGAATTAACCACATGGAAAGTTCTCACCTTGGACAGAATATGAGTCGGATGAAGGAAGAAACAGTACTGTGCCAAATGACAGATGTGCACCAATGGGTCAGTGGGTACTATGCTGAGGGCTCTGAGTCCCATCAGAATATAAGGCCTCTGCTGGCAACATGAGAGAATAAAAATTCAAATGCCTCAGGAATATGGGGTTAAGATGTCCATAGAATTGGAAGAACAATAAATGTGGAGTGTTGCAGATCTATGTGAATGGGAAAAGTGATTATCTTGAGCAAAACCAAGCTGCTGGGACAAGTGATTTTACTTCACGGTGAACAGCTGTCCACACTGCCATAGAAGAGACTGTTTCTAGGACTGAGCTTCTTCTGGGTCCAGAGAGTTGTGTCTGATGGAAAGACAAATGTGTAAGTGACAGATTCTGCATAGTACTTATCTAGGCTAAGTAGTCACACAACACGAAAACAATGGGTGAGAGAAATATCTGTAAACTAAGGAGAAGTGAGAAGAGGAGTAAGGGAGATGATGATTCTGAAGGAGATAAAGTTGTAGTGAGAATTCAGGATCCTGGAGCTTACAATTTCTTATGTAGGTCCCTTCCAGATGATGACAGCACCCAGCAGGCAGCAATGAAAGGAAGATACTGAAGGGAAGCAGTGTAATAACTGTTAGACTTCAGGCTGTAATAACTTTAAAATACCCAGACAATGGGTCATCCATAAATATTGGGGAGGGATTCATATCAGCTACATGTACACTAAAATAATATTTTTCGGAACTCCCATCCTCTTGAGAGTTTGCCTTGTCTTTGCTGACTCATTCAACCAGAATATCTATTTGTCATTTTGGTTTTTCTCCTGACTCAAATAGAAAATACAGTATTAGATCTATTTATTTGTAATAGAAAATTATACAAGCATATTACAGCAAACACTGGGCATGGAAGCAAGTATTCAATATGGAATGAATTAAAATGTTTACCACCAGCCTCTGCATTTTGTAAGCTTCCAATGACGATTGACAGAGTACACGCACTTCTCTTTATAGTTCTTGGTACAGTGGTTCTTGCTGAGACACGAGAAAGCAAACTGTCTTTGCCTCAAATGAAAGCCGTAATCTTAAATTGATTATGTATGTTAGTGGTTCAATTTTGAATTCATGTTTCTGAGATTCTGCTCTTCAATAACATTTCTCTCTCTCTTTTTTTTTTGAGAAGCAATATGGCATAAGACTTTAATACAAACTCTGGATCCAATCTACTGTGCACACACACGGCTTGCAGTCCCTTACCGTAAGACAATTAACTGACCCTTGCTGTGGCTCAATCTTCTTGTTTCTAAAACAAGTACAATGCTGTAGTCACCTCATAGCATAAGTGTTAAGTGTTAAATAAGGTTAAAAGAAAGATATGTGGGTAAATTAAAAAGATGAATTAATACTTTAAGCAACCCCTGGCCATTATATAGGAGCTCTGTCTATTTCATTTTTCCAGTAAATTTAAATTTACATAAATTCATAATCACTTAACTGCAAAGCATGATTTCATCATCTTGACCCTATTCATTTCTCCTCTTTGGCTCCTGTGTCTCACCCTCTATACTATGATGACACTGTTGGATAGTTTTGGTATTTCTGGTGTGTGTGTGTGTTTCTGAAACAGTCTCATTCTATAAAGCCCAGACAGACTTGGACCTCACCGTGTGTCCTCAAATTGAAGTCGGTCCTGCTGTTTCAGACTTTCCTCTAAGTGCTGGATTCACAGTCTATGACATACAGATTTGATTCAGACCCCCAGTTAACTGACATAAAACTGAGTGGGCATCCCATTTTGCTCATCCACATTTACTAAAATTATTATTTTTATTTGCAATAAAATGTGACTTTTCTCTGGCTTACTTTTCCATTTTAAGAGGGGAATCATGTGTGTGATCATTGCTTTCTGGGCTTATGGGAATGGTTAGTAATATGTTTGACGCAGAAGTGAATGGAGGAATTGAGAACTTGCTTAGGTCACATGAGGATCAACTGCCTTTTTTGTGTTCACATGCCATGCTCAGTGCTTCTGCTCTGTCTTTAATTTCAGGCTTCAGTTCTGATGAGCACCCTTCCTAACTCTAACCCAGAAGTAATGGAGTTAAGCTCCTCTCTTTTTTTCTGTTAAAATAACTTACCAAGTATTCTGCTTTCTCTATGACTGTTACCTTACCTCATATGGCTAGCTAGTCACTCCTATGGTCTATGTTCTTAAACTTAGGCCCAGGATTTTGATCTCTTTGGTTATTCATGATCTCTCTTTGCATGTTACTATGACAAAACCAACCTTTGGCTCACAGTTCAAGAGCATCCATCATATATCCTGGTGGGGAATCCACAGCTGCAAGGACTTGAGGCAGTTTTGGTTACAAAGTAACTGCATTCAAGAAGCAAAAAGTAATGAATGTATGTACTCAGTTCCCTTTCTCCTAAGGAATTTTTTCAGCCGACAGTAAATTTATCTTTTCTATTCAGTACCTAATCAATATAACTTTCTACAGGTATGCTGACATGTCTCACTCCCAGTTCATCCTAGATCTCATTAAACTGACCACTGAGATTAACTACTGCACAAACGTTTCTGAACTTCCTTTCTTGTATCTCTAAGCCACATGTCCTAGGTTTTCTAGTGGGGAAACATACCTGATTGTAACTAAGCTGAACATAAACATAGTAGTTGGACACTGAGTTGATGTTATTGAGTATGAATAAAAAAAATGGATGCACCTTCAAGATCTTGATTTAGGAATGGTCTTATGGGATTCTGCTGTAGTTTAGATATTGACTGTTCACAAATAGTTGGAAGATAATGGGTCTTTTTAAGTTGTGGGGACAAGAATTATATTATTATTACAAGTGAGCTTTCAAAGGGCACTTTAGGACCTTGGCTTCTTTTCATCTTTTTTTTTTTTTTTTTTTTTTTTTTTTTTGCTTCTTGCACAATAAGGTTTATTTTTCCTTTCAAGCCTCTGTTCTAACCAAATCCTGCCCTACTACATCTGATTCTGCCAATCTGAACTCTCAGTAGCACATGTCACTTGTGGCTCAAATCTAAGTTTCCTTGGTAGTGCATAATTCTAATGCATTTTATATGCTGATTCTAAAGAGCTTGAGATGGACCATCTGAGCTTTTGGGTCACAGTCATGTCTGTATTCTAGCTTTGTTTATAGGGATGAATTATTTTTATCCTTTTAAAAATGTCAGATGGAATTCTACTAAGTAGTCATTAGATAAGTATTAAATAGTATGTATGACATCTTTAAGTTTCCTCCATTTGCATTGGAATGTCAGTTGGCATTGTCACCATACAGGCCTTGGTAGGCACACTGTTTTGATCTCGTGGGTTTGGCCTCTGTGTCATGTTCAAAAGGCACTGTCATAACAGCAGTCATCCTGGTCCTCTGGCTCCTATCACTGTTCTACCTCCTCCCACAGTTTTCTCTGTGTATTAGGTATGAGAGTTGCATTGTGGACCATTCGGGGCTGGACAAACGGCAGTTACTTATTCCCTGCGTTTTGACTAGTCGTGGATCTCTGAAAGAGTCTCCAAATGTTGTTGCAAGAAAAGAAAATCTCTTGATGACTGTTGAGATCTACATTTATCTGTGGATATGAGTTGATTATTTAGAATACAGTTATAAAGTGTGATGGGTCATCAATGACTCTGAGAGAAGGAGAAATAATTTTCTGTGGAATTGATTTACCTGTTACATTATTCAGTTCTAAATGGTCATCTCTAATTAAATGGATGTGTAGAAACATCATTAACTGCACTCGGCAGGTTACACACACACGCACACACAAACACACACACACACAGAGTGAGTCATGGATATTTGAGGGAGTCAGGAGAGATGGGTGTTATGAGGAGAAAAGGGATAGGGTGAAAATGATGTAAAGATAATAATACTCACTTATGAATTCTCAAAAAAAAAAAAAAAAAACGCTAATAAAAGAGTTATTTCTTATCCCATTCTGAGACCAAGAGCCTTTTCGAGGAAAGAAATGTCCCTAGGGCCTAATTATAGTGACCTGAATGTCTAAACAGCACAATGGTGGTATTGAGGGGCGCATTGGAGGCTGTATATCAACATGGTTGAGGCACAGCAACAGAAGTGAGTGTATACAGAAGTGGCGTATGCACTGGTCTCATTTTATGATGACCCAGTACCTTAGTTACTAGTCTTGCCTGATAGATATACCTTACTCCTGAGATAAAAGCATTCATTCATCCTTACTAAGGACAGAGCCCACATGATCTCAACAACAATACCTTGGAGAAGTCATCCTCAATATGAGTTTTTATTTTTCTTGGAGAATTTCATACAGATATAAATGTATTTTGGTCATATCGGTTCTCTCTTTGCATGAGTTTCTCTCGTACTTTCTCCAGGTTTGATGCCCAACTTCATATCATGTGTGTTTAGTTTTTATAAAGACATGTTTATTTATTTTCTATATGAGTACACTGGAGCTGTCTCCAGACATATCAGAAGAGGGTCCCAAGACACATGGCTGTGAGCCATCATGTGTTTGCTTGGAATTGAACTCAGGATCTCTGGGAGAGCAGTCAGTGCTCTTAACCTCTAAGCCATCACTTCAGTTTCTCATGTTTATTTATGTTTTTTTTAACACACAAAGTTTAATTAGTCCCACATCTATGTGCATCCACATAGGGCCAAACACTGTCCACTAGAGCATGGACAACCTAACAGGAAGTGTCCAAACTAAGCTTGCACATAGCTGTGAACACTGTTGGCAACAATAATTACCACCCTTGTGAGGTAGGTCCATTGGTGCAGTAGTGGTATGAATATTATGAAGGTAACCAACTCTTTTCTACTTGGACCTAACACCTGATTGATAATTAACACCCAGCACACAGGACAGAACTCAGTATGAATTTTCATATGAAACATCAACATATAATTCCTTACAGGTATTAGTTGTTGGTTGAAACTCAAAAGTAACATATGTCCATTATCCACTCACCTGGAATTTGTAAGGGTTTCTTGACCCGGGCTATCTTAGCTTTCACTCAGGTGAATGATTCAGACATTTTTTTTCCCCACCTCTTTGGTGAGCACTCACACTTAGAACCAGATGCTTTCTCTTAAGAAGCACATTTAAGTTTCTACCAACAGCTTCCTTACGCTACTGGGCAAGTGTAATAGTAGTGATTCCTAATGGCTTTAGGAGTCTCTTAAGGCACATCCTATCCCATTAAGTAATCCAACATCACCAAGCAATTATAGCTTTCCTTCTTCCTTTTTTTCCATTAGGATATCATTAAGTAAAAACACATTCTATTACAGAATACAAAGGAAGCCTAGCTAGATTTGCCTCTCATCCCCTTTTAAAATAAAAGCAGGTGAAAACTCCAGAAATATCTTAAAACTACAAACAAAAGAAAGCAGCCTGTGGGATTCGGCATGGGAACTATTCAGGGTCCACAGTCGGGCTCTGTTTCTAGGCATTGCTTGGAGACTTTCTCTCCGATAGTATTTCATCAGACCCTGACATAGAAGCCTGTAGAGGCTTTATCTGACAAGTTGTTTGCTGGGTTAATCATTCAGAATGGAAAGGCATTTTCATCTTAAGTAACTCTTCACTGTGCAGGGCACTTCAATTCTGTTATGTGTATCTTTTTGTTCCGGTGTTCCAGTTTAAAAAGGGACAGGATTTTCCCAGATGCACTAGACTTTGTTTAGCAATTTGTACTTTTCTGATATCACACGACTGGTATTCATCTCTCTGTATGTGTAATCACTGCATTTGAAATATCCCATTTTTTTGTTTAAGGGAAAACAAATGGAGCTTTCAGGAAACATAATTTATTTATGAATATTTTACAAGCTTTTAGCCATGGAAATTTTATAGCCAGGCAGAAAGAAACCAGACTAATGGTGTGTTTTCAAAGAACAAAGGAAGGTGACACATTGTTATTTCTGTCATGTTGCCTCAGATATGTTTTGGTTTAGTTCTGCAGCACATGTAAAGGTTATCTTCCTTTACTCAATGGCTACATTATGGCAATCTCTTTGAAAATAAATAGTGTCAGTCCCAATGGTATGATTTTTAAATAGCCTATTTAATTTAAACATGTTGCACTGTCATGGATATAGCATTTTAACTGTGTTTTTAAAACATTTCTCAACCTATATACATACACACACTAAAATTTTCAATTTGAATTTTATTTAGAAATAGTTTTTATAAGCCAGAAACCAAGGAGAGTGCCAGCTTGAACACCTGGTCTCGGGAAACCTGAGCTAACTTCTCTGACACCCCATCCCTTCTTACTTGGGTTTCCGCCTTCTCCACACTCCCCTGCTTCTCTCCTCCCATATAGGACAACACTGTACAAAAATGAGAGCCATAGATGTCAGTTTTTATGAGTCAAAGTTTAAAAAGAAAATGTTACAAATTTTTAAAACTAAGGTATTTAATCTCCATGACAAAATCTTAAAACAGGTAGCTAATATCTCCAGTGACGTATTTTATATAATTTGCTTGTTTGGGACAAAGTTGCATGAGCTGATGTTGAGCTTCTGATCCTCTTGCCTCTGCCTACTGCCATGCACCATCACACCTTGTCTAACCCAGGGCTTCCTTCATACTAGACAACCGTTCTGATATCTGAACTATACCTCAGCCCTTTACATTCTTTTATTAAGAAAGAACAGTCTTTGAAAGTCAGAATTCATTTTACACTCTTAGGGACATCTTCATTTAGACTAGGCACATGTTATATGACCAGCTTCCTGTTGGTGCATGAATCTGCAAGCTGACTCTAGGACACTTAGGCTAGCCTTCTAACTTGATTTGCCTTGTTGTTCTGAGCCTAGTGGAGAGAGGGGCTTCTAAGACTAGAGGTAGGATGGGCTTCAGTTAAAGTGAGGACTAAGAATCAAGGATGCTATTAGAAATAACTAGGCTAATGGGCTTGAAAGCAGAGTCTTGCCTTGTGATTTTAGTGTAGCTTGTTTTGTCTTAGGGTTCTGTAATGCATTTGTACATTAATCCTCTCCAGAATGGCTAGGCTTATAATCCTGGATATGTCTATGTCAGAGGGAAGAGACCAAAATTGTTCCGAGGAATGCTTCGGGTTTGGAATGACTTTCTAAATGAAGTTGGTAAAGTTTGCCCTTTAAAATGCTCATCTTGTTTGATGTTATAGAATCTCTGCTAGGATGTTGTATGTGTGCATGTGTGTGTGCGTGTGTGCTTGTACATGTGTGTATGTGTTCTCTGTAATCTCCTATATTGGTTGCAGATAGCCAAAAGCCATTACATATCAGTTCTCTTTCACCATTGTGCACAAAAGTCACTTGCTTAAAAATTTTGTAATGTGCAGTGTTTATATAAATTTAGGTTTTTAGCAATTTAATTTGACAATATATTTGAGATAGATATGCAAAAAGATGAGTCCTGGAATTTTACACCCAAGACGATGTCTGTAGTGTAGGAAGGGAGGTGTAGAGTACTGTAGGAGTGTAGGAGTATAATACCAGGAATGGGCAAAAGAGATTCACACTTAAAAAAAAAAAGGATTTCCACGTATGTATGGGACAGAAAGTCTTTTCTAAGTTAAGGGCTATTCTGTATTTTGAAAAATCTAGTGTACCTGAGAGATAAGAATGGCTGGGCATCCAAGCAGGAAAATCAAGAAGGAACTCTGTATAGCTTCTTAGAAATGGCTTCCAAGAACAATAATGTGTTGTCAGAAGTGTCAGGAAGTGAAGACGGGAAACCAGGTAGACTCAGATCACAGCTCCTATGGGCCATCTGAAGCCTTTGGACACCGTCTTAGAGAGCATAGTACACAAACAATGCTTGCACAGTGTCAGTGAGGGTATCAGGAACATGATTTTTTGTTATCTAAAGATGGATTGTTATAGAACCCTTGGGTAGAGTCTTCATAAAAAGAATGAAGATTCCTAGTAGTAAGTTAATAGCAGAGAACATGGGTTTGGGATCTACTATTTAGTAGATTAGACATTTAGGTCTTGGTGACTATTGCGGTTTGCAATGTGTTTCACTAAACGTCATGTGTCAAAACCCTACCAGCCTTTTACAGAGACAAGATAAAAGGTTTATTCATTATGTTGGTCTGCAGAAGCATTGTATCACAGACATTTTTTTCTAATTGTATTGGAGGCCCTGTAACCTCAGATGCACATCATCTGAAGATATTAACTCTTAGCCTGGACACAGCAGACTATTTGCTGTGTCCTAATAGAGGGAAAAGGAAGCACAGCTCTCTCTTCATCTATTACTAATTAAGCTAATTCCATATCACAGGTTCTGTCTTTGTGGTTTAATCTAGAACTAGCTGTCTCCCAAAGTCATTCCTTCCAAAAATCACCAAAATGGAAGTTAGATATTCCACACAGGAGCTGAAGAATGTGAGTGTACACCAGAGGTCATCAGGAGGGGACTCTTATTCAACAGGACTGATTGGTGCACTCCCAGGAAAATGAACAGATGTCATGATTACATGCACATATAGGAAAAAGTCCATGTGAGGACATGGAGGAAAGGCCACCATTTGTCAGAAAGCAAGTATGTACCACCCTGATCTTAAAGATTTGCCCAGAAGGATTGTGAAAGAATTCCATTGATTTTTTTTTCTGATAATGCAGATGATCTCTGGTAGATGTGAATCATAAATCTTCACCTATGGATGAGTTCATTGTTTATGCTTTGCTCTGCATTTTGTCACAAGCATGCAACACCAAGTTGTTACTTTGGGAAGAGCAAGAGACATATAAACTCAAATGTAGAGGTAGCTGAATGCCAGGGTGGGTGAATGAGTGTCAGAATTCTGTAGGCATAGCCTTTCTGTTTAATAAGGCGATGCAATACTTTGAATAGCCATTTCATGCATGTGCATAAGATGAAACTGTCCCCTTATCCATATAACTAGCCAGAATGGCTTATGTGGTCAAATCTCATTGTCTCTTTCCCTTTAGGCTGTTACTAGACATTAATACTTCTTGTTCCTTATGGGGGAGGGGTCTACTTGTCTTCTTTCTCCTGAAAAAAACTACAGTACTACAGATATGCATTTATCGAAAAGGATAACAGGGTAAAAGATCAGTGTTTGGAGTACCGGGAGTGAGAATCTTCTGTTATGATATATCCCCTTCAAGAAGATGGAAATAATGCAAACATCTCTGCATAGCATCTCCTGGTAAAATTTGACTATTTTTTATGGGATAACTCCTATGAATGTCACCCATATGGAATTTGTACTTGAGTCCATCACATTGATTTCTAATAGCTTCAGAATTTTTGTTAAGGTCTCTAAACTATTTGGAATTGATTTTTGTGTATGGTTAGCAGTTGGGATTGCCTTCATCCATCTATGTATGAATACCCATTTTTTAATCAACAGAAGGATGAGACTAAATAGAACATAAACACACAAAAGAACAAAATTCCCAGTGGAACACTTATTTAAAAATGGTAAATTATTGCAAAGCAGGGTTATGTAGAGTATTAGAAATGCCAATAAGATAATTTCTGTTCAAAAGGTCTTTAGTGGGTTCCATTTCTCACATGGTAAACTTGAGTCCTCAAATACTATATATTAATCAGGGCCAAATTTTGCATGCCAAGGACCAGAAAGACACTCCCAAGAAGTCTGAGAAATACAGAAGACAGAATGATGTCATAAACTTGATAAAGCTGATTTGTGGGGAAGCAAAACCTGTTTGATCCATGGCATTCGTGTGATTTGATTTTCTTTTTTAATTTTCACTTTGTGGATTTAATTTGTAGTGCCACATTCTTTTGTGGTCTGAGAATGCAACCAGGGAATTCTTTCAGTATTGGGGGAAAAATAGATTATTTTCCAAGAACAAGCCAAACAAATGCTCTATTTCCCAAACATTAAGGATGTAAAATCTTGGCTATGATTTAGGAGGAAAGAATGAATCATTGTGATGTTGCAAAGTGACATTTGTGGCTGTTCTACATTTCAGGAACATTTTATAGGTTTTCTTGCCTCTAACCTCAGCCTTCTTTTTCTGTCTCCTGCAACAGAACTTTTTAATCTTTGAAAATCATCAGCATTTCTTTGACTCAGAACATTTGACTCCCATCTGCCTCAGTGTCCCGCCTACTTTGTGTTCACAAAGCTGCTTTTGAGAGAGAATTTATTCTTGAGATTTCAGGTTAAAAGTGCCTGCTGGTATATATTTGCATTGATGACTTAGGTGGGAAACATTGCATGTAACTCTTCACTGCTTCTTCATAATATTATACTATTGGGTTTTCTTTTACAGCATGTATCAAAACTTGTAACAGTTTGTTTCCTTTTTATTGCCAATTTTTTATCCTGTTTGAAGCTTTTAGGGACCTTACTCTATGCCAGATCTTTTGCACATATTAAAATGTCTTAAAGCCGGCTGGCAGTCAGTAAGTATAAACTAATAAATGGGTGGACTCCTAACATAAGAATGCCCGTGACTGAAGAAAAGTTGAAAGGCCATCTTTGACAAATGGCCATCCAACTTCTGACCAATCTTGGTGACACTAAATTTACTATCTCCCCAGGATGAATATTCCACCACTGACACATTAGCATATCATACAAACACACACACACACACACACACACACACACACACACACACATGCACACACAGAACTTTTAACTGAGTTAAAAAAAAATACCATCTCACTATGACCTAGATAGGCTTACATAGTTCTGTTCCCTAGAGTCCAATTTGAGTTTAACACTGTCTCGTGATGTTGAAGACAGCCATCACATCCTCCTCTGCTCCTCTGTCTTCTTGCCTTTAAACTTAGATTTCCCTAATGTCTCCATCTGTTCTTGTCTAACAAGATTTTGACATCCCTCACCAACTTGATGACTCATCAATTAGCATGTTTCATATTGTCTATTTCTGGCTCTGCTAGTGATGCAGGCATTATTATTCAGGTCTGCCAAGTAGAATGTCTCCCCACTTTCTCTTAGGTACCACAAGATTGTATTTTTCTTATATGTGAAATAAAGACTAACAGGGAAATTACACCTGGTAGCAACTCTTTAATAATTTTCCTAAGTGCTGACAAGCCTTGGGTGCATTTACTTGTGAAATTTTTCTCTTCCTACTTTCTGTTGGAAAATAAGGGGAGGATCTATATAGGATCATTTTTTGAGGAACTCAGATGACCTCTCAGGATGCACATTGATTAGACTCCTGGAATTCCCCACATTATTTTTTGTGCCATCTTTCCCTGAGAAAGATGTCAATGCCCAAGACCCAGTTCTTCAATGCATTGTACCCATTCTCTGGAGGGACCAGACTTGATGCTATTATACAATTCTTAACAGGAACATGTGACTGCCTGAGGGCTGTTGAGTCTAATCCACCATTCAAAATTAGAGGCTCTCACCTTTCCCAATGCAGCAACCCTTTTATTACAGTTCCTCCTCATGTTGTGGTGAACCACAACCATAAAATTATTTGTGTTGGTACTTCATAACTGCTTTTCTGCTACAGTTTGAATTTTATACTTACAAAGATTTTTAGATGACCCCTGTGACTCCTACTGGAGTGAAGATGCACAGGTAAGAACTAGTTCCAAATGTTCTAAATTATTTCTTTCAGCCTTAACAGACAACTGGTACAGCATCTGTTATGGGAGCACCCTCATGGAGGCAATGGGAGGGGGATAACGGATGGGATTGGGAGACAGGGATAACATCTGAAATGTAAATGTAGAGACCATTCAATAAAATGGAAAAAATAAATAAGAGACTGGACAAAAAGAAACCCTTAAAAAAAAGACTAAGGCATATATAACAATTTTCCGACTAGGACTTTAATAGCTCCCGAAATATTGACAAGAATTTACAAATAGGATTTAATGAAATAAGAAAGCCTCTGCAAACAAGAACAATTAAAGTAAAAATACAGACTGAAGTGGGAGAAAACTCTTGCCAACTATCATACAGGAACCAATATACAAAATACAAAGACTGAAACAAAACTAAACAACAAAAGAACAAATCATCTAATCAATAAATGATAAAAATTAAAAAAAAAATGGTGCCTGTCCACTAAAGGAATAGTTTTGAAAAGTGATTCTCAAACTTAGTCTAGTAACTAATGCTGAAGAGTGTGTTAAGGCTCACCAAAGAGAAGGTGGTTTGTGGTACTGTAAGGGTAAAGTTAGCAATTTCAAGGGCATGGTACAGAACAGCCCCATTTTTGGTGTGAAGATAGAAGATAATTTTTCTGTATCAAATGAAGAAAAGGAACCGTTTTTCAACCTGTTATTTTGCGATGTGGGCTGTAAGATAACTTTTGTAATTTCATGCTTTTGGCCATCTTTCAATATTAGGGAGTTACATTTGGGTTCACACATAATGCCATGAAAGAACTGTGTACTACTTATTTCTGTGGCCAACACAACTACTGAGTTAACGACTCTTCCCCCATTTTCCTCTTAATATGAAAATGTAGGAGTTGGTGAATAACTTTCTATTTTGTAGTAACCTATGATTATGGGAGGGTTTTGGGGGGGATAGCATGCCTTTTATTGCTTTACTGTTTAAAAACCTGTCCTTGTCTATAATTGCCTTACATTATTGTCAACCACTCACTAGTCTATTTTGATGGTGAAGTTGCTATTGTGATCCTTTCAACACATGGCTAGAAATATGCTACAAACCGACTAGTTAGAATAATATCATGTCTTCCCCATGGAAGGTCTTGTTTGGAGCTTGTGATTACAAGCACAGGTATTGTACTGTGAATGTCATAATCCTCCCAAGTTGTACTTTTATATATAACCTGTCTTGATACAGTAATGAGAGAACTATACTGAAACCAAATGAAGGGATAAAGGGAAAAAAGGGAGGAAGAATGGGGAATGAGGGAGAGAAAGGGGACAGTGAATTATTTTAAAGGATTTTTTATTAATCTTATTTATATAAATGCTTCTTTTCTCATGGTCATCAGAAGAGAAAATCAGATTCCATTACAGGTGGTTGTAAGCCATCATGTAGTTGTTGGGAATTGAACTTAGGACCTCTGAAAGAACAGCTAGTGCTCTTAACCTCTCTGAGTCATCACTTTAGTCAGGGGAGTGAATTCTAAAGTTAGAATTTGAAGTTCATCCATGACTGAAAATGGATCCAATCCTTTATGCTACTACTATATGCCGAATATAGGTTCCTATTACTCCTCCAAAATAATGTATTTTCTATCTTATTTATCTAAAACATGTTTCCTAGTTCTTCCTATATACATTTTGTATGTTTCCTTAAATACTTTGCAAGTAGAAGATGTCAGTGTACACACACTCAAACACACACACACACACACACACACACACACACGTCTGTCTAAAGCTATATAAAATAGATGTAGTTGACATAATAAAAGGCACAGGGAAAGTTTACATTTATGTCTATATCAATACATTTCACAGCACTTACTCTACTTTCCTGACTTGATATCATTCTTTGGTATATATGTTCTATCATTTTCTATGGGTTTCTTTTTAAAAATATTTCATTAATTCTCTGAGAACCTAAACAGTTAAATCCATAGATCTAAGCAAACAATTAGTTTTCACTTGTATATTTTGTGTGTGTGTGTCAATGTAACTACCATTCCATTGAACATATAAGATACTTGTAGACACTCATCACATATGCAGCATAGAATTTCTTGCTTAACAAGATTTCGACAAAGATAGCACAAATAGAGATGCTAAGGTGGAGGATAAAAATCTCATCAAGACTCACCTATAGGGAGAGAACTACAGGCAACTGAGGGATGCTAACAGCAGAGGCTGGGAGGCCAGTCCCTTTCCTCAGGGAAGAATTCACTAACTGGCTATCCATACATTGTGCTTTTATAATATTTACTTCCTTTCCCCATTTGCTCTCACATTTTTTTCTGTTCACCCAACTCTTCTGTTCTCATTAAAAACAAAATAGAATAGTCAAGTAAACAAACAAACAAACCCCATCAATTCCAGTTTTGCCATCTACTGGAACATGGTTAACCTACCAGGAGAAATATCCTTAAAGAAAATGGAATCTACTTTTCCAGCAGCTATCTGATGCCAGTAGCTACTCAACTGAGGGTGAGACATTGTGTCCACTGTTCCTGACTCTATGCTCAGATTTCTTTTTCTGGCTTAAATTTGCAAAGAATAACAGGCTTTGCAGTCCTCAACCCATATGGTTCATCTACATCAAACCCCTTCTTCCTAAGACTTGGGGTTCAGCATGGTAAAGAAGAGAGAAGGAGTGTAAGAGTCAGGGGCAGTGCATGACTTGCAAATGTTTCTAGACACAGAAGGACAGATACACATAGGAACTCACAAGGGGTTGTGACAGCAGCATAAATGGATACATGCTCTCTTTCCACACATTGTTCTGTGTGTCACATTGTTATGAAATGTGTACCTTCATGTCATATCATGAATTGATACATACAACAAGGCTACATATAACAAGGCTACATACAGCAAAGATACATACAGCAAAGATACATACAACAAGTCTACATACAACAAGGCTTTGAGCTCATACATGTCATCTTCATACCACATAGCCTTGGCATCTTAAGTCGGGGTTTTCTCATGAGAGAGTCCGAATATATCCAGTGCTTATACATTTCTGACTCTAGTGAGACTAAAGATTGGGTATCCTGCTGTTTCATATTTATTCTGGTAACAGTAAAACAATACAAGTTGACTGTAGAACATATAAATAGATTTGAAAGCAAGCAGAATTAATTTTTTAGTGTGAACACTGAAAGTAGTTTGGTAACTCTGGGTTATTATGCTTTTCTTCTTTTCCTTTGCCTAAAATAAATAAAGTTAAGTATTTTTTTTTTTACTATATACGGTAGACCTGTTTACTGAGCCCACTGCATTTCTGTCTGCTGTCAGTATTTGAAGCACCACAGGCTTTTTATATCTTTGCATGCACATGGAGGCTATGCACACCTCTAGGAGAAGTGATACCCTTATTCTAACTTCTACTTTGGTCTCAGTGCAACTGTATCTCTTTGCATTTGGGATTAGCATGTATGGGCTAGTACAACTCTTTCCCTGAATAGCTGTTGAGAAGTTTTCTGTGCTAAACTTGTTTATGTAATATACTTCTGGGGCCACGGGCTATGGATTTAGGTGTCTCTTGTCTGTCCAAGTTTTTTTTTTTTTTAAACTAGATCATATATTTATTTTATTTTATTTTTTAATTGGACAACTTTATTTTAAAAAGCAAAGATAAATGTACAGATTTTAAGCATTTTTGCATTAAAGTATATGAATACATTTTTATCAGTACTTGGTTTTTTTTTAAAGGTTTGATAGTATACATTAAAATCTTACTAGTTACAATGAGCATAAAGTACATGTAAAACAGGATGTAACCTAGAATTAGTCAAAGTTTTCTTGGTGTGTAAGGATTAAGCATAATGGTTTTTTCTTTTTATTTTTTTTCTCTTTTCTTGAACTTTATATAGTCTGCAAGTTGTTTTGGGGTGTTCAGAACTTTCTGGGGTTAGTATCTAGTTATCAGTGACTGCATATTATGTCTGTTCTTTTGTGACTGGGTTATCTCACTCAGGATGATATTCTCTAGATGCATCCATTTTCTTAAGAAGTTCATAAAGTCATTGTTTCTGATAGCTGAGTAGTACTCCATTGTGTAAATGTATCACAATTTTTGTATCCATTCATCTACTGAAGGACATCTGGGTTCTTTCCAGCTTCTGGCTATTACAAATAGAGCTGCTATGAACATTGTGGTGCATGTGTCTTTGTTGTATGTTGGAGCTTCTCTGGGGTATATGCCCAGAAATGGAATAACTGGGTCTTCAAGTAGTACTATGTAGAAGGATGCTTTTATTCCAAAAAAAATAAAGTATTTTTATCATGATTTTTGCAATTGAAAATACATTTGCATGTTTCTTAACTATTTTTTTAACCTGGTGGAATATACTTTACAGTATAATGCTTTTCAAATAGCTGAACAATTGCATTTGAAATTTTCTTCCTTTTGTTAGATACCATGAAGGTAGTTGTGAAAATCCAAGAAGGGAAATTTGAAAGCATATCCCAAAGATTACTTTTTAGGATAACCTTTTGAATATCTCATGTTCCTTAATATCAATCTGGCCTATATGAAGTCTTGGTTAGTTTTGAAGTTAAAATTCTAGATTCTGTATATTATTCAATTTGAAGCTATTAGCATCATCCAAGGACAGTTTTACACTGATGGAACAAGGGACTACTTTCAGCTGAAGTCTTTTAGTGCTTGTTGAATTTGAGTGTTTCCTGGGTTTTCATAATGGGAAGTAGTATATACTAGTGATATATTGGGCCAACAAGTGCAGCCTTTATATCATTTGGCGTATACTCCTTCTCTACCACCATATAACTAATCTGTCCCAAGTGTGCTCTCTTGTCCCTTTGGGAAAATGCTACTAATTCTGAAATTATCTACACTTTTTTATCCTAGGTGTACACTCTAAATTTTTCTGAGGGATTAGCCCCATAGTCTATAGGATAGTTTGAATGAGAATGGTCCCCATAGGTTTGTTTATTTAAGTGCCTGGTCCCTAATTGGTGGAATTGCTTGGAAATGATAAGAATGTATATTCTTATTGTAGGAGGCATCTCATTGGGGGTAGACTTTGAAGTTTCAAAAGAATCATACAATTCCCAGTTAGCTCTCCTGCCTCATGGTTGTGTCTGAAGATGCAAGCCCTCAGCTGTTGCCCCAGTGCAGTGTCTACCTGCTTGCTGCCATGATCCTTGCCACAATGATTACAGAATCTAACCCTCGAAAACTTTAAGCCCTAAGTATTAAGTTTTTCTTCTATAATTTGCCCTGGTCATAGTGTAATAGAAAGTCAACTGACCCAATCTCTTTTAAAATTCCTTTTCCTATATAATCACTTATTGATTATGTACCTTTTCTTATGTACTGGGATAATGAACACCACTTATTGAGTATCATCATCCATATCTTACAGTACTCTTAATAGTCTACATGCATATCTGAAGCTCAAGATGTTTTTGCACATGAATAAGAAACATATAGAATTCAACTTAGAAACAACTTGTATTAGCACATATACTCCTCCTAGGTTAGTATAATGGGGGGAACTAATGTCCTTGTTGGCTATCCATGAAGCATGGAATATGTGCAGATGTGTGGATGTATACTTAGCATATGTGTAAATGTATATGGATGTGTGTGGTTATGCCTGGTTACTCTACCTTAATGTATGTGGATGTATGTATGTGTGTGTATGACTGTATGTATGCGTGTGTATGCATGTGTGTGTGTGTGTGTGTGTGTTTAGATGATAGATAGATAGATAGATAGATAGATAGATAGAGCAAGCTATCAGAAACAATAGGGGTTGAAGCATGGGATTTATCTGTTCATACATTTAGTTCACTTTACAGATGATATTACTGTGGAATGGCCCTAACTTTTTACATACATTTCCAATTTGTTTGGACTTGAAGAAATTTGATTTGCCTACAAGTTCTGAGAAAGGTATGTGCAGAGCAGGTCTGAGGTACTGGACACATTGCTCAAGGTCTCCTCTTTTCAGTGAATTATTTGACAGCCGGAAGCCAATGAAGTAAATTTCATGCTGGAATTCTGAGTTCAGTGAGAGAAAGGACAAATTACATAGTCTTGGGTAGATGTTCCGGAAATAATGCCCTCGTCCCCACTCCTGCGATTGTTTGTAATCATTAAGCCCTTGTGTTCTTTCCTTGTAGAGCACTCTGAGGTTCTTTTCATGATCTCACAGATTTTATGCCTTGTCACAGGAAGAACAATTTCTTCCCAGGCCTGTCATAGCCACCTACATGGCTTATAAAGGCTTTCTTCTTGAACTTTTTTTCTCGTTTACTAAGGGAAATGGGGAAGTTCTCTCTTGTCTAAGTATAAGCTCAGTAGGTTCTAACAAGCAAACTGTGTTCCATGAGAAATAAACAGAGCTCATTGTCTGTCTTCGAGAAGCAGCAAGTGCAGGAAAACCCAAAGTCACTCCTTGGAGCCACTACCTTATGCATGGTGAGTATTGTTCATTGAGATTCACTCAACTACTCGGAGGTGCTTTGATACTTGCCTAATTCCTAGAGATGGTGGTTTTCATTTATATACGCTTGTAAAACTAGAAGTCATGACTCAGTATGGGTTGTACTGGGTACATATTCAAGATTGACCCATTCCCCCCTCTCTTTTCCAATAGGGTACTATATTTGCCAGGCTGTCTTCAAAATTTCTGTGTAGCTAAAGACAGAAAGATAACCTCAGACTTCTGATTGTCTTGTGTCTATTTCCTGCTGGCTTGGATTACAATGCTCAGTTTAGTTCAGTACTGGGGACTGAACCCAGGGCTTCTTACATGCGAGGCATGAACTCTACCAAATATGCTATAATCTCAGCCTTTCGAGGCAGCTTCCAATCTTCAAAAAATCTCATGTGTAAGTCTCAGCAGTGGGTAGAATTTACCACAAATATCACAAATAAAGAACTTAATGATCTTGAAGTGAAATTCTAGGAGTCAAATGATTTAAGTCACTACTTGTGACCTCAGTCATAAAATATGTCTGTAGCTGCTTTGTTTTTCTACAGAGAGGAGCAGATATGAAAAGTGATGAAAAAGAAATACTGGAGGAAGGAGGGGGAGCAGTAGCCACCCACCCTATCCAAGCAAGGACAGTGGAGATAGGGCTGCTTTATGGTTCTAGTTCTTTGTCTTATTCTATGATACAGGTGTCTTAGTCAATGTCCTATTGATGTGAAGAAACATTATGGCCAAGGCTACAGTTTGAAAGTTTTTAATTGAGGGTTTGCTTACACTTTTAGAGACTCAGTTCACTATCACCATGGTAATGAACAAAGAGCTGGAACACTCTTTTAGAGCTACATCCTAATCCACAGGCAAAGAGAGATCCTAGACTTGGCATGGGCTTTCAAACCTTATAGCCCACCCTAAGTAACACACTTCCTCCAAAAAGGCCGCACCTCCTAATCCTTCTAATCCTTTTGAACAGTTCCAATCACTGGTGACTAAACATTCAAATATATAAGGCAATGGAAGCTATCATTATTCAAACCACAACACACAGGCCATGTGGTAAATAAGCTCTCTGCATATGCTTAGAGTCTAGAACTCTACATCATTCCCATTTTGTTCAAAAGGAACCAGTTGTACAATCAATATCTGTAACCTAACCCTTCTTCTTTTAAAAAGTAGTGTCTATTCACTTATATTCATTTCTTGTATATTCCGTGTGTGCTGGGGTGTATGTATGCAAGAGTGGAGAGGCCAGAGAACAAGCTCAGGTGTAATTGCTAAATTTCTGGGTTGTTTGGTTCATGAGTTTCTGAAGATTCTATCTGTCTCTCATCTCTCTGTAATATTATACATGTACACTCCCCCATCCAGTTCTGGGGATCCAAGTGTTTCTTTTCACAAGTGCTTCACCAACTGATCTGTCACCAGCAAAGCTGTCCCTCCCCTATTCCATCTCTAGAACTTAAGTGCAAGAAAATGAGAGAGATCCTCTATCTAGGATTACCCAAGGTTCATTCTTAATTGACTTTAACAAGTAAATCAATTTAAATCTCTGAACCTTAATTATAAACAGTCGTAAATTACTTGCTTGTCTCTATTCAAGCCATGCAACGATGTCCAAGGATCTCTAAGACAAAGACAAAGTGCTTGCGTGAGATCGAACTTACTGGCTGCTGTCTAAAACCATAGGCAGTGTAACCCTGGTCCTCTTTCATTTTCCACAGAGTGACCCTGTGTCCTCAGCCTTTTCAGGACTAGTCCGCATTCATGGAGGGTTATGAGCCACTAGCCCCATTAGTACCTGTTGATGACATTATTTCATTTGTTTCCCTTCTGGGCCTTTCTGCATGGCTAAGTTTCCATTTCTAACCACTGTTCAATTTCTTGTTTGCTCACTCTCTTTTCTAACACAGAGTCAGTTTTAGAGTTCAATTCATTGCAAATACATACATGTTATACCCTGATACCAAATGAAATAAGTATGGATTTTTGGCAAAGCATACTTAATCACTGTAAATATTTCCTATTGTTATTCAAATTTGTAATGAATTTTAATCAGGTGGAAAATGTCCTTAATTTGTCCAATTTGGTATTCAAAGCTAATTCACTGGAATAATTTGTGTCAGCATCGACTTGAAATCTATGCATTTCTAGTCTGTAAGGTAAAAAATTGAGTACTCAGAAGACAGCAGTATTTCTACATTTAGCTTTTTACAAATAGATGATTAAATGGTTCCTGGATGCCCCAATGAACTGTAATTGATTTCTCTAAGCAGTAATGTTTTGTCTCTGAGTACAATTAAATTTTGGAATATCAATTTAAGATACTTTTTTTTCCCTCTGGGATCACTGCTGTTATAACCATTGAGAAAAATTCAGGATTCCTTTAGTCTAAATTTGACAAGAAGGATGGGTTTTTGGTGTCTCCCTAAAAACAATGTCTGTTTTCTTACATGGCAAGCCATCTTTGCTTTCTTTACTACAAATTTGAGGAAAGCAGGGCTATAAAAAGGTCTGCAAGTGTACTGGCTGGTTTTGTGTCAACTTGACACCAGCTGGAGTTATCACAGAGAAAGGAGCCTCAGTTGAGGAAATGCCTCCATGAGATCCAGCTGTAAGGCATTTTTCTCAATTAAGGGAAGGCTCAGGTCATTGTGGGTGGTGCCATCCCTGGGCTGGTAGACATGGGTTCTATAGGAAAGCAAGCTGAGCAAGCCAGGGGAAGCAAGCCAGTAAGTAACATCCCTCCATAGCCTCTGCTTCCTGACCTGCTTGAGTTCCATTCCTGACTTCCTTTGGTGATGTGGAAGTGTGAGCTGAATAAACCCTTTCCTCCCCAACTTTCTTCTTGGTCATGATGTTTTGGGCAGGATTACAAACCCTGACCAAGACAGCAAGTATATCAAATTATGGAGCCACCTATCTTTTGTTCACTCTGAAGTTTCAGGATGTAAATGATACTCATAACCTCATTCAATTCCTCCAGTACTCAGTTGGCTTTCTCCTTGCTGAGTGTTGAGCCTTCAAGACTAGAATCCTTACTAAAAAGAAGGATGGAAGATATATCCAAACTAACTGATAGAGAATCAGAAAATAGAACTACAAGAAAAATCAAGGCATCATGGCTCTTTGAAATCCTAGTGCCTACTGGAAAGCAAAAGACACTGACACAAAGACTTACAATTAAAAATTCTCCTTGAGACTCAGAAGAGGCTTTGGACTTTTGAATGTTGCTGGAACCACTGAATACAAGAAAGACTTCTGAGTTCAAAGCAATGTTTTTCACTTTACAAGATGGCTATGATCCTACAGGAATGAAGGGCATAATTCTGTCATTTGAAAGTAAACAAGCTCCCATAAGCTCACAAGCTTAGATATTAGGTTTCCAGCTATATGGTGAACCTTGAGGTGTGTCTTGTTGAAGCAAGTGGGTCACTGGAGAGGTTCTTAAGGTTTATTAAATTGGCATCTCTTCCTGTTCAACTTGTCTCTTGACTACGTGTGGGATGTAATCAGACCGTCATGTTCTTGTCACCATGCCTTCCCTGCCATGGTGGATTGTAAAATTTTTTAAAGTGTAAGTCAAAATAAACCCTTTTTCTGAAATTGATAGATAGATAGATGATAGATAGATAGAAAGAAAGAAAGAAATAGACAGATAGAAGATAGGTAGATACATACATACATACATACATACTTATAGACAGATAAAAGGTAAGTAGATAGACAAATAGACAGACAGGATATATATCTGTGATCAGACAATTGTCTTTGTGTCTCATTCACTGAGTAAAGCACTCCCTCTCCTTCTCTAGTCTGCTTTCATCAGTTGGTCCAGGTGCCCATTAGCAAAAGAATATGTGAATAAAATGAAGTATTTGTAAGCATAAATCATAAAGATGAATGGAATTATTTCATCTATAGGAAAATGGGTGGGACTGAAAATGTTGAGTGAAGTTATCCAGATGCATACCAGTACCATATGTTTTCTCTCAGATACAGAATTTAGTTATGGAACAAAACATGAACATAGATATATGAACATTTATGTGCATGCATGGAAATTTAATGAAACTCGTTGTATTCAACTAGTATTTGCTGCTACAATATGAAAAAAATAGGTGGTGCCTCAAATGTCGATTTCTGATAGTGTAGCATCTGATGGCAACCTCTGACTTTCCTGCCATCAATGTTTAAACACTCCAACATTTGGTAATAAGTTTACAGATTCTCAGAGCGAAAATCCTAACAGTAAATTTTAGGATTTAAAAATGTTTTTGTTATTATTATCTATGTAAAATGCCCAACAAAGGCTTACATGTTTAAGCCATTGGTCCCTAGATGATGGCACTGTTCTGAATGCCATGGAAACTTAGGGATGAATGGGGTATCTGGTGAGTGTAAGCCACTAAGGGTGGGACTTGAGGCTTCTGATCTTCTTTTCACTTCTTGGTCTGCTAGGAATTAAAGAGCTCCTTGTAACTTTAATTTTTTTCAGAGTCTACTTTCAATGATAGTTCTTAAAGGACTTACCCTCTATTGTAGCCTACCATCTACCAGAGGTGATGGAAAAGAAAGGATAGTGGGAAGTGGACCTGTTTAGAAATGGTTCTTTGTAGCAAATCCCATCTGCACTGTCAGGAAATCAGAAGTTCAGTTCACAGGTCAGCAGGGACAGCTTGATCCACTCATAAACACTTTGCAGATACACCAGCAGTCCAGTTCAGTGATGTTGGGATGGCAGCAGAGGTGGCACAACCTAGCAGAAACAAGCAGGCCTCAGCCAAATCAGCACAAGTTATCAGGTGGGACCAGGGCTAACAGAAATGCCAGGAAATGTTCTTGGCTGTGCCTCTCTCTGGGAAGCAAAGATAAGCAGACTTGAGACCAACAAGCATTTAGCTATGCAAGCAAACCTTCTCTTATAGTTCACTGAGTCCAATTCATATCCCTCCAAACATCATGGGCCCTTTATAGATGTTGCCCCACCACGTATCTTGCCGAAGGATGTTGAGTCTGACCTACCAAAACTTCATGTGAATCTTTCTTGGCTGACATCACTCTGCCAATTGGCCCAAGTTCATAGAAGTGGCAAGAATCCACAGCATACCACCAGAAGTGTTTTGTTGCATTACTTTCTATGGAGTCCCAACAAATATAGTTCAACTATGCAATGTAAAGCAGATCAACAATATGTTTGTCCTTAGCAAACAATCCTTCACCATGTATCCCTTCACACGGTTGTTTTAGCAGAATATCCTTTAACCTGTGTCTGCTTCAACAAAACATTCCTTCGTGTGTCTACTTGCAAAGCATCCTTTCACAGGTGTCCACGTAGGAAAACACACCTTTACATGTCTGCCCCAGCAAAACACCTTCCAACACAACTGACTTTCCAAAGAACACTTATGTTTCCACTTCAGCGCCTTTCTCCTGCTGCTGTGGGTAGAGATTCCTCAGTGTTTATGGACTGAGCTCTCTGAACTGGGAGCCAAATTAAATCCTCACACCTTAAGTTGTTTCTGTCAAGCATCCTGGATCAGCACCCCATTCACTCATTTAGCAGTTTTGTATAATTCACCATCCCCAGCCCTGTACAAGATTCCTTCTTTACTGTGTAGTTTTGGGCACTCATTACAATTTCTCTTTGCTTGCAGACATTCTAACAGGTGTGAGTCGACATTGTGGGTTTAGTTTATATATTTCCATTTGTTAGCAGTGTTGGACATTCTTTGATCTGTGTCATTTATACATCTTTATCTTAGCAAAGTCTGTTTTGGGATCCTTACCTCAGTTTGTTCGTTAGTCACTTGCTTTGCAGCTTTACTAAACAGTGTGAGTTCCTTATGTGTTTCCCAGACTGATTCTCTGCTTGGTGTCTCTTGTGCAGGTTTTTTTTTTTAAGTTTCTTCACTCTTCACTCCTTTGCTATGTGAAATTCTATGACTCTTAAGCATTAATATGAACTATAAATAATAATGGCATAGAGTGAGAAGGGTTTTAAATGTTTCTATTTTCCTAACAAAGGCCCTTTTCCCTTACACTTTCCTGAGCTGAGTCTGAGGCCACCAATTTCATGAAAATTGATCCTCATCTTCAAGGAAGTTGCACCTGGCTGAGCAGATAAAATTAACTAGAAAATCAGTCAGTTTTCTCACCAAAGTAAAGATGATGTGTTGCATTATTCTGAAAGAATGTTACTATTACTTTAGAGAACAGCTCAAATTATGGCAGCATAGCAAACATTTACTTCACTTTTGAAAACTTCGTTTTCAACTCTAAACTTTCCTATTGGTTGCATTAGTAAGTAAAGAAAAATATTCAATTTAGAAAAATGTATTAAATACAGGATAGTAGGTATTTCTCTGGCTATAGGGCAAAGAGTACAAAATAACTTCCCAGGGATGGGAAGGAGTGGTCCTGGTGTCAGGAGTGCCTGAGATTGTGCAGTGTTGTTGGAATGGATTCTATTCTTCTGAGAAACAGAACAGACTGCACTTGTCATAGGCACTTAAGAGAGATCTTCAAATAACCCAGATTATCCCAAAATGTAGATTACTGATTTATAGGACAGTTAATTCATTGCTGATGAAGTCTAGCCTCAACATAACAAAGAGATAATAAATAATAATTCTCATTATTAGATAATCAGTTGGTAGCTTCTTTTTGCAAAAGTTGGACTGGATTTAGCCCTGAAGATACAACATATTTTGGCAAGGATAGTATAAAGAAAATTGTTTAGGCAGAAGGTTAGCAGCTGTCCAGTTGCATAGGAATTGGATTATTTTGAATAGCTTGAGAGTGTATTTGTCAGCTGTTGTCACAACAGTGATGTCTATCAAACCAACCCAAAGCCAGTCACCAAACAGAAAAATAATTTTCAGGGCTGCAGAGATGGCTCAGTGGTTAGGAGCACCAACTGCTCTTCCAGAGGTCCTGAGGTTAATTCCCAGCAACCACATGGTGGCTCACAACCATTTGTCATGGGATCCAATGCCTTCATCTGGTGTGTTTGAAGACATTGACTATGTACTCATATATATAAATTAAATAAATCTTTAAAAATATTTTTTAAAGAGGAAAAAAAATAACTTTGATGACTTAGTCTTCAGCTGCTACGGCTCTCCTTTATTCTGGGACTCTGCTGTTGAATGTTTTGAATTCTCATTGGAATAGCAGACAAGGGGAGACAAATAGCAACAGGAAGTCAAGCCCCTCAATACAGAAACATACATCCCTTAGCTAAGCAAGGAAATCTGATCATGTGGCTGGAACACAATCAAAGTGCAAGGCACTGCAGTGATTTCAGGTTCTAGGATGGTGTGTGAACCATAATGAAACTTGACTTTCAAGTTTCACGTAGACAAGTCATATAGGGGGCTCTCATCTGTACAATGGAGTCCTGTGATCTTTCACTGTTTGGGTGTCCTAGACTGTTTTGCAGTTGAAATACAGAAAATACAAAGTATTTCTTTGGCACTAGAACTGTCCTTTGAAGAATAGATAGTATCACCGGTTTTGTATACCCTACTGTCTGGCATCTCCTATTCAAATCTGACTCTGTATCAGGAAAGCAGCAAATGTATGTATGCAAACAAAAACCATGGAACTGTATTTTACTGCAGGGCAGGTGGTTGAAACTGGTTTGAACATGAGGACTGGATTTTGCCCTCTGGTTAAAAAATTTGCAGAGATGTGATATAGCAGAAAATGCTGTGTAAATTCCCCCTCCAAAACATCAGGTGCTATTTTGCTATCCTTACAGAATTAAATTAACCTGTATTGTGTAACCTCTAACCTATACTCTCTTACCAGGAAACACACTAAACCAAATCCACAGTTGTTTCCAGAGCTGGGGTTATTACAACATAATTCCTGTTGGCTGTAAAAGCCTTTGAGTGTTAATTGGAAAATAAATTCTTAGATGCCTGATGCGTGCTGTGATCTGGATTAGTAATTCCTGCTGGGTTCTGCTTGGATTCACGGGACACAGTCATGTGCTCAGCATTCTCATCACGGGGCTTACACAGGGACACTCTTCTGCCTCTGACATTCTTTCTGAGCAATCAGAAAATGCTAGAAGAACAAGAGTAGACAATTTTCTTTTCTGTGGAAGAAAAATGACTCGGCAAATTAATATAGAAATGAGTCATTCGTTTCTATTTATTTACAGCCGGGAAGCGTTTAGTATCCAATTTACGGCAGAGATTTGTTCTCCCTCTTGCTGAGCAAAGGCCACTTGGGCTTAGCACTCACTCAAATTTTGTCTAGGAGGTTGTCTGTTGAGTTTCATGCAGTCTCCTATTTGTCCTTTTGTGTATTTCCCCATCCATTCCTTTGAGCACAGCTCAGGGCATCACTAGCTGGCTCATGCCACCTGTAAGGTATTTTATCAACCTTTTTTCTAAAATTCTAATTATTTCTTCATTTGTGTGTTAGCTAGAGGCTCATCATGTGGCCCAGGCTGGGTTAAAACTGGTACCAAACCCTTGCCTCTGCTTTCTCAGTTCCAAGATTACATGAGCAAGCCACCATCCCTGGTTCTAATTCCTTAAAGGATACTTTACTTGAAGAATTCCCTCCTTAAACAGACATCTCTGTGTAAACATCTGCACTGTTCGGATGGATCCTCAATCTCGCCTTTTTCCTCACATCTCATCATTGATGTACTGGGCGGAGTGGGTCCCAAATCAGAGAAGTATGTTTAACATGAAGATAGGCACGTTGTGCACAAGTCTGTATGCAGTTTGTATTAACTCCCTGGGGTGAGATGTACACGCTCCACCCCCATTTCCCTCCTCTCTCTCTTTCTCTTCCACCTTGTTTTTTCTTCCTCTCCTTTCTTCCTATCCTTCTTTCTGTTTTTTCTTGCCCTTTCTTCCTCCCTTTCTCCTTTGTGTCTCTCTTCTCTTTCCTCTCAGCCTTTTATTCTCTGCCATTCTCTTTTCTCTCCAATGTCTCTACTTCATTCCTTTCCTTCTGTTCCCTTCTATTCCTTCCCTCTTTCCTCTGTTCTGTGTTCCTCTCTTCCCCTTGCTCTCTCTCCTCCAGCTTTCTCTCTAATGCCTCTGCTTTTCCTTCCCTTCTCTCCTGCCATTTCTCTCCATGAAGTAACCTGGCAGAAGTTGCTACAGTTACAGATCTGTTAAAATGAAGCTCTTAGACATCCCTGAGACTCGGCAGCTTTATTTAACACGTAAATAAGGATGAGCCACATTTTCATATTGTATTTATGAGGAGCGTAAAGTAAAACCCAGAAACAAAGTTGAGTTTATCTGTAAACTATTTTCTACAAAAAGCAAAGAAATGGTCATTAATGGTCATTAATTTAGGAGGAGAAGGAGGGGGAGAGATGATCTAAACCTGTCTGGTGATACTCCAATAGCTTGTCCACGCCTTTTGAGATTTTTATCTCTTTTCTGGATGGTAGCCTTCTGGAATATGATACTATATTTCAAAAGAGTGGATGCTTCTGGTGGGAAAAATAGCAGCCTAGTATCTTTGCGTTCATTTTAGAAATGCTGTTGGAATCAGGTTTGGGTTACCATACTGACTCAGGTAAGGTGGTCTGTCATATCTCTGAATGAGAACAACATATGAAAATGAGGGAAGGCAAAGGAAATAACCCCATTAGTCTGAAACAAAATGAAAACTGTTTTATTACTACGATCCCCTTGTTGACTCAAAAAAGAAAAAATATTTTCCATGTGCCCTTGCATGCTGACCCACAATATAATTTTTCAGCTCACTAAAAGGTGAGCCACCAGTCCTAATTCAGGAAGAGTCAGTATTGCTTTGTGAGGTTGGGTAAATTGCTTGACTTCAGCAGCTTGGGTTTTCCCTTTTGTGAAACAAGTTTTCCCCTTTTGAGAAAGAATGTGTCTCTTTGGAAAGAATACTCTCTTTCCTCCCCCATGGCTATACTCTCTGTCTTCTTATTTTCCTTTACATTGTGTGAAATGTAAAGAAGAAAGATTTTGAAGAAATCCTTAGCTTTGTAAGATGTATACCAATCCCTCTAGAGATCTCTAAAACTAGTAGAGGCAGAGAGAGAGAAGAGAGGCATAGAGAAGTAGAGGCTGGCCATAAGGACATGGTGAGAGAGGGGAGAAGGGAAAGGGAAGAGGAGAAACAGGGGGAGGGGTGGAGAGCAAGAGGGAAAGAGCAAGAGAGAGAGGAGGGGGCACTCCCCCCACCCCTGCCCCATCTCACTTCCATTTTAGTTTGCCGAACTAGAACAAGGCACAGACAGATGCCCCGCCTTATCCTTGCTCATTGGGCAGGCCACACCCAGATCCACAGCAACCTTGCCCATTCTTCACAGTGCAGCCTGCCCTTGATGCTCATGTACAGAGCACATTAGTCTCTCCAATGCTTCTTAACAAATAGTCACTCATGACCCTCCTGGAATTACAGCTTCCTTAGGCCCATGTTTGGGCCACAGCAACAGTTTTTCCCTTGTGCTTAAGTAGGGTTACTTTGACAAAACCCCTCCCAACCCTGCCCTAGGTCTCCAAACTTGTTCTAACTCTACCACTCCAGCCAAGGCTCCAAAATATCCCCCTCCTTTTCAGCCTGACCACCACTGCCTGTTTTCTTCCTAAAGCTAAACTCTCATATTGATAAGCAAATAGGCTTAACTATTAAATCACAAGGACAATAGATGTCTTTGTGATTTAATAGTTCTTTTGGTCAAGGACCTCACCAGTTCCCTAACTTATTAACTCTTTCTTGTCCTGTGTTTAGTTAAACCTAATCATAAAATTACTTTGATACTATTAACATATTATAAACTATTAAGGATAATTTGAAAATACAATTTAATATTCAGTAACCTTATAAATGATCAAATCATTTAATGTGTTCAGAACTATAGTTATATTACTATAAATTAATATTACAGAAATAAGTCTTATTTAGACTCCTGTATTCACTTTCAAAATTAAGCCTAAGTAACTAAAAACAAGCAAAGTTTGTCTCTTCAGACATATTTTAGATAGCTAGATTGCCCTCAAACACTTCAGAGATCTGCAGAATATAGCATTTGAAATATTTCATAAAACTTTATGTGATAGACAAACACATTAGCCCCTGGCAGCCTCCCTAATCTCCTCCAAAGAAGACAGGCACAGAAGAACCTGGGGCTTGCTTTAAATGGGCCAGAGCTGGACACTGGACTATGAACTGCCCGTTTACCTCCGCTGTTGACAGAATGATATCAAGATTGTAGACAAGCAGGACGCTGGAGAGTTGATGGCTCCACTTTGCCAAGACAAGGTGGGACAGTTTTCCCTAAGTTCTGAGTCAACAGGAAAGTCTGTTGGGTCATCTGAGCCTGGTGGCTGAAGACTGATGTCCCCATTGACAACAGAGGACCCTAGGAGGACTATTTAGGCAGCCTGTCGGTCTGTCATTTCTAATAGATTGGGAAACTGCTGGTTATTGTTTACTCAAGTAAAAATGTATCCTTCTCAGGTCTCTGATGGGTCTGAAGAGAGGGCTAATAAAAGATTTATCCACTTAACAGCAACAAGCAAGGTTTCAGCTGCCTTCTCAGTTCTCTTCATGTGTAAAATGCAGGCCACAGACCCCACTCTCCTAGAGCTGCATGTTTGTCTTACAGTTTTCCTTGTTACTAGATTCAGAAAACAAAAACTCCCAAAAAAATTCTATAAAGGTTAAAAGATATAAAATCTTAAGTTATAAAGGATCTAAAACTTATTAGCGTCTAAGAAGATGTTTTAAGATTAATAAATGCAGGTTGTAAAGGTTAGAGGATGTGAAAACTTAAATAATGATAAAAAGGTGATTTAAGATACATTAGAAATGTTTCAGATTCCTTAAACTCGCTGCTCTACCATTGTGTTAAAATTTTAAAAACTCAGAGTTTTAACATTAATCAATGGAGTTCTGATAAACTATTTAATCTAGCTCTGGTACAGTACTTGGTAATATCATCATTATCACAAACTTGAGATTTAAAATCAACCCTGGTTGTTTTCTAAGTATATATGTAAAAGTGTTTCTCATTAAGAAAGCATGCTTATTCTATATACAGCCAGTGTTCTGGATAGATGAAAGAAGACCCTCCTTCACAGTCTGTACTGAAAGTGATACTAAAAATCAAGATTGATTGAGCTTTTGCCCCTTCAGTTTTATAGAAGGTTCGTCCATCCTGAGCCTGCCTTAAAGAATGTTGATGCTTTTAATCCCAAGTTGTTTCCCAAGCCTCTGCTATAACACAAAGGTCTAAGTCTTTTCTACAATATGGATCTCACTACAGATTATAAATAATGCTACCATGTCCTAAATTTATTCCTTATTGTCAACTTTAAAAGACTTCAGTAAACTTTAGTGGCCTTACAACACTGAGATTTGTCAACCTCCTCACAGCTGATAAGGGTAGCACTTGCCTATTCTTGGGGAAAGAGTGTTGCTACATCCAGTCTGGCCTGGTGGTGACCCAGATGGAGTCACTCCAGAAACTGAATAGAGAACTTCAGATGGCATTACCAACCCACTGCATCTCCCTTAACCTGATGACAGCTTCCCTTTTGCCTGGCTTACCCTGTCAGGGGATCCTTCATTCTCATTTGTCTGTTTTTCTTCTAGCACCTTGCCTTCTCCTCTCCTACCAAAAACAGATTTGCAAAGTCTCTAAGGTGGCAATTAATCAAATTGCCCTACACCCATACCTCCCTTTGAATACCAGCCCACTGATGCCCAACTCACCATCCTTATGATGTCCCATACTAGCAGGAAAAACCCGAATCTGAACTGGTGCCCATATAGCCAAAAAGGTCAGAATGTATCATTGGAATCCCTGCTTGCCTCTGCACAAACTAGGAAACCCCATCTGTCCGCCTTTCCTCAAAGCCACCCACATAGAAAAACCCCTAGAAAGGAATGGCTCCAAGAGACCAGTTCCACATTCTTGACAGCTGTCACAACCTCCTTCCCCAATGCTGCCAGCCATCTAAATCCCCACCCGAGCATCAGCTCTTGACCCTACTTGAGCACAAATCCAGCTTGTCTTTGGTGCATCCACAGTCTATAAAATATCTCTGGCCTAACCTGGGTATGTGACTTCCACAGACCTATTCTTTGGGACAAATGAACCTGCCCAGCATCAGTGCCTAATAAACCTGTGTTTTTCTGCTTTTAATCTGATCTAATCTGGCCTATATTTTCATCACTGAGAGGGAGGAAAAATGGTCTTTTATATATATTTGCTAGGACTTGTCATTCAGTCCTGTTATAAAGGATATCTCCTTTCTTGAAGCCTTCTACAGTTATAAATAAATATTCTAATTATTGTTTCAATTCAGATTCTTAATAATTTCCTGGGGACATGCATTTTACTCTCTCCACACCCACTCCTTACCAGCTGGGGCTTCTTCCTAAACCTCAGATTAAGGCTTACCTCAGAGGGTTGTTGTGACACTCAGATGTGTTAATAGGCATAAAGCTGCTAGTGGTGTTTCCACCATGGATTAGTTACCCTCCCCGTGGTGTCTGCCTGCACTTTGCTGACTGTAGCCCTATTGCTTTTTAACACCCTACCTAGGGTTTAATGAACATGATGGTTTCTAAGGAAAGAGGGATCTGAAGGGACTAATGAATTTTACTGCAAGGCTCTCATGAAATCATAATTGATTGATTGACCAACTGTGTAGAGATACTAGGACACAGAAGAATCATTACATTGAAAAACAGGAGGAAAGAGATGCTGTCAACATGGGTTGGTTGGATACATAAATCTCACTGACAAAGAGCTCAGGAAGCTCTGAAGACCCACACCTAAAGGAGGAGCGTAGTGTCTACCTGACCTGGCACCATACACAGCTTCTAGGCCCCGCCCAGCTTGTATATCCTCCTGGGCTCCCAGGCAATTAACTACTGTTGAGAGAGTTAGTGTTTCCCATGGATGAGCTTCCTAATTGGTTATCCAGTACCAAGTGGTCAGCTCTACAAAGATGAACAGTCAAGCAATGCTAAATGGGTTTAGCAGGTTGCATTTATATGTTGGGGTCTCACAACCATTCTCTGAGATGGGATTTAGTCTGAGGTTTTACATATTTATATATTAATATGGGTGTGTGTTACATAGTAGTTGTTAAAAGGTCATATATTTGATAGGGAATGAGGGGAAAAGGAGTTGAATAGGGGAAAGCAAATGATATAGATATAGTACACACACACACATACACACACATATACACACACACACACATATACACAATATATATATATCTGTTTAAAAATTAGCTTAATTTTAAAAAAGAGACATCTGATTGGCTGAGCTTAAGTCACATGACACCTGTTTAAGTTACATGACATGGCTTTCCTGGGCATGTCTAAAAGAAGGCTCCTTTCCCTGTTGCCCTGTGGTGGTGGGAACGTTCAGAACATTCCCTTCTCCACAGTATAGTCCCTTGGAAAGACCCCAAGAACTCCAGGTACTAGTCAGGGGAGGACACAGTGCTGCATGCCATCTATACAGGAAATGTGACTGCCAGCCTTGTTTTACAGACCCCAGATCCGATAGTTTTCAGATTGTGTCAGTGAACTTAAAGGTCTTGATTGATTTTGGTTTGTTCCTCTAAGACAGGCCTTTCCATCTCTCGGGGAGTTTTAATCACTTCTGGACCATCTCCAATTCTTGTTAAGTCTTTATTGAGCTGTAACAACAGGATTTGGCAATTTTGTGTGCCAGTGTGCTGTGGTTGGTTTCAGGGGAAGAAAGGATGCATTTGTTTTCATGTCTGCCATCCCCAGTCAATAGGAATGATACTTACTGAAAGAAAATAGTTTTATTTTTCTATCACCTGGGCATCTAGCAATGCAGGCCTTTGAGCATAGAAGAGGATTAACATTTAATAACCAAAAGGGTGGAACAAACGTAGCAGAAATCTGACCTCACTCAGGACTGGAGGAAAACTAAACATATATTTCATTTCTACATACCCCACTGGATTTATCTTAATGAATGTATGTATTGCCAACCTTTGGTTTGGGGCTTACACCTAGGTTAACTTGACAGTCACTTCTGAACAGGTCAGAGGCATTTGCACACTCATTGTAACACTGCTGCACCTCAGATGTGTCTCCAGTGAGACAGGAGTGAGTAACTGTGCCAAGCAGACTGGGCTTGAGGGTGATTCACACAATTATACTTGTTAGGGCTGCATATCTGGCACATGGCAGGAATAAAATTCAAAAATCTAATTTCCTCTTCCCTGGGCACCAGACATGCGAAGTAATTGAAATCACTGGGTTCCGTTGAGATGAATTAGATGAGACCTCAGCAGAGGGTACCTCGAGCTGGCCTTCAAAGGAGGAAAGCAAATCTTATCAGAGAAAAAGATGGAGGAATGAAAACGAAGGAGATACGATAATTTAACCAAGTATGGCGACTCTCGTCCATAATGCTTGCACTCAGGAACCAAAAGAGAGCAGCAGGAGACAAAAGCACCTTCACATACGTAGTTCAGAAGCCAGCTGGGGTACCCGAGACCTTGCCACAAACCATCCAACAACCCAACAGAAACAACAGTGAGAGCTGGGAGTGTATACCGTCTGTTCCCTCTCTCTGAAGAGGACCTTCCCTGACTGCCCAGGAGGTTGAAGATTGGGCCTTGGTTGGGGTGTTTTCAGGCCTTAGATCATAGGCAATCAAAATGACACTTAATGTGATTAATTGACCTAATATCCTGGGATTGATTTGTGTTCTAGAATTTAAATGGTGGGTGATAACAATCCTGGAGGGAAGAATTCCAGGGGTAACGGCAAAACTACTGCACAATTCTGAGCATTGCTGGGTTTGGCCTTTGATCTTTCCCTAGTTAGCTGTGGTCTCACAGAGGGGAAGAAGGAACAGGCTCCTTCTGTCCTCACTGTGCCTCCTTCAGCTTGTAATGTAGGCTGGCATTTGAGGACTGAGACAGATGGTTGTCGTTTCCATTAAAAATAACTGCGCTCCAGCCTCCATGGCTCTGCAGATGTATATTGCTTGTAAAGGGGGTGTGTATGTGGACAGTTTCCCTCAAGCTTGGACACACCAAGACTTTCAAGAAGGCTTTGCTGCTCTGTTTTTCCTCTGTTACTTGTTCTTTGAGTACATTGAGGTTACAGATACAATGTTTTGTCTACAGAAGTGAGGCAGCCTTAAAGTTGGATTCCTCCTTCACTGAAACTTCCTTTTCCCTTAATAGGAGCTAGGGAGGAGGGGATTTTTAAGATGCCAGGTGGCACAGTGGCAGGGGAACAGAGATACAGATGAGGGATGCTGGACTAGACTCTCAGTCCTGCTTGGCTGGGATTCAGCTCTGCTGTGTGATCCGGGTTGGTGGATAGCATGTTGCTTCTATAGTCCTTTCTAGTTACTCTGCTCTGATGCTGTGTGCATAATCCTTGCTGGTTTGTTTATTTTGTGTTTGAACCCAGGGTTGTGTGTATACCAGTCAATAACCAATCCTTCATGGAGGTATATCCAAAAGCCTGGTGTAAAACTTATAGTTTCACAAGCTATCGTGATAATGTAGGCAAAGTCAAGAGTAAAAGGGATAACCAACCGTTTGCCTAATTTAACATAGTGGCCTGTGTATGTGTACATTGAGAAAAACCTGTATGTAGCATTAAAGAGCCTCATATCTGTTAGCTTTTCATCATTGTGGGGAAATGTCTGACACCAGCAATTTAAGGGAGGCTGGATTCATTTTGACTCAGTTTTGAAGGTCCAAATTATCAGGGGAAGAAGGCAGAGAGGAAATGCCCACAGTACCTCCTTCGTCTGTTATTGTGTTTACACCATCCAGTCTCCAGCCTATGGGATGGTGCAGCCCAGTTTCAGTCTAGGTATCTCCCATCTTAGCTAATCTTCTCTGAAAGCACCTCTCTAACAGACTGAACACTAGTCATGGACTTTATTACCTCTGATCTTTGCAACCCAGTCAGATTGACAATCAAGATCAACCATCAAGATGTCACTCTTAGATTTCAATCTTTCCTCCCATCATTAATCTTTTACTTGTACCTGAAGCTTATCAATTCTATGTCTGTCTGCACACTTCTATTACATGTTTGCATGCTTGCAAATGATAGATTGTGCTCAAAATGTTTTAGTTTCATGGACATAATAGCACCATAATATATTAATTGAACCAATGGTTTCCTTTATTACTGAGCTTGTATGAGTTAATGTGTGAGTGTGTGTGTGTATGAAGACACACATCCTTAGGCCAGAGGTCAGACTCAGGTTTTGATTCTCAGTTTTTACCCACCTTTCTTTTTGAGACAGGATTTCTTACTAAGGATCATCAGGGTCCCTCCTTTCTCTGTCCCACTACTGCTAGGATTACAAGCATACAACTCCATTCCAGTATTTTTTGGGGTGGGGGGCTAGGAATTAAACTGAAGTACCCATGCTTATACGTCAAGGACTTGAGAGACTGATTCCTCTGCCCCACCCTTCCCAATGAAATTTTGGCATTTATCCAAGCTTGCATATGTCCAACCTTATTCATCTTAATCACTGTATGTTAATCAGTTGTGCAAGTTGTCCACATCTTGATTAGCCCTTTTCTTGCTGACTAGCTTTTACAATGGAAAATAATGCTGGAATTAATGTCCTGGTGAAATTTCTCCTGCCTGTACATCTTTAACTTCTCTTAAAGTTGCCAAATTGCTTCCAAAAGTTGGAAAACCATCGTTCTGATGGCTTGTTCCTAGGCTTGTTTATTTTATCATGACCCGTTAACTCAGTGATGATGAAGAATCTCAAGTTTACCGTTCTCTGTTTTCGCTCATGCCACATGTATCACATAGTCTGTTTTAGCAGAAAGACAGGCAACCTGCTGTCAACAAACTTCCCATTATATGTGGGCAACAAGCATATGCAGTTACTTACTGTTGTGTGTGATCACGTAACTGTTGACTCAGGCTGCTGGGAAGTAGTGATTCACTCGAATCATCTTTAAGCCTGCAGAATGCAAATAAATTCCTTGACATGTTCTGATCCTCTTTATAATGTCTTTGCTCTGAGCCTTGGAGTGCATCTCTCCTGATGAGACCTAAACACTCACTTGCTCCAGTTTTTTTTCTTTTTCTTTTTTTTGGTTGCTCTGCTGTAGGTAGAGGGAACTGGTGAACCCAAAGGAAAGGCTTTCTTTGTTCTGAGTTGTGTTTGGGTGTGGAGCAATTGGGGGGCAGTAAAGAGTGCCCTCATTCTTAGTCAGGATAACTTTAAGTGAGATGGTATGCGCTTCCTAGTCTCCCGAGGTACCAGGCCCCTAAACACAACCCATACCTCAGCCCCCCATAAAGTGGCATCAACCATGCCCCAAGTCCCTCCTCCACAGGTGAAGACATGACCACACTCAGGACAGAAGTAGAACCACCCACAAAAATGTAGACAAGGCTTTCCCAAGCCAATAGGAAGCACCTGTTGTCAGGCTCTGAACCATCCCAAAAAACTGTATATATGGGGGAACTGCTCAAGAGTAAAAGTGTGCAAGAATCATTCCACCATCCGAGAGCTTCTGTTAAAGAGCTGTTAACACTGCTGTTTGGTAACACTGCTGTTTGGAAAGAGATTTCCTCTCCCAAGCTTCTTGCACCTAACCCCAGAGCCTCCTACTGGATGCCTTCAGCCCAGCCTGGTTCGTCCAGGACAGGGCAGACCCAGAACAGACCCAGCAGTGGAGGCAGCAGAAGCCACTCTCTCTTGTCTGTGACCAGAGATCTGTATGTGGGGCTTCTGGCACCCAGCCTGGCCCAAAGTCCGACATTTGGGGTATTTATTTGTTGCGATTGGCAGTATTAACACTGAGGGGCCAGTGACTTCCTGTGGACAATGGAAAGCAGCTCATTGGTTGAACTGGACAGTCTGCCTTAATTGTCAATTATATCATCAATCAAGTTTTGCAAGATGTGAATAGTTTCATGCAATCACAGTTTATTTAGCTTTCAGAAGGGATGTAGCATAAGGAATATTGTTATGTATACCTTCAAGAGTGTGGTAAAACTTCAGATACCAAGACAGAGCCTTGGTGGTTTGAGACTTGATTTAATTCCAAGATTTCATTCCAAGTCAACTTCCTGGCTTTCTTGTAAAATTGACTTGAGAAAAAAATAAAACCAATTTAGTTTTTTTTTTATTTAAAAATCAGTTTATTATTGGTATTGAATGCATATTAATAATTCATTCTGGTCAAATTTGTCACATTACTCTCCATACTTTCTTGTCCCTATTTATCTGTCTATCCGTCTGTCTTTTTGTCTGTCTATCATCTACTTTTGATTTTGTGATGCACTGGGTTGAAATAGGGCCTCCCATGTGTTCATAAGTGGGGAGCTATCCACTCATGGGAACATGAGTAATTCAGCAGTGGCTACGTCATTAAAGTCAGTGACTGCTACTCCCCCAGCAGCTCTTCACTGCCAGGACCCCATGGCTTCTCCCCATTCTATCTGTGCCCAGGCTCAGTCTTGTTCAGACCCCATGTGGGTAACCTCAGCTGCTGTGAGTAGGTGAGGATCATGGCTGCCACACGCTTAAGACGGCCCTCCTCATATCATCTAGCTCTTATATTTTGGGTGTCTTTTCTGCAGTATTCCTTCACCTTTGGAGGGGATGATATTGGTGTGGCATTAATTAAAGAATCAATCAGATGTAATGTCACAATGTGAATTTATATATCAAATGAACTTCTAAGAATACCTATTAGAGGCACACAAAAGGGAGAAACTATAGCACGTTGTCATTCAGTTATAGAGACCAGCACTGAAGCAATGGAAAGTATTGGTCCCAGTGAAATGATGTTTTTTTTATCTTCTGAGATATTTTGTTTTTAATAGAACTTTCATTTTCCATTTACATAATGATAATTTATATTTTTATCCAAAACTTCAGAGATTTGAGCTATTATTTAATGGCAACCTTTGCTTATACTCTTTGAATACAAACATATTTATTCAATTCAGCCGAGACTGAATGGAGGGATTATGTGTGTGGGCAGGATAGTTATTGTACTTTGACATATTTTGGGGAGTTTCAAAAGTATATTGTTCCTTAGTAGTTGGGATGGCAAAATTTTTACTGCAGTGTATGTCAATAATTAAGCAAATCACAAATATTTATCATGAATTTTATTAGATATACATTAAAATCAATAAGCTTAAGCAATGAAATTAAGATTTAATGCCTAGTTTGCTTTTTAAAAAGATTATATTTTGTGTCAATAGTACACTGTTCATGTGCGTGTGTGTCTTTGCACATATATGCCTACATACTGAGAACTAAACATTAGGCTACAATATAATTGCTTATTCCTCTTTTCAAAGCCAGCAATATACACTGTTACAGACAGATGACTTCATGTTCCTATTTTCCAGTTGACTCCTGGGCACAGTTAAAGAGCACATTCGGTGGTGCTATTATTTTCTAATCAGTGCTTCCTGTGGAGATTTTATGAAGACTTATTTATATTCCATCCTGGAACATAAGTGAAAGTTAAACTAAGCAGAATGCCTGGGGAGAAGGTGTGGCCACACTTTTATGCACAAATATATAGTCTTGTCAGTAGAAGTCACATCAAATCAAACATTTGAGATGGGTTTATTTTCTATTGGGGTGAACTTTTTCGTTGTTATGAGTGGTGTACTGGTGTACTTGCTGGTTTGGTGTGTCAACTTGACACAAGCTGGAATTATCACAGAGAAAGGAGCCTTCCTTGAGGAAATGCCTCCATGAGATCCAGCTGTAAGCCATTTTCTCAACTAGTAATTAAGCAGGGAGGGCCCAGCCCATTGGGGGTAGAGCCATCCCTGGGCTGATAGACCTGGGTTCTATAAGAAAGGAAGCTGAAGAAGCCAGGGGAAACAAGCTAGTAAATAACATCCCTCCATGGCCTGTGCATCAGCTCCTGTTTCTGACCTGCTTGAGTTCCAGTCCTGACTTCCTTTGGTGATGAACAGCAATGTGAAAGTGTAAGCTGAATAAACCCTTTCCTCCCAAACTTGCTTCTTGGTCTTGATATTTTGTGCAGGAATAGAAACCCTGACTAAGACAAGTGGCATCCACAAATTTTTTACAAACTATGATTTGGTTAGAGTTCCACTCATTGCTTGTACATTTCTGCTTACTGATGAAAGAAAACCATTTATACAATGCACATAGTTAAAAGTGATGTTTGTAATACAAACCCTGGCTATTCATTTATTGGTGAGCCTTCTCTCCCAAACACATAGGTCAGGGAGGGATATCATATGGCAAATATGTCAAAATCCAACATTTGGATGAGGTCAGTAAATGGAAGAGTTTGCAGTGTTGTATATAGTTGATTTATGTAATATGTAGAGTTTATATAAAAATTTGTTGGATGGAGCTGGGAAGCTTCATATGAAAGGTTGGCAGCTTTGATCAGTACAGATTGATACCGATCAATCAGAGCGTTGTCTGATAACGGAAAGAAAATGAGGAGAAGAGGATGCTTTTGGAAGAACGGTGAGCACGTACCCTACAGAGGAAACGGTGTAACATGAGGCATCTAGCTACAGACACCTTGTGGAATGTAATTTATAAATATTGGAAAATTAATTTGTATTTCAGAGGCAGTCATCATCTTTCCTATAGCCAACAGATAATAAAGAAAATCACTTAAAGAAAAAAGGATACTGTTTATTTCGTTATGTTTTTTATAGAAGCAAAAATAATTCTGTAAGTAATTCTAAAGTGGATGTAGAGAACTGAGAACTTTCTGACAGGAAGATGCTGGGAAATCTTAAGTTGTGTTTCTGCAAAGTTACCAAGCACCAGCAAATTGCTTAGATAAGTCATTTCATTTGATGTTCCTGAGCGCGCTCTCTCTCTCTCTCTCTCTCTCTCTCTCTCTCTCTCTCTCTCTCTCTCTCTCTCTCTCTCTCTCTCTCTCTCTCTCTCTCTCATATGATGGAGATAAAGAACATATTTTTAAGACCATCTGCAGGCTTCACTCCTGGTGCTGCAGAAGTCAAGATCAGATTTCAGAGTCTTAAGGATCTGTCCTACTTTCATGGGGGAGAAAAACCACCTCATGATGTTTATACCAGAAATTCTGAGTTTTGTAGATATTATAAGATTAGATGCTAGCTGAAAAGCAGTTCCATGCAGGGACCCTTGGGAATGGGTCAAAGTTAACCTGTATGGAACCAGTTGATGGTTATAATGTCAGAGTCCTTCATGTTGCAATACTGGTTATGAGGCCGATGACAGGGAATAAGTACAGAATGACATTTAGCTACCACCAAAGTATCATTAAAGAACTGCCCTGTAAATTCCTGTCCTGCCTTTGGCTGGATGGCATTTCTGAGAACTCAGGTTTCTGCTCTGCTACCAGCTTGTGTGGCCTCACACATAGTGCTTTGTTCTGATTCCTACCCATCAACCGATGGGCTAGCATTCAGCCTAGGCCTAGTTGTGGTACACTGTGGACCCAGATGAGGATCCTTGATGGAGGTAGGTTCTGTTGTTCACATTCTACTTCAACCTTCACCTTTGGACCACCTTGAAAGAAGGGTTAACAGGAAGACCAAGTATACTAGTACTCACTAGCTGTTTGTGTCTGGACCCACACATTGAAATAACTAGTTGGGTGGTTTGGTTTTGTGTTTAGTTACACACTGGTTTCTTTTTAAATTGCCTGTATTATTAAATTCATGAAAAATATCACAGAGCTGGACCACAGTAAATTTTATAAATTCATAAACCAAATGAAACAGTACCACCTCCTAACTTGTTGGCATCTGGATGCTCTGGTCCCAATCCAGTTCAACTTTACACAGAAACTTTACACAGACAGCACTTAGCAATCTGCATATCCTTAAGTACTACAAGCAATTTAGATATTTGCCAAAACTTAGAAAATGCCATCTAGCTTAGTTCCCAAAGGTGAGAAAAGAGGCTGAGGGTGCATTCCCCATCTAGAAGGTGAATGAAATAGTGCCCAGTCTAGGATGAGATGAGACATCAACCACCAGGAGCAAGCAGATCATTAAGATCCATGCTGGCAGCCGGCATCCCATGGAATATGGCCATCCAGCAGAACTGCCTGATCACTGCAGGTGGCTAGAAGGTAATCAACACATGTTGTACTTGCCATAGTCTCCTTGTGGTATCCATGCCAAAGCTTTAAAATTAACTGAAGAAAACAGCCTTCTTCCTCGGCTGGTGTTTGGTGTCCTATCTTTTAAAATATAGGACTCTGGGCAACCACTATTGCACAGTGAATACCTGACTTTCAAAGTAAATCCCACTGACCACTCCGATTAAAAACTAAAATCTCAAAGGGGGTCTCCTTTATCCACTTTCTTCCTGTTCATATTTACTAAGGGCTGCCTCTGTTTGAGTTGTGTGTGTGTGTGTGTGTGTGTGTGTGTGTGTGTGTGTGTGTGTCAGTCATTGAACATATCATTTAAAAATGTTAGCAACCTTGTTGAGGAAGTAAAATGAGACAGGTGAAATCAAATTTAAAGTATTTTTTACTGAATGTAGAATGTTCAAAACATTTTAATATAACTAGTATAAAATTGTTAATGAGATATTTTATTCTTCTTTTTTTGGAGTGTCTTTGAAATTCAGGGAATATATTCTAATGTCAGGGCATCTCAGTCTGTGCTTACCATACTTGGTAGCCACCTGTGGTTACCTGGACAAAATAGGTATAAATCTTGGATCAGGAACAAAAGTACAGCCTGGTCCCAGCCTAAGTGGGCTCATTTTTCAGGGACTTTGTCCCAGTCAAATATTTTCTGCATGAGATCTTCTGTCCTTCTGTGGTTTTTATCAACAAGTATAGTCACAGGGATGTTGAGAATTGGATGCCTGACATTCCTTTATGATTGTCTCATTCCTCATTTCCTAGCCCTGTCTCGTTTTTCTTCAGATTAAATATCACTGATTTAAATATTAAACCAGACATGGGATTGCATATTGACATAACATTTGCTTTTCTTGTTTTTTTTTTTTTTTTTTTTTTTTTTTTATAACAGAAAGATGTTTAACTGATTAGTACCCTATGCTTGGAAACGAGCAAGCGTACTGGAGGCAAATGTTGAGCACTATAGTGGCTTCCCAGTCTGACACTATATAAAATCCCATTCAGTCCTGTGACAGGTAGTGAGGAAGGTAAGAACTAACTTGGCTCTTTAGACCTCACACATTTGAGCATACTTGAGCTATGTACTTGACTACAGGTTTTGTGTTCAGGATTCAGGTTTCAATCCTCCCTGTCTCCCTTAATCCTCTTCCCCCCCTTCTTCCATTTTCCCCTCCTTCTCTTTTTGCCCATCTTCCCCTCCCTCCCTTTCTCCCTCTCTCTGTTTTTCTCTCTGATTTTCTTAGTTTTCTCTCCTTCTATCCTTTTTTCTTCCCATCCCTTTTTCTTCCTCCTTTTTTCTCCTTAATATTTGGTCCCCAATCAAGAAGGTTTCAAGGGAGGAGGAAGAGCTAGCAAAACTTGGAGGCAGAATCCACTGAAGACCTCTTTCTTCAGTTTCCAAGTACATTTTTCTACGCCTTAAAGGCTGGATTCATTTTGGCACACAGTCTGGCATGTGCTAACAATCACATTTCTATGTTCTTAGTTACTGACTTCATGGTAGTTGGGCTTTGAGACATGTTTCCTGGTCATGAAATCTGCAGACATGGGTTATTCCAGAAGTTAATCAGCTTTTCAGAAGCCTTGGAAGTAGCATGGTTGAATCTACATTGTATTAGTTACAGAGATCCAAAACCAGTCTCAAATCAAAGGGAGTATGATTAGATCGGATCTTTGATAGAGGTGGATGAAATTACATTGAGGATCAGCATGTGGGAAGCAGAATAAAGGCAAATTTGGAAAACCTTTCATTCCCCCCACACAGGAAAATGCCAGTGAGCAACAAGAGCTGAATCACTGTGGAGAGGCAGATCCGACACGTGGTAGTCACATTGTGAGTACATCAAGGCAGTGACTAACTCACTTTCACATTTCTACTTCCATTGTGGGATTTTAATTAAATGTCACCCATTTTAGTAAACTTCTCAGAGCCCTTAATTATAGTCTCCTGCTGTGTGTTACTGTGGTGCCCTGCTTGACTCTTGGTTTAGACTGTATCACTGGGGTAAGAATGGTCACTGTGTCCATGAACTCAGGTTCCATGTCTACACACTCTTACTCTATTCCCTATGCTTAATTTAGTGTTGAAATTTAATTCCTTTGCCTGTTCTTTTCCCTTGTATTTTTTGAAGGTAAACTTGGCAACTCAAAGAAGAAAAAATTCCACAATTAAATCATAATGGTGTACTTTTTTCTCATTTCTCACGCAAACCTGCCTCTTCCTCCTTGATCTCTTCTTCTTCATCACCACCCTCCCCAACCTCTCAGCCTCTTCTTCCTCCTCTTCCATATTCTTGCCCTTCTCTCTTCTCCTCCTCCCCTTCCTTGAAAGGAGGCAATCATTTTAGTATACTTACTAGACCTCTGGACCCCAGGTAGACTCTACTGGTCAAAAAATATGGAATAGGATTCCAACTTATGGGTAGTCAATAAAGATTACCCCAGTCTATCAGACTAGGAGAAAGCAGTGCTTTAGCACGATGCAGAGATTTTACTTATTTAGAGTACTGGGGGCTGAAGGCAGAACTGAGTATCCAAGGAAGAGAAGTACTCATTCATTGAATAGGACTTCAGCTCCCATGGGACTTTCTTTTCATTGTTGTGATATAAAGTGTTGGGAGAGTGCATGTCCCAAAGATGGATTTCTTTAAACTTTACTTCTATCTCCTTTCTAAGGTGATATATATTATATATCATATTATATAGAGCTATATCATATAATGTATATAGTATATATATCATAACAAACACATACCATTGGTGTTTGTTTTGCCTGATGTTCTCTATTGCTGGGTTTTGTAGTTGGGGTCTAAATGTTAGATAAAGGGTAACATGACTGGAATCAGGAATCTACTGGGTGTTAAACTCTGGCCATTTCTCCCTAGCTGCACTTTACTTAGTTCTCATGGTCCTCGGCAAGGAAAATGACAGAGATTTGGGAGGGCACTGTTCACATAAGTACAGTGGGGTTGGAAAGTGAAGTCAGTAGAAATGAAGAGATGTGTCAAACATGGAAGAAGTAACCCACTGAGAAAGTGTTTTTCTGTAATCCTGTTTTCATTTTATTTATTTTACATAGAAGGAAACAGACTCAGGAGCAAGAGATTTCCCTGTAGCTCATAGCTGCTTCATGTTGGGGTTGTGGATAAAACTTATGCGTCTGTAGCACCATTTTTTTTCTCTTCCCCTTCAAACACTGTGGGCACGCATACCCATGAGTATGTCCCCACTATTTTGTAGTCTCTCCACTAACTATTGACACCCACAGCGCCTCACCCCTCACTACTCTCTTGGGACATTTTGGTGTAGGAATTACACAGAGGTTTTCAATTACAATGATTCCACTGGCTTCCTGATCCTGGTAAACATACTGCACACACTGGATGGTTTCCAACAGTTTTCTAATAGTTTTTTTTTTTTTTTTTTTTTTTTTTTTTTTTTGACTCTCATGGGTTTTGGAGGGTTGAAGCTCTAAAGGAATAAACAAACATTTCTAAAGACTCTATTGAAGAATCCTTTTAGCCTTTTCTAGTAGTCTAGGTTCCCAGTGTCCAGGGTTCTTGGCATATGAGGCTCTTGGAGTTATTTGCCTTCTAGCAGTGTCTAGTGTTTGCCTGTGTTCTCTGCTGACCTTTTTTCTTCTACTATATCTGCATATTATTTCTTCTGATAAGGATATTGTGTTTAGGGTCTACTCTAACCCTGACGAACCCTATCCTTATCTAAATTGCCTTTAGATACCCATCTCCCCAATAGTATCACATTCTGAGGTTTCTGGCCAGAGAAAATGCTAGGGGACATTCAGTCTGTAACACTTGGACATAGTCAAAAGCTGGAATAAAGGATGGGCTGAGAACTGTAGTCATTCCATGACATGCTCTTAAGCTCTTGCAAGCCTTCATTTTTATTTTATTTTCCTCTCAAATGTCACAGGTCTGGAGCTCCAGAACTTCTGGGTATCTTCATGATCACTCACGAAGGTGGAAGAAAGTAGTTCCTGCTCCATCACTTTTCTTTTGCAGAAGGAGATAGAACAATCCGTTCAGGCACAATCCCCAAAGCAGAAACAAACATTTGTGATAAAGGACGAAAACATTACCCTAGCATTATTTTCCTTGCCATATTTTATTTTCAGTGTTTGTTTCCAGTTTCTTTAGATAGCTGTGGGACCAACATCAGAAGCTGCTTGCTTCACAACAGACAGATCAAAGTGCTCAGGGAAGGGATCACTTTGGGGATGTGCATGGCATGTGACCATTAAAAGAAACCAAAGTCAAAGCAGCTGCTTTGTGTCTTTCTTTAGTGTTCATGGTGAGTCTTCCTGTTGGACTGGATTTTTCAGTGAAGCCACAAATCAGAGGTTCAGATAACACTTATCTGTTAATTTCATCATTTAATGGTGCATTTCTAAATTATCCCAGTGGTATCGTAACTAATAGTTCCTGAATTCATATCACTTGGCCAGGAAGCTGCTTAGTGCTTCTTCTGTTTTTAATTTATTTATTCCATTTAAAAAAATAATATATTTTGATTACATTCTTTCCCCTTCCCCAGTCCCTCCAAGACACTCTGTCCTCTTCCTACCCACCCAGCTTCCTGTACTTTTGCCCCCTCTCAGTCAAAATTTAAGCCCAAAACAAAACAAAAACATAGATTCTCTTGTGTGTTGGGAAGATATTCCTAAACACAATGTATGCCCTGTAGTGTGGTTGATAGACCAAGTGACACTCCTTTAAAGAAAATTGATTTCTCCTCTCCTGGGAGCTATGAATTTGTAAATACTGTCTTAGCTAGGTGTGGGGTCTTTCTCTTTCTTCCCTGTTCTAGGGGTTTGTCTGGCTTGTGCTTCTGCAGGTTTTGTGCATGCTGTTAAAATCTCCAAGTTCCTATGTGCATCAGCCCTGTGTGTCTAGAAAATGTTTTCTTTTGGCATAGCCTCTCTGCTAATTCTCCCATCATCTCTTTGAGCTAATCATACTGCTCACAGTTCAGAGAGACACCAAAGGGAATGAAAGATATTATACATGTTTTCTAAGACCACAAAGTGAGCGAATAATACACAGAGACAGATTAGATTTGGAATTCAGGCCTTTTGACTTTCCAGAATTTCAGGAGACCTAGAAACTTGGGAATATAGAGGACATACAAATTCTTAGCAGAACATTCCTGAAATTACTGGGCCTGGATGCCTGGGGTGGGGTATTGGAGTAGTAAGAGTGCCTGTGCTGACAGAGTGAGAATTGTGGTGATGATGGTGTTAGTGGTAATGAACATGGCAATGCCGACAGTAATGATGGTGACAGTATTGTGATGGCTTCTACCACTTAAAAGCACCTCCTTTGTTCAATTAACAGTATTGTATACATTATGGAATTTATGAGTGGTCATTAAATAAATGTCTCTCAAACATCTGTCTTGTGGAAGAATATGTTTGAATTTGAGGAAATAAAGACTAAGTCCTTCTCCTCATACTGACTACATTTTATTTGCAGATGGGAGTACCATCTTGCAGGTAACAACTTGGACATCAGTACTCACCTTTGCAAGTCTCCAAAGCTTTTCCTCTTCACAGAGAATCTTTAGATGTGTTTGAATTCATTTTGGTTCTTCCTAGTTCCAGCTCCAAACACCCCAAACTCTTATTTAGCAATAAAATGTACATGCTGGCTCTAAAATTTCAAAAACCTGAAGTGAATAAGAAATAGTACAAGTATCTCTTAGGTATTCTTTGCCCAGCTAAATAACAAACCAGTGTTAATGGTTTAGCACAGAGTACCACAGGCTTTTTTTCCATATGCAGGAGTGTCATGTTTAAGTATAGTTATATAGTGCGTACAATTTTTTATGTTGATTACATAATACTATCTATCCACATCAAAAGTACAACAGTTTTATCTTCTATTTTTGTTTTTCCTGCTTTCAAGGAATTACAAAGGAAGAGAACAAATATTTTTTACCCATTTCTCCCACTGTCTTCATTACCTCTTAATGCCATATCTATCCTGGCTGTCACCCTACTCAGTGCTTTAAGGACAACCTCCTGTTTGTGAGGCCAGCTCTACTAGTGCACAGTTATACTACTTCCATGGAACAGCCTCTCTAGGGGGAACCAGGATGGAAGTTTGTAAATTTGGAAGTGGTTTAAGCTATTGCACTTTGTCTCAGGAAAGAATAAAACAGGCCTGATAGTTGTTACGTTGGTGTGTTCCTCAGGCAGGGAGACCAGTGCCCCATGGAGAATTGGCTTAGATTTTAGCACCAGACTTCAGCAGGGAATCAGCAGGGCTTCAGGCTCCAAGACCTTTTACTGGTTGGACTTATACCTGCTGTGAGGCATTGATAGCTGTCTCAAGAGCTTTTGTCTAGGGTTCCTGGAACTGTGCTGGGACCCTGATGGGTAGAAATGAACATGATTTAGTCTTCTGTCCTGACATACAGTGAGCCCAGAACTGCTATTATTTTTGACATAGAAAAATGCTGCTTGAAAAAAAAAAAAAAGAATTGTGTCATGTTATAAATAACCTACATTTGTAAGCCCAAACTTTAAAGTTTTAGAATTTGTATTTAAGAAACTAGGGAATAACTCATCTCATATGCCACTGCGAAGCAGACAATATTTTCAACTAGAAAAGAACAGACAATATCTGGGTCATTAGAAAGATAATCAACATAAAGAATTTCTATTCTCTGAAGTCCGTTTCTTTTAGGTCCTCATCCCCGGGAGATTGTATGATCCTGTGAAGGCATAGACAAAACATTCCATGTGGTCTTTTTAATGCATTTAATGATGCTTGGTTTATGGAGTAGGACATTTACTCCTTTAAAATTTGTTATATTTTATTTATTTTGTGTGTGGGAGGAACATGTGTGCCACAGTATGTGTGGAGGTCAGACCACAGACAATAGGACTCCGTTCCTTCCTTTCACCATGTGAGTCCCAAGGATCAAAATCCAAACATCAGGCATGGTGACAAGTGCTCTTACCTGTTGGCACTTCTTGCCCAAGTCACAAAATCATTTCCATGACCTAATTTTATGTGTATATTAGCTGGAAGAAAAAAAAAACTCACTACCATCCATGGTTATCCCCCCTCCACCTAAAATTAGTCACCAGTAAGCATGAACCCAACTTTCTGTATTCATAAACTTACCTAATCTGGGTATTTATATAAAATGAAAACTCTTAACATGTGTTCTTTTATGATTGGCTCTTTTCATTTTGCATGAGGATTTTGTCATGTGTGATGGGTGTTGTGTGAACGGTTGGCACTCCATCTTGTATCATCACTGGGTAATAATCCCCCGCATGATGATTTCACATTTCCTTCATGAGGGGACCGCCACTCCACCTTTCAGTTATGAACATTAAGGTACAAGTCTCTGTGAAGACATAGATTTTCTTGTCTCTTAGATCTATTGCTGGAGTTGTTACAATAAGCCTTTGCTTCATAGTTTGAGAAATAGCCAAATTAATCTCTGAAGTAGCTGAAATATTCTATAGAGCTAGTAGCAATTTCTCTACATAATGTGCCAGTTTATTATATTCTGTCTTTGCAATCCTGGTTAATCTAATGGGTTTGAGATAGTATTTTACATTTGTCTCAGAATTTCCTAATATCGACACATTTCTTCATGCATTTATTTGCTATCTGTGTATCTTCCTGAAGGAAATTGGCACCGAATATTTTGTACCCTTTTACAACACAATTAATTTTTTAGTATTGCACTGTAAAAAGTTCTTTACATAATCTAGATTTAAACCTTTCCACAGATACATGGCTAGAAAAATACTTTATTTCAATTTGTAGATATCTTCAGTAGCATCTGAACCCTGTTCCTTGGTGGCCTGTCTCCACAGTCATGGTGAGAAGCAAACACAGGGCCATGCCAATGTCAGCTTGATTCCTTGCTTAACTTTGTTCCTCTCAATTTCCTCAGCCAGGTCAATAACACTGTCTTAATCCTCCTTGACCCTCTGCAGCTTTTTCTTCCTCCCTCTCTGTCCCCCCCCCCCCCCCATATTTGGTATTTATATGAGCACTTAATTTCAGAAGCTCTGCCAGAGGCTGGGGAGAATGAAAAACAGAAAGGTGTAATCCCTATCCTCAAGAGATTTGTGCTCTTGTAGAGAAGAAAGACATCTATCATACTTTAATGAATGTAGAAATATAAGTGTATTAACCCATGAAGGAGAAGTACTGGCTGTGAAGTGAAAATGTTCCAGGGCAAATGGCTCCAGCCTGGGGACTCTGGTTTTCTTCTTGCAGTAAGGTAAAAGTTTAACTGAGATCCCAAGGACAAGGAAATACTGTAATGTAAGTGGAAGAGGAACGTGCCTATGGACAAGAAGAATGGAGGACCTTCTGAAAGAGGACACAAAGCAGTTTTTGGTTGGAAAGGAGCAGAAACAACTTTATGATGTGTCTAATGCTTACTTAAGAACAGCGAGGAGGTGGTTGGCTTTTGCTCATTTTTAACAAGGAATGGCAGGAGAATCAGATTTTCTTTCCCAAATGATTTCCAGACATGTCATATGAAGAATGAATTGGCAGAGGGAAGGAACTTGGTAGGGAGGGAGCAGGGTTATTGGGAAGGTGTGGCTGGGGCTTAAATGGGAGGTGTCAGTGGTGTGGCATTCCTGCAGTGGTGGGAATAGGACAAGGGGGTTATCTTCTGGGCTCTCCAAAATGAGAAATCTACACAACTCGATATTAATATAAGACATTATGATAAGAGAAGCTATCAAAAAGTCAATAAGGACTCCCTGGCTGTTTCTTCTCGTAGCTTTTGTCAGTGAGCACTTTGATTGAGTGCCTGTGATTGCTACGGGAAAGAAAACACTTGAATTTTAACTGACATCTAATAAGTAAGTCCAAAAGTAGTTGAGGCACTATGAGCAACAGTAGAACGTAGTTATGGTAATATGATGACAGTGAAGTGAAGTCTCTTAATCTTAGCAATATGCTAGTAAATGTGGAAACCTTCATTAACTGACTTCTAACATGATCTCAGGAGATACACCCTGCTGACTCATATTTTAGTATTAGTAAATACAACACATAGAGACTGAACAACTTACCATAGTTCACATAGCTGGAAACTATCAGTCTGGGGTGTCTGATTCTAGATCCTGTTTTCTTTACTCTCATATCTTGCTACCTTTCATGAGTCCTTACATATCTTGTAGCTTTGGCATTGTTTGCAGCATCTGGAAAAGCAATTTCATATGTTTAGAAGGAAGTGGTGTACTGCTTGTTCCTCTTTTCTGTCAGATACATTTTTTAAGATCCAATTACTTTATAGACTTGGGCAAGGCCAAGATAATGGGATATGGAAGCTTCGTAGGCTTCATCCTCTGGCTTAGAACTAGACCCTCAGGAAGTAGTAGGAGATCCCTGGGAATCTGGGAGCCATGTAGAAGATACTTGTTTCATCATTGGCAAGATGAGGATACTTTTATTTTTCATGGTTTCACTCTGACCATTACCAGGTAGTTTCCTATCACTGCTCATTGCTGGAATGGTTCATTTGGCATGAATGTTCTCAAATCTGAGACCACCCCCTATCACCCATACTTTGATGCTGGGCAAGTTGTTTAATGTGTATTTTCCCCACTTCCTTCATTATAAAATAAGAAAACTTCTCATCTTGTTGGGTGATTTAAATAGTTGACCACCTGTAAAATGTATTTTAATGCCCAGCATTCCATTGGTTCAATGCCATTATCTAAAATTCTGGTAAATTACGGACATCAAACTGTCCCTCAAATATGATACAAATTTCTTCAAAGTTAATTGGCATTGATGACAACATGTGAAAATATCACAATGCAGTATTAAGTTTTTTTCCCTCACAGTGGGATAAAACAAAGTATAAGATGGGTGACATTCATGTGGTCTAAGAGAACAGAAATGGAAAGGATGTTTTTAGTGTGGGTTTGAAGCAGTATTTAAAGTTAGGCAGGGCTATATTTATTCTAACCACATGGAGGGAGGAGTATTTTGAGTCAGGAAAACAAAGTGAAAAAAGCAAGAGAATGCTAAATACTGAACTACAAGAATGAAGTTGTATTGCCTAGACAGCATAGTGCCAGGTCACTGTATCAGAGAACTGTCCTCTAGGGTACACACATGAGCAGGTAGTCAAGGACAGACCTGACTAGGGAGTGTTTCATAACTACCCCTATTCACACACACCCATACACACATACACACATTATCCTTTTGTTTTGAGTCTTTATAGGCAACTCTGTCTAAAAAGACCATCCTGCTCTTGAAAGATGAGGCTGCATATTTTTGTAAGAAGTATCTTCTCTCCTGTAGACACAGTGACTTCTCTGTCACAAATTCTCATCCTCTTGGTGTGCAATCCTCTTAGCATGGCAACACATACTGGTTTGTCCAAAACATTCAGAATCATGCCCATTATCAGGACACCATTATCAACAGAGTATCCTTTGCTTTAGGTGTGTCACGATGGTTGGATGAAATATAGCCACCTACTTAAAACTGTATCACTTCTCTCTTATGTTCCTGTTAGGTATGTATTGGTGTCTGATCAGCACAAAGCACTCAGTTGTCAATCAATTTATGCTGTTATGCAGCCGTCACATGCTGCATAAGGCCCTGTTTTTCTAGGGGTGGCTATGCTGAACTACTCCTGGATGCACTTACGAATCTTTTAAGGAACTTTCCTTGCTGTGAACTGGGTCAGTGAGTGTCAATGGAGCTTCTTGATATTGTGTGACCAGTAAGTTTAGAATAATAAGAATTGGTCGCAAATGAAATTCACCAATAGAGATTTCATCAGTGCCATGATTGAGAATCAACCTCTAAGACTCAAATATTAACATAGTAAAGGTTCCATAGTTTCTTTAGGACAAAGACAGTAGATATAAAAAGGAAGTTTTTGTGTGTTCCAGGATTGCCTCAAATTTGATATCCTCTTGCCTAGGACCCATCCCAAAGGCTAGAATCAAAGGCATGATTCAGTGTGCCTGGCTAGTCAATACCATTCTCATTGGCGAGTTCTAGCACACTTCTCCAGGCTACCTGTTTCTACTTTTGTAATGGCATCTCTTCCCCTTCTTTCCCACCCTGCAGAGCATGATGATTGTGGCAGCGGACAACACAACTGTGACAAAAATGCCATCTGTACCAACACAGTCCAGGGGCACAGCTGCACCTGCCAGCCAGGTTATGTGGGAAATGGCACCATCTGCAAAGGTAGGCTCCTCTACCTGCCATCCTGTCACTATGGGAGCTGAACATAGATGGTTTCTGCCCCTGGCCTCTCTGCTGGCCAGGGTACTGTACATGCAAGAAAACGCCTTAGTAGTTCTGGACCTATGGATGTGGGTCCTGGTGCAGTTCCTCACCTGAATGGAGTGCTCCAACTTTGCCTCTTAGAGAAAATTGGAACTAGTGATGGAAGATCCAAATCTGGTGTGACTATGGGTCCATGTGAGCTGTAGTCAGAGGGTAGGTGGGTACCAATCCCACTCATGTTTGGGGTATCTGCCTTACTGAGAAACTTCACCCTTAGAAATGCTGATTAGAGCTCAGCCACTGTTCTGGCTTTGTATACATTTTATGGTAATTTCATATACTGCCTTCAGTGTTAAGAAAATATGGGACCTCCCCACTGGTCACTCACTGTTCACATACTCTTTTTCTACAGAAGCCCATTGGTTCCTGCCAGTCCTTGGACATGGCTATTCTCTCAGCCTTCATGGGTGGTCACTTTCTTTATGTCTCTACACTGATGTCCACATATCACAGAAGACACCCTTAATGTTGCCCAATTCAAACATTGGGCTAAGAAAAGAATGTTCCTAGCATACTATAGCAATTTGTTAGCTATGCGACAACCAGCCCAATCAATAAACAAGGAAAGAGACACATCTTCCCCCCTTCTCTTCCTTCCCTTTCTTTCCCTTCTTTCTTAACTAGAAACTAAAACAAAAGGCAGAAGGATAATTATAATTACAGTGTGTAACTTCTAGGATAAAATTTTGCTCACATATTTAAAAAACAGTCTAAAGCACTTTAAGCCAAGCAATGCATGTTGCTAAATATCTTGGCATTTAGGGTTAAAGGGACAGAATGCTTGCAGACAGCTCTAAATGAGATTAGCATAACCTGACCTGAGGGTTAAGATTCTGAATAGGAGAGTGTTTATCTGCCTTGCCAGCCTGGCATTAGTGCTGAAATGGAAATCAGGCTTTAACCAAGCAGTTGTCAATATGTAGCTGATAGACTAAGCCTCCTTTCTTATCTGTCATTAGCTGGATAAAATCTGGTGATCCTGGAAAGCATTCTTGTCTCAGTGGCTGGTAATATTGGCATTTGTTTTGTAAATACATACTGAGTGTGAATTTTATGTCTGGTTCCTCTGCTCCCCCCACCCCAGTAAGATAGGGCCTCAGAGAATGAATCATTTAAACATGGAAAACAGTTTGAACAAAGGCTTCCAACCCAAGTGGTAAAGATGACAAAGCAGCATTGGCTCGTACAGAAGAGGCTCATGGGAACTGTGAAAACACTGAGCCTTGTGCTGTACTGTGTATACAATAGGACTCCTTTGGTTACTAGGAAAAGAAACCAAGGATGAAGACTTGTGATTTGCAAAAGCCGAGAGAGGAATGTAAGTTTGGGCTTCCTTTACAAAAGCAGGCAAAGCTTGCTCCTTAAAGGTACCTAAATATTTATTCTCATTTGTGCTGGAAATTGCCTGCTCGGTGTGACTGCTGACTCACAGGACCGCTATAGGTCTCTCCTGCAGTATGGAATCCTCACATGGATATGCATTCCCACATGGCAGGAGCAGACAACTTGAATCAGGCACCCTCCCTTCCTCAAATGTCATATCCCAAATCCACAGCGGACAGGGCACTCAGGATGTGATGATCTCTGCAGCATTTCTCTGGATATCTGTATCATGCACCAGGTCTTTGACATCCAGCACCCAAAAGGGTGCCATCACTATTATTCCTGGAATAGCACAACACATGTGCCCAGTCCCAACCCTTTCAGTGTCTGCTGGTAGAAGTCTTTAAGCTATTTTGGTATGATGAAAAGCCAGAGAGGCATCTGGAGGGACTGCATGTGAACTAAAGATTTCTAGGGCATCCAACCCAGACTTCCATCTTATACAAGAGCTGGTGAGTAGGTGAGACAACATACAGACATGTTGGATGTGTGTGACCTCTCTTCTTGTTGTCTGCACTAAGAATCGGTGTGCTCAGGGAACCACCCATCCTGGGTCTTACTGAACCCTACTTAGAACAAATCTATGTGTGTGAAGTTATGGGGAACTTTTCCATGGTGATTATGGAATGCCAAATCCTGAGTGTGGAGCCCTTTTAGGTGATGCATACTTGTAAAGTTGGTCCTGCATGATGTGAACAATAATGAACAGACACAGAAACAATTTCCCAGGAATATCACAGAACCTAAAAGATGAAAGGACCCTGGCATGGGGGATAACTGCTCCAAAGGATACAGTTTGAGGAGAACACATCCCTGAGGTTTCTCTTGTGGGTTGGCCTTTTGTTCTAATCTCTCACTGAAAACTGGGATTCAATTTGTCTTAGACACCAGCTTGACCAGGGAACTTGATGCAAATAAAAAAAGCTGGCTAAATAGTAGATCTGTTTTTAAAAAAACTGCTAAATTGCTGATAAATTTTTTGAGAACGGTTGTGGTTTTGTGAAGAGGGGAGAAATGTTAGGCTATCCCACTCAGTAGCAAATGAAAGGAAGGTAAAGAAGTCAAGCACATAGAGGCTGAAGTGCCAACATGAAGCTTCCTCTCATGCCTCAGGGCAGGAGGCAAGCCTAGAATGGGTGATCTAATGGTCACACTGATTTCTAGTGCAGAGATGAAGAAAGAACTGGGAGGCAGAAGTCCATTATACCCACATCTTCCCTCTAACTCACCTGCAGTCAAGATGAGGTTCAGTCAAGAGGCCAGATGGGATTGCTCAGGAAGGAATGTCAAATGGTGTGTCAGCACCTTCTCCCAAACTTCACACTCCTAATGATGTTTACTAAAAAGTGGCGAAATATTTGTGCCTGCCATTTCACTGGTGTTCAGATCTACAAGATACCTCAGGAGCCCTTTACAAAATGTGTAATTATTTACATGGAAATCAGAGCCTAAGGAGCTAAGTGCAGACTACTTTTACTACCTCTGTATCTTGATAAGCTCTCCAAAGAATACTCAAAAGCTAGCGGAGGCATTCATTCAAACTTTCCCAATATTTCACAGGAGCTGATAGGTTGTGACACTCTTGTGATGTCATTTCTTGTCTATAGAAGTGAATTAATTAATCTTCCTGTTCCTGGGGTTTATTTTCAGATATCCCAGGGGATACTTCAGTGATCCTGTTAAATGTGGAGATGCAAATGTCTCTAGTACTTTTCAAGTCCTGGGTTCCCATCTTGATGCCTTATGCTGGGAGATGATTCTTTTTCTGCGTCCCTCAAAAGCTCTCTGAATGCCACCTCAGCCTGTACCACCATGTATTACACCTTGTTTACGCATCTGCTTCCTGGACACATGGCTCAATACATCTGCAGCAATGCTAAGTAAAAGAGGAGTGTACCATAGACCTTGGAAGTTTCCTCATGAGAGAACACTAGGCAGATGTGCCTTTCTAATGTATCAGGAAGGTTTTACAAGAAAGCAAGTATCTCTGGGGTCCCAAAAGTTAGGGGGTCACCCAGGCTTTATCCCCATCTGAGAAACCACGGGTTCCCAAAATAGATACACAAACCAATCTCTATGTGAAGCCTGGGCTACTAATGGGAGAGCGGCTTCAAAGAAAAGCACTAGTTTTGTTCACTGTATGAATTTTAGGCACATAAGGATACTTGCTTCTAATGCTTTTAAGAATCTATTAGTTCTCAGAGGTGCCATGATATGAGCATTTTGCAGAGAGCATTTGCATAGAAGGGCTACTTCCTGGAGACATCTATTTAATGGGAGACTGGATACTTCTGCAGTATGGCAGGAAGCCAGAAACGGAAGGCTAGGGAAGGTTGGGCATAAAAGATTAATGTGACAGCACACACTCACAGTGCACCTGCCATCTTGAGTTAGCAGATATTCTAAGGAATGCAGACATCTTGCAGGTGCTGAGATGATTTCAGCAGCTCATAGGCAGTGTGAGAGAAAAAGAGCGGGAGAGAGAGAACAGAATTGTAAGTTGTTATAGCAAGCTATCACTGAAAATAATAAAATTGATGAACTGCCAGGCTGTGAATCAGAGAAGATGAAATTTGAAGATTTTGAAGCAAATAGCAAGAGAAATGTGAAGCCTTTGGCTAAAGGTGCTTATAACACTCTAGACGGAGTTTTGAAACGTGGTTAATGTAATGAGGAAGAACTCGGCAATGCTTAATTCTGAAATTCCGCTGTTAGGTTTGCAGACAGAATGTTGAAGACAACATTGATAACAAAGATGGACTGATAAGAGGGTCTGACCCAGCTAGAGACCAGTCCATTTGTAAAAGCACCTTCATACCATAAGCTGGTAAGGATGGTGTGTCTTTGTTGTATGTTAGAGCATCTTTTGAGTATATGTTCAGGAGTAGAATAGATGGGACCTCAGGTAGTAAGTACTATTACCAATTTTCTGAGAAACCTGTCCCAGACTGCTCTTTGGTTCCTTTTTTGTTTCTCCTTGGTTCCTGTGTCCTGAGTGCTCCAGGTGGGATCCTCTTGGACCAGAAATTTGAGCAGAAGTGGTAGTCTTACCTGTACTCTCAGATGTGTCAGCCATCCTGAGAGACCAGCTTGTTCCCAGCAGGGTCTGGGTATAGAGATCTGTAGCACAGAGTCAGCTTCAATCTCAGGCAGAAACTGGAGTGATCCTGTCCCAGACAGCTCCTCAGTTCCTGTTTATTTATTTTATTTTTATACATATGTGTGCCTGCTTGTCTGTGTGAACATCCAATATATGCAGGTATATTCAGAGGCCAGAGGGCCATCAGAGTTTTTGGAACTGCTGTTACTGGTGGGTATAACTAATGTCAGGGCTGGAAACTGAACCTATGTGCTCAGCAAGAACAGCAAGTGCTCTTAAATACTGAGCCACCTCTTCAGCCCCATGGACTATGATTATAATAGTCAGAGCCACCTAAAATCTTTTTTTAATTAATTATTTAATATCCTGACCAGTTTCTCATCCCTTCTCTCTCCCCAACCTCTTTTCTACTTTTTCTCAACCCATCCACTCTTCCTCCATTTCTCTTCAGGAAAGGAGAGGCTACTCATAGACACCAAATAGTCCTGGCGTATCAAGTTGCAGTAAGTCCAGACATCTTTTTCTATTGAAGCTAGATGAGGCAGCCCAGTAGGCAGAAAAGATTACAAATGCAGGGAACAGAGTCATAGACAGCCCTGCTCCCTCTGTTATAAGTCCCAAATGAAGACCAAGATACACAAATTTAACATATGTATACAGGGCCTAGGTTAGTCCCATGCATGCTCCCTGGTTGGCTGTTCAGTCTCTGTGAGCCCTTATGGGCCTAGGTTAGTTGATTTTTTATGTTTTGGTGTGATGTTCTGGACCCCTCTGGCTCCTGCAATTCTTTCTCCCCCTTCTATAGCATTCAACATTCCTCAAGATCTGCCTAATGTTTGGCTGTGGGTTTCTGTAACTGTTTCTATCAGTTGCTGGGTAAAGCCTCTCTGATGACAATTATGCTAGGCTCTTGTCTGCAAGTATAGCAGAATATCATTAGCAGTGTCATGGCTGGGCTCCCTCTCATAGCATCGGTCTCAAGCTAAACCAATCATTGGTTGGCCACTTCCTCAGTTTCTGTCCCATCTTTACCCATGCACATCTTGTAGGTCACCTAAAGTTTTCTATGTATGGAGGTTAATGCAGGTGGATTCCTTTTCCTTAGTGTTCAAGAATCTCCTTAGCTGAATTTGAACATTTTGGGGCCAATTTGTTTTACCATAAAGAATGGGACTCTCAAATAATATAAGACAATTAAGAAAGCTGACTATAAGTCAGTTGCATAAAGGCAAAACTGATGTAAATGTGGATGAGGAAAACTCCAGTTCAATAAAACTCAACTTGACAGAAAACATGCATATCAAAGGACATAAATTTGAACATACAGTGGCAGAAAATTACTTGTTACAAACATGCAGACCCAAAATATGCTTATGCATGCACAGACCTAGGAAGAGGTTTTTATAACAGTAAGTCTCTCTCTCTCTCTCTCTCTCTCTCTCTCTCTCTGTGTGTGTGTGTGTGTGTGTGTGTGGATCCATCTCTATCAACCCATAATCAATCTCCATATTTATTCACAAACCAACCAACCTTTTCTTATTAAAGGAGGCCTAAACTCTCATCAAACCCTTTGTTCTGTGAAACTTTGCTCCTTCTGAGCATTTTGAGCCTCATCTGTCAATACAGTGTCTCTGCCTCTTCCTCCATAGTTATGCTAGAAGACCGCTGACCATCCCCTGACCAGACAAATTACCTTCATGCGATACCGCCCCCTCCCTGGGAATCGATTCACGATCTAGAATACCCTCTCACATCCTCCGCTTTCCATTAATGCTCCGTTCACCCTCCTCAGTGCAGTTCAAGTGATGATTCCCTTTATCTCCTCAGTCAGAATAGGTGAATTCCCTCTCGCTGCTGATGTATTCTTCCGTGTTTTATCATCTAGGCAAACCTACCAGTTCACACATAGCTTCTTGCCGCCATGAGAATCCTACATATGACGATGGCTTACCAAGCACTTGAAGTGGGCTGGACCACTTGACACAGTCAGCTGTGTTCATGTAGTATGATGGTTGAGTCATTCCTAAATATAGACCATCAAGGAGAAAGTGGGATCTGATATCAAGGCAGCAAGGAACAACCATAAACTTGCAATCGTTATTGCTAATCCTATACCTTGGCGGACACCCTTGGGAACTTGGCTTTGCTGAATTAATCTCTAGTCTGACTATTCCAAGCAAAGCAGAGCTCTTTATTGACTCTCAAGTAGTATAGCACCTTCTTTCATTAAGCAGGATGAGTTCTTGTTATATTGTCCTGTGTATTTCTGCAATTTCAGCCCCTTCATCTTTGCAACCCCGCTGATTATTCTGCCTTAAAAACTTTTTCCTGGTGTCATCAGTGATATAAATGGCAACAAGCATATAAATTATTGAATAAATATTTACACTATTTGCACTATTGTAGGCACTGGTAAATGGATGGGTTTTTGTCTCAACTATATAACTCAACTTCCTGCAGCATTTGAGATCATCAACTACTTTTAACTGTTCTAAAAGAGAAAACCCACTCCCATCCCCAGAAAGCTCACCGTCCTCTACTTCTTTCAATTTCAATGAATACTCTGATTTCTTTGGTAAACTTTTCGACTAGTCTCTCAACATTTTCTCTTCTTTCCTCAGTAACTGTGTTCAAACATAAAGGCTTAAACACCACCAGAGTTGTCTCCCTGAACCACCTGCCTGATTCTTTCACAGGCCCTGTGGTCGCCTTTGTCCCTTGGGAATGTGCTCCAAGATTATCAACGAATGCCTGAAATAAAACCACACATACGTGTGTGTGCACAGACATATACACATTGTGTATTTCATACATAATATTCTCCTATGTTAACAGGCAGGCAACACAATCAGCAGAGATACACCAGACAAGAAGGTAGTTCATATCCACAACAAGATAGAATAATACATACCTGTTTTCATGATGCTACCCAGAATGGCACACAATTTTATATTTCTGAATTACTGTTGAAATTTTCCACATAAACATTTTTGGGTAGCAATTGTCTCTAGTTAACCATACCACAGAAATAAATATCAAAGTAGGGGAGGGGATTTTATCTCACAATTGTACAACCCAAACAAAGGCTTCGCTTCATCCTCTAAGCCATTTGTCAACTGGGCACTAGGGTCATCTCTTACCAGATTGCTTAAGAACAGACCTAAATGTTTCCTTTTGTTTCTGGCTTTCATGTTCACACAATTCCATCAGAAAGATCTGTCATCTGTCCCTTATCCACAATGCAGTAACTTCTTGGCACCTGAGACGTCTGTCACAGCTTAAGCCACAATCATCTCCTCACTGGTATGTGCTCTAGAAAGAATAACAGCTAGAATTTTGAAAACTACATATGTGATGGCAAGGATTGTATACAGTAACTCCTATTTTCTCATAGATTGGATAGTGGAGAGCTAGGAGTGATGCCGACATCACTGAGAAGAAGAGGTGCTTCAAGAAATGAGCAGCCACAGCAGTGAGGGCCAGGCTGGTGGAAAGGCAGAATGAGCTGTGGTTGGAGTAAAAGGTCTAAAATGAAATGGAAATTCAAAAAGTAATTGCCCCCTCTTTTTCCTTGAGATTAAAAAATTTCAAAGATAACACAGCCTTTGCCGGATTGTACAACTAAGATGGGAAAAAGCCATTTTGGTGAGAATCACCCCTATGTGAGAATTGTGTCCTGGTTGTAAACTTTGCTGGTAGACATGCTGGTCTCATATGTTGCATTTATTGGTACTAGCAATATGGCCATGAGTGAATGGCTATGTTTTTTTCGCTCTAGCTTCTACAGCATCAAGGCTGTCAAAGTTTATACAGCAATGCACAATGCTCATTTCTCCAAGCCAGTGTCCCTGTCTCTGTCGGAGACCTTGAGTCATGTGCTTATGATTTTAAATAAAACAACCCAGATAAACTGAATTAAAACATCACTGGAAATTTCTGCCTGCTCATCTGTATTAGTTACCTTTCCCTTGGCTGTGGTAAAATACTGTTCTAATTTCATTTCTGTTGCTGTGATATAAAATACTCTGACAAAAAGGGGCTTTGAAGAAGAAGGGGTTTATACACTTTACAATTGCAGGTTATAGCCATAATTGTAGGGACAGTGAGGCAGGGACTCAGCTATATCACATCTACAGTCAAGAACAGAGAGAAACGCATGTGTAGGGAATGATGCCACCCATAGTGGTCTAGGTCTTCTATGTCAATTAACAATCAAGGCAGTCTCTCAGATGCCAACCTGATATTGATATGTCCTCATGAATATTCTCTTCCTAGATGGCTATAAGTTGTAACATGTTGACAATCAAACCACAGCAGCACATTGAACAAAGCAACTTTAAGGAAGCATTTATATCAGTTTACAAGTTGAAAGGTATTCCATCCTGTCAGGGAAGTCAGGGTGAGGGACTTTAGGTAGCTAGTCAAAATACATTTATAGCCAGGAAGCAGAAAAACCAGGAATGCTGGTGCTTATGTATTTTTTCCTATCTTATCAGTCAGACCCTAGTTCATAGAGTGATGATGGGTCTTCCTGCATCAATTATTCTAATCTAGACAATATCTCATACACATGCCCAGAGGTTTGACTCCTAGGTTATTGTAGATCTCTTCAAACAGTCAGCATTAACTTGTATGTGATCTTGAGTCATATCACTAGGTAGAATCAATTTCTCTTAGGCTATACAGAGCTTTCTCACAAACATACACACACATACATATGCACATAAACATAGGAAGACATATATGTATGTGTATGTATGTATTATATACATTCAATAGTCATCTCTGTCCCTGTTCAAGGTATCAATTGTGTTAATAATATTAAGTATGCCTTAAGACCATCAGAGCCATGTCTTTCCTATTTTAATTATTACGGGGCTGGGATGGCTACTTCAATATATATTTTAAGAAAACAAAAATGAGAAATGTTCTTTATGTGATCTGAGGGTCATAAAAATTCACCTAAGTGTCGCGGGTACTGTCGAGTTGGACATTGTCCTTTCATGGGTGTCCTCCCTTGTTGTAATCAATAGAGTCATTCCTGAGATGGGAAACAGTCTCTATGTGATCCCACATAGCACAGACACTTAATTCTCAGTCACAGACAAACCCAGGGTCACTTTATTCTGTAAAAATCAGGACACTAACCTGCAACGTGTTGGAGCTTGAGCTGTTACGGTTTTCCTGTCACCACAGCAGGTTTGAGTCAGTGGAGAATAGGTATGGGACAGGACAAACATCACAGTGGACTTTGGAGTATATAAGACAGCAGTACTATACATCAGAGATGACTTCCCTTCCCTCCCAATGTTATGGGCTGATACTGTAGTTGAGAATTCTGAGGATTTCACTGTGGCTTGGTGTGGGGAGCTCAGGGTAGAGACTTCATCAGGCTTGCCAAATAGAAGTTCTTTTACAAGGCAGTATGCGCTGTTTCCTGGGGAGACAATGAAAGCTGAGGCATCTCTTCTGTGACTGCTTCCTCCTGGAGGCTGGGAAGGTGTGAGAGCGCCCCTGTTCCCAGGTGCACTACTATTGTTTGTGGTGATGGCAACAAGCAACAAGTTGCAGTGGCTTTGCAAACTTCCTGCCAGACAAATGCTTACAAGCCAGCACTGTTACCAAATGTGCCAGCAAGTCACTTGTTACGGCCCTAAGAGGGGAAGCATTTTATAATACTGATTTAACTTTGAGAGAAGAAAAAGCTTCTAAGCCCAAAGAAAGTTATTATGCTTAATACTTCAGCAAGTCATCCTTTGAAAATGTATCTGGAACTAGAAAATAGAAGCGATTTTTCTCCTACTCGGTCACTGAAAGACAAGTATGCCTGTACATCTGGTAAAGGGGTGAGGGTCACTGGAAGCTGTGCTGCCCCTCCTAAAAAGAGAAGGGGACATTGACAGACCAACAGAGACAGAAGCCAACTTCATTGACAAAAGCCCCCTCCATAGGCTGTGTTCCTTGGTTTATTAAGGTTGATCTTGTGGTTTGTTTTTTTTTTTTTTTTTTTTTTCCTCTTCTTTTGGACCTTTAATATTTCTTTCCGTTGCTTTTCCAATAGGAGAGTGGGAAAAAAGGAGTCTCTTGAATATACTTAAATCACAGTTTGTCGCTAAGCGATGTCAGTACTTACTGTTTAAGGCTCACAGCCTGGAAGACAGTAAGGAAGTCCCCTGAGGCTTAAAGGAAGCATCCTAAGATAGCTTGACTCTCAGAAGGTGTGGAAATAAGACCTGTTGACAAGTGCTGATTCTTTCCAGAGCTGAGATTGCACTTGAGTGAATTTCACAGGCGTTTGTATCCTACTTGTCACTTTGTAAATGACTTGGAAGATTAGCATAGCCATATAAATACCAACAGGCAACTAAGCATTGCATTTCTATTGAGCCTTTGGGAAAAAGATTGCCTTCCTTTCCTAAATAACATTTTCCCCAGGCAGCTTTACTAGGAGATGCCATCCTCGGTGTCCACGTTCTGTGCTGCATTGTGATGAGTGCGGCTGTGCAATTATTGACAAAATACTCATTATCCAGTAACTGATCGTGGAGAGATCATTTGGTGGTTAACGGGACATACAGATTTTGCAGAGCATCTGAGTTTAGTGGCCAGCACCAGTGTTACACAGCTTGTAACCATTTGGGACTTTAGCTTCAGGACATTGGCTATCTTCTGAGCCTCCCAACACCCACACTCACACACATAATTAAAAATGAATCTCAGAGAAGCAGCCCGTGATGGATCCCATTATAGAACAGCAGCCATGGGTGCATCTGTATTGGGTCAGGTTGTGAACAGAGTAAAAATACTGCTTTGCTTTGACCATGCTCAAGACAAGATTAGCATTACAAAGAGCTATTAACCCTCCCCCCACTTTTGAGACAGGATCTCTCTTCAGGCTGTCCTGAAACTGGCAATTGAGATGATATGTCCTAGCCTTCACAGAAATCCATCTGCCCTTCTCCATCTCCTGAGTGGTAGAATTCAAGGCATGTATTACCATACCTGCTCTAATCTATTCACTTTTAATGAATGGACAAGTAGCTGTGTCCTCCCCTACCACACAGGTACAGGGTGAATAATGTTTTTATTAAATTCAATGTGAGCTAGAGATAGATGCTCCCTTTCAGGTATGACCCATAAGCCACCTGGGCAAGGTCTGCTCCTATCTTTCTACTGATGGAGGGATGCAGCTTCTGAAAACCACGAACAGGTGAACTCCCTTGGGAAGACAGGCTGCAGCCATACCTGGTGAACAGTGGCAACCAAAACAGGTAACTGGGCATCTGTTAGAACTCTCCCATTTTCTTACTGGATACAGGCAGATTCAATCAGGCTGCCCTGCCTAACACTGTTTGGAGGAGAAGCTGAGAGTTAAGTGGCTAAGGGTCTGGGATGAATGCTGCTGTTGGGTCTATGTGCACCAAACACTTTGTACTATTATCTTAGCTAGTTTCTTTGATTCGGGTCTCTAGGCAGCTAAGCATGGTGATAGACTTATTAAAGTATCTCTTATATTCTAAGAATTAGAAGCTTTTTCAGGACCTCAAAAGACTCATAATGCTCTTTGCTTAACCTGTCCTTAAGAGAACAATGTGACAGCCAGTCTTCCTTGCTTTGATCTCCCATGTTTTGGCTCTTAAAACCTAATTTAATGCATAGCTTTAATTTTAAGTCATGGATTTTTTTCTCTGCTCCTGACCTTCAGTAATGCATGGGTGTTTGTGCATAGTAGTAAATAAATGCTTGAAACAGCAAATATGTTATAGGCAATCTTATAAAACTAATATCCACCATAAACACCAGAAGCTGCATTTGGATATTGCCTGGTAACCTGTTTGTTTTTTTTTTATCTTGGTCAGGTTGGGTCAGTTGAAGTCAGTAACTTAATCCTTTGGGGAACTGATTAGTCCTCATTTCTTCCCCATGGGATGCTTTCTGTGTTGTCCAGTAAAAGAGAGCAAAGGCCATTGTTGGGATCAGATTAATAAGAGAGTTTTTAAACATGCCCAGATTCACAGCTGCATACAGATAGACCAGAAACCACAAGCTACAGAGAGATTAAAGACAGAGTGGTGAAGAACTCAGGTCCTGAGACCATTTTAGGGCCACACTGCTCTCAGAAGGAAGTCTTTGATTTCTTGCCTGGATATGACACCAACGAATATCAGACTCTGGTTTTCTCATTAATTCATTTAGCCAAATGCAGCAAAGGACAAATTGAGTAAAGTTTACAAACAGTGTGCGACTCCAAACATAATCTGGGTTTCCTGGTCATTGCTTCCCTCCTCAGTGAACTATCAGTGGGAGGGATGATTCAGACATGTCATTCCACCTGCTGTCTGCACTTGCCTGCCCTCAAGTTTTCTGCTTCACCTAATCCAAAACAGGTCCATGGATTTCTGCATTTCAATTCAGAGCATATTCTGTTTGCTTTCTGAAATAGAGTTAGCTGTGTATGTGGCAGAATTCTCCGGGCCCTGGGCAACTGTCACTTAAAATCTCATTCTGGAAATGTGACATCCTCCAGTTCAACCACTTGGACCAGAACGTCTGCTCCTGGTGCCTTCATCTAACCCTGTTTTCTTCTCTTTTCATTGAAACTGTATGAGATAGGGCAGCGTGTGTCAATCACCTGTACTCAGTAAGGAAATGACAGAGCTCTAATGGATGCCCAGTTCCCATGGTTGCTACAGCTCACCAGGTGTGGCTACAGAGTCATCCCAAAAGAGCTCAGCTGTCCTTGATTTTCAGCAGCAGAGAAATGTAGTAGGTAGTAGGTAGGTCATGCCCAGGTGGTTTATGGGTAGCACTTTTCATTGGCTCACACTGAATTTAATAGAGCCCTTTCCATGTCATTTCTAGCATCAGAACAAAATGATCATGTGCCTTCGAAAAAGAGGAAGGACATAGCTATTTGTGGGCACAAGTTGTCTTCCAATCACTGCTACCAGTGACTTGTGCATAAAATCAACATGCACATAAAAATTTGGGTGAATTTCAGAAGCCACTCAACGTGGTTCATTGTGAGGGTCATTTGTAGGTCATCTGATGGTCGTAAGGAAGACTGGCATAACCAGGATTTGAAGATCGTCCTTGTTGGGTGAACCACCTCATTGTCATCACTGCTCCTCTCAGGCTTCAGTCAAATTAAGGCAATTGAGATTTTTTTTTTTTTTTTTTTTTTTTTTTTTTTTTTTTTTTTGCTGAAGCTCTTGACTTCCTAGTTTAGAGTAAATTGAGAAAATGCTCTGGGGGGTCACTTGAAAGTAGTGTGAACAGCTCTGAATCCTTAATGACCTCTTGGGCAGAACTGCAGGTGACATAGAAGACACCAGAGCCCTGCACCCTTCTGAACTGTTTAGTTACATAGCTGCTTGCTTTTGGTTTATACAGTGGCTTATTTTTTTTGTGCTTCTTGACTGTTTCTTTACCTTGATGAATATGTCAGCTTTAAGACTTGCAAGAAAGAACTGGTACACTGTTTTTTGGGGTTTTTGTTTGTTTGTTTTTTGTATATTTTTTTTAATCTCATCCTTGGATGGATCATCTAATTCATTTGGGTTGATCACATTATTATTTTATTATCAGCTACTATTGTTTGGTCAGGGAAGAAAGACTCTATTTAGACAGGTTTGTTTTTAATTCATGGCCTCCTGAGTCCTGGGACTATAGGTATATGTTCTTCTATGTATGGTGATAACAGTTTTTAATGTGACAATTTTAGAGATCCTGAGCAGGGATATCACAAAAGAAATAAGTACTTGTTAAAATACTTTGAGTAATTAGTAGGTAAACATGAAGAAGGCATTCTTTATCACTCTCTAAGAAGTAGGGTAGTTGCAGGTATAAAATGGTGAGATAGGGAGATAATTTGGATTCAGCCTTCTAGATAGGTTCAACCTAGACACGTTAGGAAGTATAGGCCACATTCCTATGTTCTAGAGTTACATTAAACCCTGATACCTTTAAATACATTATTTTAAATAATGTGTATGTATGTTTTATGTATATGTGTTTGTTTGTGAGCACAGATGCATTCAGAGGTCAAACGCATCAGATGCTTTTGAAACTAGACACACAGGTTCTAGTGAGCCTTTGGGTATAGATACTGGAAATTGAAATCAAGCATTCTTCCAAGAGGTATCTGTTCTCCAATCCACTGAGCTGTCTTGCCAGCCCAAACCTTGGATCTCAAATTACATTTCTTTTTTGACAACTGTATTTATGGCTGACCAGGGAGGTATAGTAGACTCACTTGAAGAAAATTTCTTTATGTTATTAAAATAAAGCCAAACCACACTCACTCATGCAAGTGCATGTGTGCTTTGAAATTTCTATAGTTTGTTCTCCAAAGTTCGGGGAGAGGTATACCCTCAAGAACAGCTTCATTGATGAGAAATTTAACTTGAGCCACAGGTGTAAGGTAAAGTTTTCTGTGAGTTTCCTTAACCAAGAAAGATGTGTGATGCTTCTTAGATCACACTAGACAAGCCATAAGTACCCAATCACCAGCACAGCAACTATATTACATCCAGGATTGTGTTTCAGTGGCAAAAGAATGAAGCATGCTTGCCAATCTATATTCCTAGTGTATATAAAGATTTTGGAAGAGGTCACAGTGCCCTTAAAATAGGGAAAGGGATTGTCTACAAATTCCCTTGTGTTGAGAGGCCAGGTCTGGCTTTCAGTCAAGTGCAGTATCATAGCATTCATTAAAGAGACAGGTGGCTGGACAGAGGCTGAGGCCATTTAATTCCTACTAAAGTTTAACATTTCCTGTCTCAGGATGGAATTTCACCACAAGTCAAATATTGAATAGAATGAGCAACCTTCTTCAAACCCTGAGTTAAACTAAAATAAGAGAGAGCAGAAGAGGGAGAGGAGCAACAGGCTCTAGCATGTACTTTTGTTGTACTTCAAGATCAATTTCAATTAAAGACAGTTCATAATGGAGTAGGCCGAATGTTTTCATAATGACCAGCTGACAGGGACAATGGCTATCAACTTTAAATAGTAATATCCTGTGCTACCCCACAGTTACCCAGCAGAGAAACCTAGCAAGACTAAGGGTACGTGACAATTTGTGCATAATTTTCTGGTATGCTTGAGGGGATCACTTACTGGTATCATTCCTGAATTTACAGATAATAAATCCTTATTAAGGTAGGCTCTGGTAACTTGGAATTTGTACTGTTTTGCAGAAGTTGAATTGTTAGATAAAACTCTAGGCATCATAAACCAAACAGAATTTGAATCTGACATTCTTGGAATTAAATATCAACAGCAGCATATGTCATCCCATCTATAGCACCTCATTTTCTTTTCTTTTCTGGGTTTGCTTTTTTTCTTTTCTTTTTCTTTTTTTTACAGGTTCAGAGGTTCTGTTTATTATCATCAAGGCTATAGCATGGCAGCATCTAGTCAGACATGGTGTAGGAGGAGCTGCGAGTTCTACAATTTCCTATGAAGTCTGCTAAGACAGACTTCCAGGAAGCTAGAATGAGGATATCAAAACCCCTGCCCATAATGATACACAAATTTTATCAAGTTCACAACTCCTTATAGTGCTACTCTATGGGCAAAGCACATGTAAACCATCACAGAAACCGTGAAAAGGTACTGTCAGGAGCAGACATGCCTCTTAGTCAAATATCTAACAATAATGAAATGATTACAAATGCCATATTTTGTGGACTTCTGATGTTTTCAAAGACCATCTATATAAAGTATATCTGAACTGTTAAGCCTTGACTTTTCTTAGCTAATTATATTTCTTTTTTTTACTTTATTTTAAAAAACAAAGATAAATTTACAAAATTTCAGCATTTTTGCATAAAAGTATACAAATACATTTTTTAAGGTTGTAATTAAGTATTTGTGGGTACATATACATACACATGTATATATGTAACAATAATATAGGAAAAGAGGCTATTAATTTGAGGGGATATGAGAGAGACTAGGAGGGGCTGTAGGGAAAAAAGGGGGATGTGATACAGTTCTATTTTAATTAAAATATATTCTTTTTGTTGTTGTTAAACTTCACACAGTCTGTGAGTTGTTTCTGGGGTGTTCAGAGCTTTCTGAGGTTAGTATCCCATTATCAGTGACTGCATATTATGTCTGTTCTTTTGTGACTGGGTAATCTCATTCAAGATGATATTCTCTAGATGCATCCATTTTCTTAAGAATTTCGTAAAGTCATTGTTTCTGATAGCTGAGTAGTACTCCATTGTGTAAATGTACCACAATTTCTGTATCCATTCATCAACTGAAGGACATCTGGGTTCTTTCCAGCTTCTGGCTATTATAAATAGAGCTGCTATGAACATTGTAGTGCATGTATCTTTGTTGTATGTTGGAAGCGCCTCTGCGGAATGCCCAGAAGTGGAATAACTGGGTCTTCAGGTAGTTTTCTGGATTTGCTTTCTTGCCCAAGGAATATGGAGAAAGTAACACTAACCCATAATATGGCATAAACATAACCATCCCTATCTTGTAATGCCTGCTGTTCAGGAACCCATCCAGTGCACACCTGGGTCCACAGTCAGGCAGGTAATGATGGATTGATGAAGAATCATGACTTACAGAGCTCAACTCTTTGGTTAGAAGCTGGTTCAACCTCTTTGCTGTTTCTGTAACAGAATATATAAGATGTAAAAGAAAGTGGATGATTAAGGTCACATGTGAAAGAGAAAAATTTTAAACACCTTCACAGTAATTAACAATTCCATGAAGCCAACAAATTAGTACTGTGAGGCAAAGGGATGAGAGACATCACTTTTTTAATGGCCAGACAACTCAATGAAGGTCCTTCCATCTGTCCACAGTGTTACTGTGGGGTAAGACTTCAACATTAGTGATGTCCTCAAGTCTGGAATCCTATGTTTAGTACATCATCTCAACAGCTTCTACCATTTTGAACACACTAGTAACTGCTGGCCTATCAACTATGAAGAAAAGCAGCAGGATATTTTAAACATTGACATGAGAGAGTTGTTGTACTCTTACTAGAGAGTACAATGTATCTTGTGATCTTAGTAGTATAAACTGTATCTTCTTGTACTCTTACCAGCATACAATGCATCTGTGAAAAGACCAGAAAGAGCCAGCTGGCTATGGTTCTTACAGCCAGGCCAAATGGAAAACTGTGTCTTGGACAGAAGAATAATTGACATATTTTACTACAAACTGGTACATTTTGTATCTCGGGCATCGTTAATTTTATCTCAACAGACACATTCCTGAAAAATCTTATTTATTTAACATTTGCTTATCGTTTGAATGAATTGTGTGGTATATTGGTAGCTATTTTCTGATTTTCTCCAGTGTTTTCTGGAGCCTTTCAGTTTAAAGATGTAATGCATTTGCCATTTTATTTCTTTATACTGTCCTCACACCCTGCAGGCTCCTTCCTTCTCAATTCCCTTTTCCTTAAAATGATGCATTTTTACTCCTTAATCAGCTGGATTCGAAGGGATAGAGCTTGATCACTTAGACCAACTGTTCTTGACTTGTGGGTTGCTGCCCCTTTGGTTGTCACATGTCAGATGTCCTGCATATCAAATAATTATGATTCATAACAACATTGAAGTTATGTAGGAACAACATGTGGATGCTGGGAACTAAGCCTTGATCCTTTCAAAGAGCAAGTGCTCTTAATCACAGAGCCATCTCTCCAGTCCCTACACATTCACAGAATTTTTGAGATAACAGCAGTTAAGGCCTCAATGTTCTCTCAAACCCATGCAGCCTTTCTGAAAGTCAACACATATGTACAAAGAGCATCATGCACATCTGTAATTGATGATTCTTAAAGCCAGTTCAAAGCATATCTATCTATATCTATCTATCTGTCTGTCTGTCTGTCTGTCTGTCTATCTATCTATAATGTATACATCATTAGCCAACCTAACAGCCACCAAGAAATGTGTTCATTGCATATAATAAAGAAGCATTTTAACCCAGTAGCATATTTATCCCTCCCCTGTCATGAGCAAGCACTATAAACTCTCTAGACATAGGTTGGCATGCTCCCTATCTGGCTGACATGAAATGTAGGAGGAGGAAATTATCAGAGACTAGGGAAGCTGCAGTTACTGCCAAGGAATTTTCATTCTGGCAAGCAGATCCAGAATCCACGGAACTAGAAACATGTTGGCAGCAACAGGAGAATGCTTCAAGGTGACAAAATGGGTCAGGATGAAAAAAAAAACTGTAAGTCAGAGGAACTCAGTGAATATTTCTGGCTTTGGATGGTTTCTTTGAGCAACTGGGCATCAGAGTGATATTCTAGAACAAGTTCAAAGGGACAGAGGATCTGGACTGGTCATATTAGCTCCTCACGCCTTGAGCAAAGAGGTACACTGTGAGGTTCTTTTCTATTTTTTTTTTTTTTTTTTTTTTTAGTTTCAAAAGAATAAGAAAGTTCTTCATAAGTCAGGAAAGCATGGAGAAAGACATGCACTGCTGAGAAGTTGGTGTTATCTTTGTATTACTGTGACAAAATACCGGGGACTGCAAATTAACAAAGAGAAAAGGGTTTGGGAGTTTATCGTGTTAGAGATAACAGTCCAGAACAGCTTAGTCTCTTAGCTGAGCTTGGAGCATGGTAGTTCATCATGGCAGGAGCATGTAGTGGAGGAGCTAGAACAACCGTTCATATCGGGGGTTAGAGCAGTGATTCTTAACCCTCTTCATGCTGTGACCATTACAGTTCCTCCCATAGTGATAACCACCAAACATAAAATTGTTTCATTGATACTTCATAACTGTAATTTTGATACTGTTGTGAATTATAATGCAAATATACAATATGCAGGACATCTGATATCCAAAACAGGATGCAACATATGGGTTAGGAATTGCTCGGTTAGAGCAAAGACACAGAGAGAATTCAGGTGTTGTGGCACACACCTTTAAGCCCATCCATTCATAATGCTTCTGAGAATGGGTCAATGAGATATTAATGGTTTCATTGGTGGTTCCATATGGGACAAAAAGGTGGGGCATTTGGCAGTTCTATAATTTATCATAAGCTTGTAGTCAATTAAGAATACCCCAGATATTTAAAGGTAATGTAATGTATGATGTAAAACCAAGGAAACAAAACATGGTCTTTGATACCAAAAGGATTAGTTTCACCGGGTTGTAGTCTATAAACCAGGCAATGACAAAATCATGCATCTGTATTGTAGTGGAGAAGGCCTGAGGTCTGCAGGAGCATGAGAGTGGGACCTCTATGTCTGTCATCATTGGAGAATAGAAGTGGAGGGTCTGAAGATGACATTTTATGCTGACTACTGAAGGTTAATAGACATATGTGATGCAAACAAGATGTTACAGTTCAAGATGGAATGATGAGGGATGGGGAAGAATTTCTGTAGCAGGAATGATATGAACTAGTTGCAGGAACAAGCAGAGCATATGTGTGAAGATTCCCTCCCCATATGTCTGGTCCTTCAGCTGTCAAGATTGCCTGAGAAATGTAAGGTACTGAACTACTCTGAGCATCTCTTTTTATAGCATTAGGCAATGAAAATAATAAATGTGTCTCAGAGAAGTCGGCATATGTTAAGTATAAGACTAATTGCAAGGCTAAATGGAACATTCATATTGGTACCTGAAGAAATCTAATGATGGAAGAAAGCCATTTCCTTTCTACCCAAGAAATTACATTATGGAAATTGTGCCTTCAGAATGAATTAATAGGTTACTTTAAAAATCCCAATGCCCAGAAAACAAATGCATAAATTAAATATCACGAGTAAGGTTAATATTAAAGTAACATTTGTTCTGCTTATGGGAGGAAGGGGTTCATGAGGGAGGTGACAGTGGGTACAGAAGGAGCTTTAAAACTGGCAAAGAGGATTGCCCACATATGCCTGAGGGAGCTGAGGTCTACTAAATTGCTCACCAGTGGTGCCAGTGCTCTCTAGCCAGGGCTGGCTCACCATTAACCCTTGTCTGGGGAGGTGGTAGGTGTGCTGGCAATCTTTGATGAAAATACCAATAGGCTTAAAGGTCACTGCACACTTACACAACTTCGGATGAGGAGTGAATCACATACTCAGGTGACTTCGTCAGAACCTTCTCCCCATTTTAACTTGTAAAATAAAGGCTAGAACTGGTGATTGGGCAGGGGAATGGAAGGTGGAGCTGTAAAGGTTGAGAGGGAAGGGACTAAGGAGGAAGAGCAGGTAGAAGGAAAATGGCATAGAAGCACATGGCCTGGAGAAACTGCACGTTATAAGAAATCTCATAACTGGGGGATAGAGTAGTGTAGTGGTAGATCTGCCCAGTCTAGGTGTGTAGCTTGTATTCATATTAATTAAGTTCTGTTTTCTTTGTATGGGCTTATTTGTGTTGGAGACATTACTACAACACCCCTCCCTTCATAGTACATTTCTCACCTGTCTTAACAAGCCCAGCTGGGTGGAGATGGCCACTGTGGAGCTCAGGGACATCACCCAGTGACTATCAAGCCCCAATGACTTCCAGAAGTGCCTTCCTTTGCCTTTCTCAGGAGCAAAGGAGCATATGTGCTCTAAAATGAAAGGTAGGTGGAAGGGAGAAAATAACGTACTAGAAAGGGTTTTATTTAAATATGCAGAGAAGTTCTGTCTACTCTGGTACTTCTGCCCTTTTGGATTTACTTCTGTTGCTAGATGTGCCATGCTCTCTAACTTCATGTGTTTCGATTCATTACTATGGTATTTTGCCTGAGTTCTGATTTTTGAATAAAATATCCTCTCTAGGAAAAAAATGAAAAATAGGTTATTGAGAGAGAGAGAGAGAGAGAGAGAGAGAGAGAGAGAGAGAGAAAACATGTACACACACACACACACACACACACACACACACACACATAATGATTTAAAAATTCTTCCACCCTAAATTTTGACCTGAATATTGCCTCATGCCTCACTGAGGAAGTTTTGGGTTCCTTATCATTCAAACATACACCTTCTTTAGTTCCATTTGCCTCTACACTTGCCACCATCTCCCATACACAACTGTGATTCCATTTTAAGACAGAACCACTAATTCACCATCCACTGCATAGCACAACATCTGCACCATAAAAGGTTGTTTAGGAAGTAGGTACCCAGGGTTCTCATTGCTATTTATCCTAATTGTTTTTTTTCCCCAAATTTACTTCCTTCATGATTACATGATACATACTCTACCTTTCCTGAAAAATCTTCATATAACTGTATGTAACCTTTCACTGAGAACTGAAGGTAGCTAGAGCTTGGTGTGGCTTCCCTTCAGTAGTACTTTGATGACTTATTTTTTGTGGACTTCAGAGTGAGGGTTGAGAGAGTATTGGCCTAAATTTGAAACCAGGTAGAAAAAAATTCATTAGGACAGTTTTTAGAGGCAACAATTAGATCTACAAGATAGGTCTACTGTTAGATCTATTAATACCGTTTTCTATTTCTTTTCTCTTTTTTTTTTTCTTTTTTTTTGAACTAGAGTCTAAATGTGTATTCTAGGCTGTCCTGAAACTCATTTTGTTAAATAGCTGGCCTCAAATTTATAGATCTATCTGTATCTGCCTTCCCTGTGCTGGGATGAAAGGTCTTTGCCAACACACCCAGCTGATATGTGTATTATTTTTTTTTAATGGTTATGAAACCAGTGTTTAGGATGGTTATTTTCTGGTTCTCATCATCTGGTTAAAATGAAATCAAGACAATGAGATCTTGCAGAAGTAGCAAAAAAAATGATATTTAAAAATGTGGTAGAACAGGGTCATCCTGTTATGAATGCCAGGACCCATGAGCGAGAGAACTCAAAGGCTTAGACGGATGAGTTAGTTACTAAGGCTTGTTTTGGTTGTTTTCTCTTTTGAGAGACTGTTTTTAAATTATATAACCTTACCTGCATGGTGTGTGTTCCTTCCCATAATTCATCTAATTTTTTAATGCTGCATTTCATTATATAACCGTGGATTAGAACTCACCATGTATATCATGGTAGCCTGGATCTCACAGAGCTGCTTTTGACTCCTGAGTGCGAGGATTTAAAGCATAAGCTACACACCCAATACTAGATGTTAGTAATAACAGGAACACCCAATTATGAAAATGCATAAGATAGCAAGTGAGGAATTCTCTACAAAAATTCACTTAGAGGACAGAGTTTGTCTTATAACACATGCACTAAAATTGTTTAGGATGTTTTGCTATCCCCATATCTCTTATCTATACATAACTGGAGTTAGAATCTATGTTTGACAGTGATTAATATGGGAAAAATATATTCCATTGTTTGTAGAGTGGTGTGCAAACAGTTTGATGCAGATAGGGTGCTAGGTTGATGGCAGGTTGCTAAAGGCATTGTTTCAAGAGGAATGTATGTACAGAGCCCATGTAGGTAAGGGTCCTAGGCTGCCAAGTGCCATATTTTCAGAGGGTTGTGTATAACCCAAACTAAGCAGTAATTGTGAAATGTTTCCCTAAAACACTTATTTCACAGCACTGCTTTTTCCCACTTCTCCTCTAGTTCAGAGATACAGGTTTGTACATGGGATTGTCTTTTCTTCTCTCCCCCATCTCTCCTTCCTCAGGCTTCCCTCTTCCTTCCTTGTTTCTTCTCTTCCTTCCATCCTCCCTCTTTTTCTGTCTCTTCCTTCTTTGTCCTTTCTCTTTATTCTCTTCCCCTATTTTCATCCCTTCATTCTGTTTGTTGACTCAAATCCTTCCTTTCTTGTCTGATTGTTTATATATATGTCTATATATTATCATATAATTGCATCATTTACCCCTTCCATTCTTCCCATTGTATTCTTAAAAATTCCAAATCTATTTTTAATTGTTATAAATATATCTGTACTTATATAATGTATATTCCTAATTATATTAATACAATCTACTTAGTGTATAAATACATGTGCTACTCAACACACACATACACACACATATTTGTAGATATATGATTTCAAGGCTTCCCATTTGATCTTGGATGTTTATGTTTTCTTCCATGGGCAAGACTCTCCATACACTGTCAGGATTCCTTAGTAGCTTGAGGTTCATATGGAACCACAAGACTCCAGATAGTCAAGACAATCCTGAGCAAAGTCAACAATGCTGGAGGGATTCCCATTCAAGATCTCAATATATATTACAGAGTTATAGTAATAAAATAAGATGTTCAGTCACAAAGTGGAACAATAGAACAAGATCCAAGACCTAAACACGAATACATATAACTTCAGCCATTCATCTTCTTATCAAGATGCTATAAACTAACTCTAAATAGATCAAAGACCTAAATATAAAACCCGAAACACTGAAAATGCTAGATATCGATGTAAGGAAGGAATTTCTGACTCCATTTTTCCAAAAATTAAGGCAACTGACAAGTGGGACCCTGTAAAACTCAAGACTTCTTACAGCTAAGAAGCAATCATGCAAAGAGGAACTCCATGGGAAGAAGATGGCTTTCAACTGTACAGCTGACAGAGGGTTAATATGCAGAACATGTAAAGAACTTAAAAGCCAAAGAGTCAAACAAAAATCCTTTCAAAGCTCAGGATTTGAACAGAGTTCTCAATGGCTAAGTGATGTCTCGAACATTGTTCATTGTTCTACCAATCATAGAAATACAGATCCAAACAACTCTGAGATTTACTGTAACCCCAGTCAGAATGGCAAAGAACAGAAAAACAACCAACAAATGCTAGAGGGGATGCAGACAAAATGGAACCCATATTTGCTGTGAGTGGGATTTCAAACTAGTACAGCCATATGTTCAGAGAACTGACATAAGCTAGAAAATAGAAACAACCTTAATATCCTTCAACTGAGAAAGGGCTAATGCAATATGGTGCATACATGGAGTGGATCAGTATTTGCAACAACAGTCTGAAGTCCCTGGGTCCATCTTTCAGATATGAGTATATAACCTGGAGTCACAGCACAGACTCTTTTGGATTTTGGGAAGTTGCTTATGCTGACCACTGGCTTTCTACTTAGCCCAGGCTGGTCTCAGCCCTATAGTTCCACTACCTCTGTCTCCTGAGTTCTCTGATTACAGGCACCTGACATCACACTCAGTGTCTTCTCTCAACTTGTGTGCATAGAACATTCAGCCTGCAAACACCATTTCAGTGAGAATGGAGCTCTTTCTTCATAGACCCCACCAGGTTCTACCATTAAGTTTGAGGTTGCAAATCAGCAACTGGCATGTCCCCTGAGCGAATTGGAGAGGTAATGTAGTTCCCATGCACAAAAGATGACAATCCACTTCCTTTGCCTAGGGTCAGAGCCGATATAAAAATTAAAAAAATATTTTTTTATCAAGCTGCAGCCAAAGGCTAGGAGACCTGACTCTAAAACCTGTGGTTAAAATTAATTTCGGTGAACCTGACCCATCTCATTTGCCTCTGAAAACAGGTGCCTAGTCTTACTTCATGATCCTCTCTCTGGCACTCAGACCTGTGTGTACCATAGCCCAGGTCTCTAGCAAGCTTCAACATCTTGTGTTCCTTTCACATGTGCTTATTGTGGATGTGTTAACAGGGTAATGGGCAAGTGATAGGTCTTCTGTTCTGCTGGTAATTATCTGTGACAGGCGGTATTCCAGGCTGCCGCAGGAAGGAGAAAGATCACCGTCCCTGAGACTCCTTCTGTCAAATGAAGATGTCTTTATTAGGGGGTCACTGTGAACCAGCAAAGGAACTTGCAGTGTCATGACAGGCCATGGACATGTACATACAGGGCTTATCGGCAGTGCAGATCGCCCTGCTGTCTTTTTGTTTGTTTGTTTTGGTTCCATAATTTCTGATAGTCAGAAAGTGAAAGTCACTTGGAACAAACTCACGTTTGGTGGATCACTTGGGTTAGTACATCCCTATGCTCTGGCATTCCATGCCAAGCTGCAGCTGAGCAGTGGAAGCCTCCGTCTTCTAGCTGGCATCCCAGGCACTAACTAATCAGCATGCAACAGACAGAGACCTCATCTGCAGGAGGGAAATGATATTTTGTCTTGAGGGTTATTGAATGGCCTCTCAACTTTTTCTTTAGGTGAATGATATTTAGCCCATACTCACATGGGCTCAAGAATTATTAAAAATTAGTCAGTATTCACAAAATATGAAGAGTGATCCTAAAATAATTTCTCAGAGTAAGGGGAGAATTATAAACAGGAGCGCATTCATTTCTATCTGGAAGACATATTAATACCTTATGTCAATTTCTCAAATTGTTAAGTGCAGGGAGCTTAGGATATTAAGTGCTTCCAATATCCTATAATTGGAGGAATTCTCTGTACATGTGAATAAATAATAAATGAGGATAGAAATAAGTTGTAGTCAGCTATGAAAGCATTTAATACACTACAATGATACCATTTTCTTGAAATGTTTTTGAATTATACATTTGGGCCAACATGTACAAGTTGAATTCAAATACAGTGATATAGCATATTGTCTTCATCTTACTGATTTGGACTCAGGCTGCTCCAAAATACTGTATCTGTATGAATAATAAAGACCTAGGCAACATTTATTTTTCCTGTATCCAGTTCTTGCCAGTCTATATGAGGAAGACATTATGGTCATTTACAGAAAGGGCAAGTGAGACAGAGAAGGTTTAACATTTTGCTCCAAGCCAGGTGATCATAGCTGTAAGTAAAATGTCATAAGCACTTTTGTCAGAGTCAGGATCCAACAGGCATGCATGAGCAGCTAGCATTAGAACCCAGTGCACCTGTGACCTACCTTTAGCTCTTAGGTATCAGTGCCTCAGGAGCCATACTTAAAAAATGGGTCCCCAGGAGCTTTCTAACTTCCTACCCACGAGACAACCATGGTCAATTCTGTTTACAGATTCTCTCAGCTGCTCCCTTGGAGTCTCAAAAACAGTTTGCTTCTTAATGCATCATCCTAGTTCCAATTTTGACAATGTGTAGATCCACTCTCCCGACGTAAGCTAATTTAGCTGCTTTACACTCTTGCTGGGTCAGTATTCTGTGTTTCTGTTAGTATACATGTGTATGAAATGACCATGGGTAGATTATAGGACACACAAGGCTCTTTGTTCCCCTTAACATTAATAATTATGTTCTTAATTAAATTACTATGTACCTTTCATAATTTACTCTTAAGTTCCATCTTATGAAGTAGATGCCCTGAAAGATATTAGCTGTTTACCTTAACTCCTCTATGTCTAGTTCTATTGATTTCTAGGCTCTCTCACAACTTGTGCCATGGGATGCTCTTTGCCTCTCTCTGTGGAAGGGAACCCTGGATTTTGGCACATTATCTCTGTTATTTCTTATATTACTGGTCTAGCTTGGTGAAACATGTTATAGAGTTGTCAGATGGAAAAGTTTTGCAATTGTCTCTCTCAGAAAATGTTGACTGCATATTTCTTCATTGCTCACATACATGGAATATAATGAACAAAATATAAATGTTTTCAAATTAATTTACCTCCATTTAAAACTAGCGATTTAGATACTTTTTTAATTCTATAAACCCATTTTGTCTTCAAAATTTTAAGGCATTATTTCAGGTTAGGATATGATAGTTCAAAACTCCAATGTTTTTCTGCTTCCTGTTCCTTTAGGCTACATAGTGACATAGTATACTGCTCAGTTTCAATTGTCAGTTTAACACAGCCTAGAATCACCTGAGAAGAGAGTTTCTGTTAATTATTTTTCTAGATTACGTTAGCCTATGAATATGTGTGCAGTGGATTAGCATGATACCTAATTAATGTGGGGAAGCCCTGGCTATTGTGGGTCATATAATTCCTTAGGCAGGAAGTTCTGAATGGTATAAGAAAGGAAAAGCTAGCTGAAAGTAAGCATGTACCACTAAGGGATGTGATGATCTCTCCTCTCCACTCCTGTCCTCTCCTTCTCCCCTCTTCTCTCCCTTTCTCTCTTCTCCTCTCCCCCTCTTTCAGATATGGCTTGACCAGATGCTTGAGTTCCTGACTTGACTTTCCTGAAACAAGGGGCTGCCACTAGAATTATAAACCAGATAACCAGATAAATACTTTTTTTTTTACCCTATTCTTGTTTTTTTTTTTTTTTTTGTCAAAAATGTTTTTCTATCACAGCAATGGAAATGAAACTAGATCAAACTGGTTTCACTTTCTTTTATTCTGATGGGATGATACTCAGTGGACTGTTTCATTCTGAAACTCATAAACTTTAAATGTGCAAGTGTCTTGCTTTATGACTTTGATGAATCCTGTATTCTTTGGCTTATATATGATTTGCATTCCAGTTTTATTACTTGCTCTCTCGGGACATTGAAATTTTTTTATTAGTTTTCATGCTCATGTATGTACATGCCTTTATATGAAAATTTCTCATTTGGACTCCTAACACTTTCTCCTTTCTTTTGGTTCTACTGTCTTTCTCTAGATGAGAGCATTTTTTCCCATCAGTGTTCTCAGAAGATACCATTGATGTTTCAGAGGATCTTGTTTTTGTCTCATGAGGTTCTTGCATTTTTCATCTTTGGATATTAGTGTTGATGCATGAAGTAGGTTCCTGTGTCTCCCTCATAATATGTGTCTGTTGAGTTGTTTTGGTTTCTGCTTCTTATCATAGATGTTTCCCATGATTCGCCCTGGCTTTCCACCTGTATTTAAAAGCTGAGCAGGGAAACTGTAACCTCTAATCTCTGGTGTACAGTTTGGCCACGGACTTCAGCTGGGCCCTTCTTTTGGGAATCACCTGATTGCCAGTATTATATATTTATATTTTTGTCAGATTGTTGGGAATACTCTTCAATACATGTGCACAGGCAGTGTAGGCCACAATTAGTGCTCAGTATGGCTTTCTTCTTCTCCTGAGAGTCAATAGTGAGTCTCCATTGAATTATATGCAGTGTTTCTGAGGACCAAAGATCAAACTCCCATCTTCTAGGGCACTGGGGTCACAGCCATTTGACAGGGCCGAATGAGGAAGAACTGATTGGTCATATAATTATTAAATAGACATTAGCTCCCTGTCTGTCAGTCCTTATGCTTTCCTTTTGTCTTGTCAACTTGGTTATTTCTTTTTCTTCCTGTGCTACACTTGACATTTTGCTTTCATTGTCTGAGGAGGTAGGCACTACCCCTTTTTTCTAATCTCTGATTTTCAAAATTCTTATCCTCTGTAGTTCTCATGACCCCTGCAAATATGTAAACCTAAACAACAGGAAAACAAAACAGCAATATAGAACTTCAGGGTGTCTTTGAGACAGTAATTGCAAGCACAAGCTTTTAAAGGACCCTTTACCTAGATGCCTGTTAGCAAATATTGGTAGTTCTGCACAATTATCAGTGTGCTTTGTAAAGACTTGAAACTCTGTCCTGGTGATTTGTGTGCTTGTGAGTGTGATTCTTGCTATCTATCTCATGGGCAGGAGGGGGAAAAATCCATGGTGACATCACTGCCCCCAGGAAAGCTACACAGTGTGAGAGAAGAATACAAATTAGTCTCAAGAGACCAAGGACCAGCATTTTTGTTAAATTACAAGGAATTATTAATATCCTTAGCATCTTCTGTTGCTGTCAAATGATAAAGGCAGGATCTGTGCAAGAGGTTGCATTAATGTGCAATGTAGAACCTGGAATGGACTCATAGTGTTGTTTTTGAAAAAATGTAAAGCAATATTATCAATGAGTTTATTATTACAAACTCAAATGAATGTCAAGGAGCCTCTCTCTTCAACCACCTCCCTTCCCCCACTTCTGCTCTCTCTATCCAGTGTGTGTGTGTGTGTGTGTGTGTGTGTGTGTGTGTGTGCGCGCGCGCGTGCGCATGTGTGCGGATGGATGCATGCATTTAAAATTTTCTTCTTGCATCAAGGTAAGCGTTGCTATATAAAGTCCCCATAATCATTGAAGTTTCCTGTCTCTCTAATGCATACTTTCTTTTTAAAGTCACATCACTTAAAGCCTTTATTTCTGAATCCTTCCATGCAGCCCTTAGGTTATCATAGAGATCATAAGTTTGTTGTTGAAGACTCCTCATCTTTGACCCCAATTACTTTCCCTTTCTGTCTGTTCCTGTTTCCCCCAATAAATGCAGCCAACCAGGAAAACTTAGTGTACCCCTATCCCCTCTCTCTAATCTATCTGCTGTTAGTCATGCTTTATAGTTGGACTGAGGTCCCTGTTATCTATCCTTATGAGGAACATAAGTTAGTCATTCCAGCCTTGTCATTAGGAAGCCATTTAACATCACATTTCTACTCACATTTATTGTGTGTGTGTGTGTGTGTGTGTGTGTGTGTGTGTGTGTGTGTATACTCCCACCTTACCTTATTCACTAAGACAGGGTTTCTCAATTGAACTCATGCTCCTTAATATGGCAAGTCTAGCTAGCCAGCTTAACCCAGGATCTGACCTACATTAAGAGCATTATAATTGCAGTTGAGCTACTATACACACTTAGCATTTACCTGAGTACTGGGATCTGAATACATATATATGTATATATACTTACATATGTGTGTATGTGTGTATATAGGTATATATACATATATGTGTGTATGTCTATATATATATACACACACACAATAATATGAGTTATGTATATATTGCATATTTCAAGTATGTCTAGAATTTAAATTCTCAAAGTGGGGGTATTTGTCTCATAGCACTTTTTTTGTGGCATTACGTGATCTGCATGCCCATCAGTCTATCATCTGAGTGAGTGCCCATTATCATTTTACTCTTATCCCTGGAATGCAGGTTCTAAAATAGGTCATCCAATTTGAGAATATGTTGGTAAGAGCTGGTAGGTGGCTTGGTCTGTGAAACTATTGCTATATACATTTGAAGACCTGCATTTAGATCTTCAGCACCCATGTAAATAGCCAGACAGTTCAGTGCTGGTGAATTAGAGAGAGACAGAAGGTGTCCTCGTGGTTGTTATATTGTTCATTTCCCTGAATTGGTGAGATCTAGTTTCATTGAGCAAGTTAGCTATTTTTAGTCTCAAAGAACTAAAGTGGAGGACTATGGAGGTATCTTCATGAATAAAACCCTTGCCAAACAAGAATAAGAGCTATATTCAGATCCTATTACTCATGTGAATGCTAGGTGGGTGTGGTACCTCAACTGCAATTATAGTGCTCTTAAAATAGGTCAGACCCTGAAGCGACTGGTTAGCTAGACTTGCCATATTGACGAATGTGAGTTCAATTGAGAAACCCTACCTTAGGGAATAATGTAAGGTGTGAACTGATTGGAGGAGACTCTCACCATCAGCCTTGGACCTCCACATGAACATAGAAACATGTGCCCATACATGTCCCTTCTCACATGGATGTCACACACATGGGCATATATGCACACATGACATATACCGCACACACACACACACACACACACACACGCACACACATGCACACACAAGGTCACAAAAGTTAGTATGGCAGGTCATTTGGCTCTAAAGCCCATGTTGTAAACCATTCATCTGCCTTCATTGTTGAAGTTGCCGCTGAGATCCTGGTTGCTATCACTGGTCATATTTTGCTCTTATAGACTTGTGACAGTGTTGGCTGGGACGTTTATGGGCATGTCAAATCCCTTAGAAAACAGCGGCCACTCTATGTAAGTCCAGAATGCCAGGGCATTTCTTCCCAGTCATCCTCCTCTAAGGCTTCAGATTCTGATGTCCCTTTCATTGCTGTCATCTCTTATGCTGTCTCTGCAGACATGTTCCCATACCACACTGGCATGACATTGTTACTGCGTCACATCACAACCATCTATGACCCAACAACACTGCACTTACTCCTACACCTTAAATCAAAAGTGCTTGTGAAGGGATTACATTTTCAATGAATCAGACTCCCCACCGAGTTACTCTCATAGGATGCAACATTTCCTCAACTCTGTTTCAACATATCTTGGATTCTGTGTAATGGTGCATTGGCACCATTCATTGGCTCATAGTTCTTGAAATGTCTATGTTCTGTTGTTAATGTAGTTGTGGCAACTTTGACAGTGGCTATGACAGCACACACAAGAACTATGTAAGCCCAAACCAAAAAAAAAAAAAAAATTAAGCATAGAGAGGAATAGATGGGCAAAAGTTCCTACCATGAGCTGAGAAGCTGTAGGTAATTAATCGCTTCCGAGGGAAAGGGGTAGTTATGTTTAGGTTGTAGTCCTTGGTAGGTCTCCATATTCAGCCCATGTCCATATACCAGAGAAAATGCAGGCTGCAACAAAAGGACTGAGTGTCCTCTTAAAAATGAAGAGGTGTGTGGTAGATCTGAGAGGAGATGGGGTAAGGATACAGATGTTCAAAATACAGTAGGTGTAATTCTTGTAGAAGTACTAAAGCTACTTTTTAAAGTTATAACAATTCTGGTAGGTTACAGTCCATAAACTGTGGATTTGTATGTGTATTTGTTTCCTTGATGTTTTACACAGATAACTTAGAAGAGAGGCAGATAAAACATGTACATTTACCTGCTTCCTTATAGCACAAAAGCAAGAGTGAGGATACCCTTCAGCCCTTAAAACTTCAGAATCAGAAGAGAAGCAGTCATCCAAGCGAGAGGCCTAGTCAGTTGTGTCTTACAGTGTGAGCATAATTTCTGTACATCGTGATGCTGAGATTATAATTAGTTTTCTTAGTCCAAGTTACCGCATGATGTTCTACTTATATTATACCCAGGGAGACCTGAGTTATATCTTCTATACACAGTTCAATATGTTTTTAATACTAGAAAATTTGCATCCACATTTTCCCCTTTAAAGTGATGTGGCTTAAAACCAATATTAGATTTTATAATCATTTGCTCATACAATTTTGCTTTTTGTGAGTATTTCCTACAAAGCAATTTAGAGACCTTTTCCTCTATTTGGTCAACTGCTTTATGTGTGTGCACATGTATGTGTGTGTGCACATGTATATGTATGTGTCTTACTGGGACTATTTCCTGTGAATGCCATTTGTCATCTATAATAACAATGAAAGTTCCAGGTATCCCCTACTTTAGGCTCTTGTTTACACTCCTGTATATCTCTCTGATAGTTGATGACTCCTGAACCTTTATCTTCTTCACCCAGGATCTCTCATCGGGGGCTTCAGACTCATTTATTAAGGTTCTTATGAGAGGTCATTGTATACAGAGACAGAACTCATTTAGATCATCTTTTCCACCTCATTTACTGTCCTTCCAGTGTTGCCCATGTTTTCATTGATTGCAGAGCTTTTCTCCAGTCTGTTAGATACATTCAGAATGATGCTCACAGCCCCTGCGCCTGGCTCAGTCCTGTAACTGAGCTAAATCTCTCTGAAAACATGGTTCTTCACATCTCAGTCCCTCCTCTGATGCTGCTTATCCTGTCGGGCTCATTTCTTAGCTCAGTCGCCCTCACATTTCAGAATGCACCAACACTATTAAAACATATCTTGCTGTCAGATCTAGGGACACTCATTCCATAAATATATAGGTATTTCCAAAGAATTTCATTTCTTACTAGGTGTTTTTCTTAGAATGTGTTAAAGAAGAAACACATTTCTGAAACTATAACAACGGATACATGTCATCCTATATTTATGTAAATTTATATCCGGTTCAAAAATGGAAGAGAAATTCTAAAGCAAATCATAGGTTATGAGTCATAAAAGTGCAAATGTTTATTTATCAGTCACTAAACATGCGTCATTTGCAGGCAGGATTCTAACCAGAGGGAAATCTGTATCTGTATCTGTCCTGGATATGTGAGGAACTCTAGCATCTTCATCCCTGTTCCCCTGTGCCTCTGTAATTCTTGGTAAATAAAGTCCAGTAAAAAAAAATTGTATGTGCAGCAGACAGGTAAAGTCTAGAACATAACATTTTCACAGTCTCTTCTCCATACTCTGGCTCTTCCAGTCTTTCTGACTTATTGTTAGACATTTCCTGGCTATTCACGTGGAGGAAGTTGAAATAGCTATCCCATCCACAGCTTTCTGCACTCGGTTACTTATTCTCAATATTATAACAGCAGTGAGCCTCAGCATTAATCACTACCTACTGTAAACAGATGCTTCTCTGACAAAGCTTGAGATAAGTGGCACAAATCTCTGAATATAAACATATTTAAAGGACAATGTCATATAAACAACAGTTTAGCAAAGCAATTGTAGGTCTTCCCTAGAGACTATAAGCTTCCCATTTGAAGAGGACCCTTTTCCCAGGCACATACAGAAAATCCTAACCAGTTAGTATGTTATTGGATTTTTTTAATGGGCATGAAATTTGAAGTGAGATGTTTTGCAAAGTTCTTCCAGGAGCCCAGGGGGCAGTGAAGATGGTAAATATGAATAAAATACAATGTATACATGTATTAATTTTTCAAAACTATGAGACTGACTTTTGTGCTGAGGGGCACAGGGAAACAGGAGTAGATCTGGGTGGGAGGGGATGTTGGGAAAATGGACTGGGAAGAGTGGGAGAAGGGCAAGTTTTGGCTGGGATATATGAAAGGAAGTTACATTTTTTTTTTCAAAAAAGTAAAATTTTTAAAAAGTCATATCTTTAGAGCATAGCACATATAATATGATAGATGAATTATTACCTAGCCATAAGATGTGTATGGCTTTTAGTGTAGACATCCTATCTTTCCCTATCTAGCATGCTTATGAGAGTAGAATGTCTGTCAAATGGAATGTAAGGAAGGAGAAAGAATTGTGACTCTAGAAAGAATCATTGCCTCAGAACTCCAAAGGAAGCTGTTTCTAAGGAAGAGAAAGAGGGCAGCCTTGACAGTGAAGATGCTGGCAGCAGCCAGCTGTTCTGTGAGAACACTTCTCCATCCTGCTGTTCTTGGCTGTTCCAGGGGGGTAGTATGTGAGCTTGTGACCTCCTTCCGAAGTTTCTGCTCAGATTACACGGTGCCCCCTTCACCAAAGTATGGTGGAAGGCACACCGTGACTATGATTCCTGGAGATGGCATTGGGCCTGAGCTTATGGTTCATGTCAAGAGAATATTCCGAACAAATTGTGTGCCCGTGGACTTTGAGGAGGTGCGGGTTACCTCGACATCTAACGAAGAGGAGATCAACAGTGCTCTCATGGCTATCCGTCGGAACCGTGTCGCTCTGAAGGGCAACATTGCAACCAACCACAAACTGCCTGCCAAATACAAATCTCACAACACCAAGTTTCGCACCGTCCTTGACCTCTATGCCAGTGTTGTTCACTTCAAGACCTTGCCTGGCGTGGAGACCCGACACAAGGACATAGACATCGTGGTTGTTCGGGAGAATACAGAGGGCGAGTACACTAACCTGGAGCATGAGAGCGTGAAAGGGGTAGTAGAGAGCCTAAAGATTGTGACGAAGGCCAAGTCTGTGCGAATTGCCGATTACGCCTTCAAGTTGGCTCAAAGGATGGGGCGGAAAAAGGTGACAGTTGTTCACAAAGCCAACATCATGAAACTGGGAGACGGGCTCTTCCTTCAGTGCTGTAAGGATGTGGCGGCTCACTATCCTCAGATTGCCTTAGAGAGTATGATTATAGACAACACCACAATGCAGTTGGTATCAAAACCCCAACAGTTTGATGTCATGTTGATGCCCAATCTTTATGGCAACATTATCAACAGTATCTGCACAGGGCTGGTCGGAGGGGCAGGAATTGTACCTGGAGCCAATTATGGTGATTCATATGCAATATTTGAGATGGGTTCAAAGGAAATAGGTCAGGGTTTAGCTCATAGAAACATTGCCAACCCTGTCGCCATGCTGTTGACCAGCTGTATCATGCTGGACTACCTTGATCTCCAACCCTATGCCGCTCACATCCGCTCTGCAGTCATGGCATCCTTACAAAACAAAGCTACCTGTACTCCAGATGTGGGAGGTGAAGGGACCACATCAGGCACTGTAGACTACATCTTAGACTATATGAAAGAGCATACTAGAGGTTGTCATCCAAAATTCTTCATGTCCCTCACTTGATTCACTCCCTTATAAACTCCAGCCTGCTTAGCCAGCATGAATTGAGAATGAACGTTGCCTCCAATTCACTGGAAGGGAAGATGAGGGGGGATTAATATTGGTTTTTTCATTAAATTTAAATGCAGTAAACATTGCTTACTTGAATTAGCAAAACTGGTCACAATATGGACGAACAGACATTTACCTGATAGTATATTTCAAACTCCTCATCTCTCTAGGATGTAACATGTTGAATCAATCAGAACTCTTCATAAAGTTCTGGGGTTTTCTCAGAACCTTAAAATGATTTTTTTTCTTATCTTAGCCACTGAAATTTAACAATCCAACCTAGAGAGTTTTGTTTCCCTAGAAGTTATTAATGAATTAGTCAGTGTTATAAAGTTTGCCTACTAAGTGTATACCATACTTTTAATAATGAAGCTTTAAAAATATTAATAATTAATAATAATAATAGTGCAGAAGGCTCCCACACCTACAATGGTCTCCTTTCTCCAGATGTTATTTAAAATATTTGTGTTAGAAATTCCCTATGATGCTTTGATGGGTACATGAGTTCCCTCTTGGACCCCTCACCTCTTCTAAAAAGAACAATTAAATTTATTTCAATTATACTTAAAAAATGTGACTATCAAATTCTTCTGAGTCACAGAGCACATAGTTTGCTACTATATTAAAAAACCTTGGAATACAAGCCACATACTCAGGGATTCACAATTTTTATGGTTTATTTGTCAACTGTAAAAAATTGTGTATAAAAATCAAAAACCATGAGCTAACTTAAATATTTGCCAATATTTTATTACATTCTATTTACAGCATCTTTAAAGTTAGAGTTGAGAATGACACAAACAGAACCTTGTTAGTATCTGAAAGAAGTTCTTTCTCGACAGGAATTGTAAAAACATTAATGCAAGCTCACAATAATTTTCCCAGAAGGTGTGACATGTGGATGGACATGAGATCAAGAAAAGCAGAGAGATCCTCAATGTTCTCATATCTAACATAACAGCTGTGGATAGCAGCATGCTTCATTATCACACATTAAAGTACTTCATCTGGGACCGTGAAAAGGTCCCAGAGGTGCTGGCTCACCTATCCTAATGATGCATACATCCATGGTCAGGAGAGTTGGATAAATTTTGCTTGAGGACAAAGTGATGAACAATCCTACATAGAAGTTCCTGAAAAAGTAGGGTACACAATTGGAGATTCACCAACAATTGAAGATGTTTTTGTTGTTATCCCACCTTTTGCATGGTCCAGACCTACACCAATGCTATTATTAAGTAGACATAGCAAGGATTAATCCTGTCATCTCTACCTACCAAGCCACAGTGTCCAAATTAACTATTGTACTCCCTACTTTTGACCCCTTTTCTTAATACTAGGAGTTTTTAGTGTTTAACACCAAATCTTAAACATGACAAAACCTAGACTCATCTAGAAGGCAAAACTTTGGACAGTGCTGTGAGGAACTAGCTTGATTGTGTTATTATGTGGACATGTCCATGATGATTATATAAATTAGGTAAATTTAAATGGGAAGACCCATACTAACTGCCAGTCAAATAGAAAGAAGAAAATAATCTGAACATAGACATTCACTATTCTCTGCTTCCTAACTGCAGATGCAGTGTGATCAGCCACCTCAAGCCTCAGTCACTAAGACTTCCCCATTATAATACACTTGAAATGTAGGCTAAAACGGACCCTTGCTTCTTTAAGTTGCTATAGTCAAGGTATTTTATCATGAGGACAGGGGAAGTTAGCTAATCCTAGGATTTTATTCAAAGCACAGCCATCTCAACCTCAGATGCCCAATTGTCAGCTTATGTTTAGCAATTAGGGGTAGTTATGGTATATATAACCTAAAATTTATCCCCAGGTTTAAAATATTCATCACTGGATATACTTCAAGACTCCGGAGGTGACAACCTGTCATCCTTTACTGTCATTTACAATTTTCATTATCAGGATCCCCCACTTGAGTATCTCTCAATATCATGAAGCTATTCTTTTTTGTTCTCTGTATCTTTACCATGATGACTGGTACACAGAAGATATGTACATTTTAAAAATTAATGATATGATGGTGCTCATATCATAATATTACTGAAAAGGCAAAGAAGGGGCAGCATTACATAGCACTTAGTAGGTTTTCAAAATCACTATCAGCAATATTTTGCATTGCATGCCATGGTAAATATGATTGTCAAGGGAATGAGATTATTGTGTCAGATTATTATAAAAGGTGTTTAATTTTCTGTAACCCACTTTTGACCACAAGAACAAGTTGTCATTGTTAAGTTCCCAGGATCTCTTCCTTTTTGTCTCTTTCTTTTTGCATGTGTGTATTTGTTATGAATTTGTGTGTATGTCTGTTTCTGCACATGTGTGTACATGTGTATATGAAAGTACATGTGTGCACATTGGAAACTTCCCAGTATTTTTTCTTAAAAGTATTCCCTGTTAACTTGTACCTACCTATAGTTGACTTTTCTTTTTCCTATTTTCTGCAATGCACCTGATAAGTTCTTGAAACACAATAGAAACATGTCATCTTCTCATTCAAGACTCTGTATTCAATGTCTTCCCTTTGTTCTTTGGAGAAAGCCAGCTAAGTGCATGCAATGCAATGTGCCCTAGGATAGAGGAATGATTGAGAAATCCATTACTGAAGAGTCATGATCTAGAACAGAGGCAGACTTTTCATTCATACTGAGTATTTATGCAAGGAAACAGGGAGTGAGTGAAAGGTTCCAGTCACAGACAAGTGTTGGCAACTAGAAGACCTAACTTAGTGCAAAACACCTGTGTCTGGCTTTCATCTACAAACCTTTCCAAGACTGTTCTGTTCTAAGGAATTGAAGAGCCCACAGGGCATTGAAACAAGTGTCAAGTCTGGTGAGCTTGCTTACCTCACTTGAGCATGTCACCTGTGGTATCAGGTATGCGCTTCCTCTAGCTGTGTGGCTCCTGTGGTCTGGGTACCAGCTGTGGTTCCTGTGGTCTGAGTACCAGCTGTGGCACCTATGGTCTGGGTACCAGCTGTGGTATGTGTGTTGGGATCCAGATGTGTATTCACATCCTTTGCTTTTTCCCTGTCAGCGAGTCCAGATGCTACTGCACACCAGGCTGGAAGGATGAATGGGTAGAGTCTGCAGCATCCTAGTCTGACTGGGAGTGAGTGCTCAATATGAGAGAGAAAGCCTTCTCTGAGAAGGACTTTAGTGTTACAGCTGTTTTAGAAGATGACCTTTTCTAGGGAGGATCTCTCTTTGATGATTTTAGCTTGTGAGCATACCTTTATTCAGGGTGCTTACATGCATACAGTTTATTTTGGGTAGAATAGGGCTATATATGAACTTTTTGGAGAGTGAGAAGGAGTTTTCAGGGTGAGTATAAAATGATTAGTTTAAAGTACTGTGAATGCCTCCTCTATATGGAAAGGTTTTCCAGGAACCCCAGATAATTGCTGGGTGAATTTTTATGGGAAAAGATGAAGTTGAACTTGTAGGTCTTCCAAGAACTTCTTGACCTTTCCCAGGTAGGATATTGAGGGACCGGACCCCCCAAAGTCAGAGAAGGGAAGCCCTGCTGGTAAAGGATGACCCCTGTTTTCCTCTGAGGGCCAAGGGTCTCTCCTGTCATGGTAAACGGTGATGTTAAGTATCAGAGTGTGCCTGCACTCACCTTTCTGCACACATTCTGTCATCTCACTTTTGTCTTCACCAGCCTCTGTGCTTTGCTTTTATTTCTGGCATACAAAGGAGGGAAGCAAGTCATTTGCCTTTCTCTACCTGTCCTCACTTTTGCCTGCTCTCTGTTTTGACGCACAGCCTTAAAATAACTCATTTGTACAAATACTGGAGTGTTGTTCATCTCTTGTCTGCTGCCCAAAAAGGAGTGCTGACATTGGATGAGTTGCTTACCCTCTCTGGTCTTTGGTTTGCTTATTTATTTACCATTTTTTTAGAAGGCTTATACCTTCACGGGGCAGTAAGAGTTCCTTGGGGGCTGGGGGACTGGGAAAGAGGGAAGGCTGTGGTTGGGATGTATTATATCAGAGAAGAATAAACAAAGAGAGAGAAAATGCTTGTCTACTGCTAAACGATTCCCCTCAGTCTAGTGGTTTAGGACAAATGTTTGTGTTTCATAGTTCTGTAGGTTCATGGGAATAGCTGGGACACCAAAAATGGCTTTCTGGTTGGTGACAGTAATGGCTGCCTGTCAGAATCCTCAGTCATCCTCACATGTAAAATTTGGAGTAACTGGATCCCTTCATAGCATGCTGCCTGATTTCTAAACAGAAAAAAAAAAAAAAAAAAAAAAAAAAAAAAAAAAAAAAAAAACCAAAAAACAGACTGTAGATTTCTTAAGGCTTAGCTATGAAAATGTCTCAGTACTGTTTCTTCCACATTCTACTGATCAGAACAGGCTAGAGATAGAGCAGATTTAAAAATAAGGAAATAGAGAGTTAGAGTTAACATTGGAGTCTTGGGCAGAGATAAGGACTCATATAGCACAGCATCCAGTGGAATACAAAGTGATATGTGGCCACATATGGAAAAAATGCTGTGATAATGAGTATATGTTTCTGTGCCTGCCTTGCTTGCCAGAGAGATTGCTTAGCCAGAAGTTGCTCTTCTGATTACTTTCTCCATTGCCTCTTACTTGGTTTTAGGATCTGTGAATTCTGCTCTTCAACGTGCTCTGTTTCAACTCCACCTGCCCCCACCATTCCTTTTATGCTTTTTACCAAGTAAAGACTATTTTAAAAACCCTTTTCTATCATCCCAAGTTTGAATACCTTCAACTCCCATTTTGTCTTGCAAAAACTACTCATCTATTTGATAACAGTCTTAATGTATCACATGGTCTTTGGGGGTAAGATGTATTTCTTGATGATGTTCTAGTTCTTATATTGACCAGAGTGCTGACTGCATAGGAGGTACACACACCCCATTATGTCGGAGTTAATAATTACAGTTTATATGTTATATTTTGTATATTATGCTTCATTTCTTATTCAGAATACTCCACATATATTGTTTACAGTTCTCATGTTAACACCACTCAATGATTATTATCATACCCATCATTTAATAGAGAGAAAACTGAGAAACACACACTAAGAAATTTGCACTAACAATAGGTGACGGAACCACATAGCTCTAGAGTTAGCCTTGAGCATTTGCTACGAGTGAAAGAATGTGTGCAAAGTGGGAAAATGCCTCAGGCTCACTAAAGTCATCAGAGAGAAAAACAGTCTTATTATCAATTTTACAAATGTTTAAAAATCAACTGGGTAAAAATATCTGCTGATAAATCCTCAGTTTAGCTTCTTCTCAGTTCAAACATCGAGGTGTAGATGTGCATGACCAAGGTTGTGACAAAAAAAAAGAGAATGTCACATGTCTAAATACAAAACTGGTATTTTTTTCATAAAATGCCCTCAATAAAGATTATTATAAATATTTTCAGGCTACCCAGTAAGGAATTTATTTAAGAGAAGAAATCCTGACCTTGCTTATACCAAATTAATATTTTCATAAAAATTAGCTGGAGAATACATTGTAAGAAAATTAAAAAAAGAATTCTAAACAATGAGTTACTAATTAGTCACAGAAGTGTACTTTTTAGAATTGCAAATATTGGATGCCTGTGGTAGTTTGAATAAAAATGATCCTTTTAAGATCATATAGTTGAATGCTTAGTCACCAGGAAGTAGAACTCTTCTTTGATAGTATTAGAAAGATGAGGAAGTGTGGCCCTGTTGGAGGAAGCATATCACTGGAGGTGAGTTTTCAAGTTTCAAAATCCCACTTCACCCAGCTTAGGGATCTGGATGTGTTTCTCAGCTACTGTTGCAGTGTGTGCCTGCATACCATCATACTTCCAGCTATGAGGTATTGGAATAAACCTCTGAAACTGTAAGCTAGCCTTCAGTAAAACACTTTGTCTTATAATAGTTGTCTTGTTCTTGATGTTTCTTCAGAGCAATAACATAGTGAATAAGAAAATTCCATTGTTTAATTAGCTTGATTTCATTAATTGTTTCTCAGTACACCTGTGTATTAAAGCATCGAAATATATGGGTGTGTGTGTCTTAGTGTGTGTGTGTGTATATATATATATATATATATATATATATATATATATATATATATATATATATATATATATATATATATATATATATATATACAATCTATCTTTCTACCTATCTATCTATCATCTATCTATCTATCTATATCTATAAATGGTCAATTCTACCTAAATAATAAAGTCTAAAAATATACTGAAAACATTGGAAATAAAAACTTTAATGCAATTCAATGTTCGTCCCATTGTAGAGTTTATAAATATAAACCTATCACGAAAAATGGAGAGACAAGTTCTAATAGGGTGGAATTCTGTTCTTACAATGTCATGAGAAAAGGTATGAAACACAGACCAAAGAGTCCCCCATATCCAGAGACTCAAAACCCAGATAAAACAGATAATGATAGATTTGTTTTGATCTTCAGAACACTTTGAAAGTTGCTGTGCATTGGGAAGATGCTAAGGTTTGTATGAAAAGATGAAATAGAATTATTTAAGTCATATTCAAGTAGAAACAATATTTCTAAATGATTGTTATTTAATCATAGTCTGCTCAGAATATATTCAGTACAACTATCTGTATAACTTTGCATCTGTAAGTCAAGCATTCACATAGCTGTACATTTATAAGTTACTCAACCTTGTACACACTATTTTCCTTTCTATAAATGTTGCCCCTGGGGTCAGTGAGGTGACTCTGTAGGTAAGGGTGCTTGCCTCCAAGCCTGGTGATATGAGTTTCACTCTATGTACCCATGTGGTGCAAAGGAAGAACTTATTTCTGCAAGTTGTTCTCTGACCTAAAGACTTACATTGTTCACCCCAATATAAATGAATATAAATTTAAGTTAAAGGTTATAACCAATGAAAAGAAAATAATTTGACCTAAATTTGAAGTTGTTTCTTTAAATGTTTACAACATCTTCTAAGAACAAATCGCGGTGGGGAATTTAGAGAGGAGATTTTGAAGTTATTGTGTAGAAACCTACAAAGTAAGATGTCAAGATTTCTAGAAATACAAAGGAGCTTCAAAAGAAGCTATATTTAACTCCTCGCAGCCACAGCTAGGGGACATCTATGGTACTTCATCTAGTTTTGATCTTTCAAAGACATGAAAGGTTTGGTTTCTTGAACAGGTGTGCAGTGTACTCAAAAGCCAACTTTGTGCCAAGCTTCCAAAAAGAAAGCCTGATATATAAATAACATGTTTTCTCCAGGCTAAGAAATGTATTTAGGCCCGAAATACTTTGCTAGGTATTTATGTTCTGATAATATTAAGCTCTTTTTGTCTATAATGTATTCTTGCTAGCAGCAAGATCCTTGCAGGTAGTGACCTCATGGTTTACTCTTTCCTTCACTTGCTGTGCTATGTAGATTGTTGAGTGAGGCTTCTGTGTTGACCTTGTAAACCTTGGACACCTGAGGTTTAATCTTTGAGAGTCCATATTCATTCTCTCAAGCTCTCAGCACCAAGGGAACTAGTAGTAATTAGGCCACTAACAGCAGAGCATACTAAGTGTAGTAATAGAGATATGAGCAGGTAGTTATGAGAACAGAAGGGAAATGAAACCAAGGTAACCTCCCAATGACAAGGAAAGCCTCAACTGAGCCTTAAAACTTCAGGAGCAAGGAGGGAAAATGTAGAAAGGAGAGAGATGAGCATTGTGGGTTAGCACTGAGATCTGGGCTGCTATTCCTTACTTTTAACTGACATTCAAAGAAATTTCAGCATTGTGTTGGAATTTTGATTGGAATTGCATTGAATCCCTAGATTGTTTTGGGTGGAAAGGGCATTTTTACTATATTAATCCTATCAACCCATGACCATGAGAGATTTTTTACAACTTCTCATCCTACTATAGAGACATAAGAATGTGGGCTGGGTAAGCCACATGGAGCAACCCAATAAACAACACCTCTCTATGGCTATCCTATCAGCTCCAGTCTCTAGGTTCTTGCTCTGTTGGCCCTACTAACTTCTTTCAGTGGTGGTCATATGGATGTATAAACCAAATAAATGATTTCCTCTCCATGTTGTTTTTGTTTGAGATTTCCTACCACACTCTAAGATTGGGTGGGGAGAGTGGAATGGGAAGATCAGGTGGCAAATGGGAGTAATAGAGGGATGTGATGGGGGAGGGAATACAGATAGAGACAGCTAAAATTAAGGGACATTTCAGGGGTAGTATGAAAACCTAATTGTGCATATGCACACACAAACACACACGCACACATTTGCGCACAGACATACACACTAGCATCACATAATGGAGCATGGGCTGGAGCAACAAAAGCTTCAAATGAAGCTTTAGTACTGGTATTGAATTATATATAATTGAGTTGTTGGCTAAAGGGACCCCATGGGAACCCCCAAACAACTGAGTCTATTGCCAAGACTATAGATTACTCCTTACAAACTGATGGCAAGACTATACCCATACAACTCACAGAACATGGAGAAGTCAAGCTTCATAGAGTCTTTCCCACTGTGTCCCAGCATGTTTAGTAGAGAAAACAACTCTGCATGCTATCAAAAAGGAAACATAAATACCAGGTCAGCCATAAACCCTCTAATATATATTGTTGTCTGGCAATGTTAATGTTGCAAGCTATGTTAATATAATGGTGGCATAAAGTTTACTTAAGGCCCATTCTACAGCATAGAACCCATACCTGACAATGCCAAGAATAGCATAGCCTAGGAATCTCGGGTAAAAAAAATACTACTGTTTTTTGTTGTTATTGTTGGTCTTATAAAAAGCACTCTCCCCACTCCATCTTAGAGTGTGGTAGGAAATCACAAAAACAACATGGAGAGGAAATCATTTATTTGGTTTATACATCCATATGACCACCACTGAAAGAAGTTAGTAGTGCAAACCGAGCAAGAACCTAGAGGCTGGAGCTGATAGGATAGTCAGTTATACTCCTAGATGGCCTTGCTTGGCCATCATCAGGGAAGCTTTTTCCTACAGCAGAGGGAAAGAAATAGAGATGGTAGACATTATGAAAATAATAAGAGACTCAGTCCTAAATAGGATGTCTCAATCAAATCCAACCCCTCAGGAATCATGAAACCTTTTAAAAGAGGGACTAGAACCAGTAGAGTATAAGAACCAGAGGAGATGACAGACAAAGAAAATACAGCCTTTTAAAACAGCAGCCAACAGATTGGCAAAAGATCTTTACCAATCCTACATTCAACAGAAGGCTAATATCCAATATATAAGAACTCAAGAAGTTAGACTTCGGACAATAAAATATCCCTATTAAAATGGGGTAAAGAGATAAACAAAGACTTATCAACTGAGGAATATTGAATGGCTGAGTAGCACCTAAAGAAATGTTTAACAGCCTTAGTCATCAGGGAAATTTAAATCAAAACAACCCTGAGATTCCACCCCACACCAGTCAGAATGGCTACTATGAAAAGCTCAGGTGACAGAAGATGCTGGTGAGGATGTAGAGAAAAAGAAGCACTCTCCACTGTTGGTGGGGTTGTAAGCTGGTATAACCACTGTGGAAGTCAGTCTGGCAGTTCCTCAGGAAATTTGACATAGTACTACCTGAGGACCCAGCTATACCATTCCTGGTTATATACCCAAAAGATGCTCTAACATATAATAAGGGCACATGCTGTACTACGTTCATAGAAGCCTTATTTGTAATAGCCAGGAGCTGGAAAGAACCCAGATGTCCTTCAACAGAGGAATGGATACAGAAAATGTGGTACATTTACACAATGGAGTACCACTCAGCTTTTAAAAATAGAGTTGTGAAATTCTTAGGCAAATGAATGGAACTAGAAAACACCATCCTGAGTGAAGTAACCTAACCATAAAAGCACATACATGGTATACACTCACTGATATTAGCTCAAAAGCTTGTAATACCCAAGATACAATTCACAGATCACATGAAGCTCAAGAAGAAGGAAGACCAAAGAGTGGATGCTTCAGTTCTTCTTAGAAGGGGGGAAAGAATACTCACAGGAAAAAAAATATTCAAAGTATAAAGCAGAGATTGAAGGAAAGGCTATTCAGAGACTGCCTCACCTGGGGATTCATCTCATAAACAGCCACCAAACCCAGGCAATATTGCAGATGCCAGGAAGTACATGCTGACAGGATCCTGATGTAGCTGTCTCCTGAGTGGCTCTGCCAGAGCCTGACAAATACATAGGCAAATGCTTACAGCCAACCATTGAACTGAGAATGGGGTCCGTAATGGAAGAGTTAGAGAAAGGACTGAAGGAGCTGAAGGGGTTTGCAACCCCACAGGAAGAACAATATTAACCAACCAGACCTCCCAGAGCTCCCAGATACTAAACCACCAACTGAAAAATATAAATGAAGAGACCCTTTGCTTCAGTAGCATATGTAGGGTGATGGTCTCGTTGGGTATCAATAGGAAGAGAGGCCCTTGGTCCTGTGAAGTCTTGATGCTCCAGTATAGGGGAATGCCAGGACAGGAAGGTGGGAGGGAGTAGGTTGTGGAGCATCTTCATAGAATCAGGGGGAGGGGGTGGAATAGGGTGTTTCTGGAGGGGAAACCGGGAAAGGGGATAACATTTGAAATATAAATTTAAAAAATCCAATAAAAGGAAAAAGATAAAAGGAAATAAGTCCTTATATATCTACCTGATCAAAACTTCTGTGAACTTAGAGGCCAAGGCAACATGTACAGGGTCTGCATAGGTCTGCACTGGATGGGGTTTCATAGCTGAAAGAAAAAGTGGTCACATGTCCCATCTCTAACCCAGAAGCTATCTAATTGTTAACCACATGCAAATGCAAATTTAGTGCTTTTTCAGGGAGTTCCACTCAGGGAAATGACTCATTCTCAAAGGCAGAGTGGATAGTCAACAGGAAAACAAGCTCAGTAACTTGATTGGAGATTGCTTGTCTCATAGTGTCATGATAGGTTTAGTTTTTCTTTTTAAAGCAATCTACCATCTATCATCTATCAATCTCTATTAATGTATCACCTATATTTACCTATTTATAATCTATCACCTAAATCCATCTAATTTCAACTTTTTCTTTTTACCCAGTTTATCTATATCTATACCTCCATCTATCTATCTGTCTGTCTATCTATTTATCTATCTATCTATCTATTTATCTGTCTATCTATCTATCTATCTATCTATCATCTATCTATCTATCTATCTATCTATCTATCTATCTATCTATCTATCATCTTTAGATAACATGACTCTCAGTTTAATGTTTGTATAAGATTCCTGAGTATTGAGTGTGTGGATCTTTGAAAGCATATCTTCTGTTTCATGTGCCTTTCCTTGGGCTTCTTTACTTTCTTTTCTTTTCCTTCCTTCCTTCCTTCCTTCCTTCCTTCCTTCCTTCCTTCCTTTCTTTCTTTCTTTCTTTCTTTGTCTTTCTTTTTTCCTTCCTCCCTTCCTTCCTCCCTCCCTCTCTCCCTCCCTCCTTCCCTCCCTCCCTCCCTCCCTCCCTTCTTTCTTTCTTTCTTTCTTGGTCCTGTTCTGATGTATTCGTTTTTGTTTTAACTTACTGTGTTTAACTTATTTTATTATAATCCCTTAGAAGGGTGTTTGTTTTCTAATTATAGAAAGATGATGAATCTGAACAAGAGAGGAGGTACTCAAGAACTGGGAGAAATGGAGGGGAAACTATAATCTGGATATAAAAATAAAATTACTAAAATAATATATATCAAATAATTTTAAAAACCAAAAAAATTCCAAAGCCATTACAAAAACTAAGCATTATATTTTCACCAGCATTTTGTATTTTATAGCTTATAACTTTTGAGTTAATTCTATGAACATTTACTCATCAGACTCAAGAACAGCTAGCTGCTTTTTGTTTTGTTTTGTTTTGCTTTAAATGATCTCTTTACAAGGATGAGTTAACTTTACCAGGCAGTTCCCTGCAGTAAGTTCTAATTCTGTTTTGTTTGTTTGTTTGAGACAAGTTGTCTCTATGTGACTGATTCCTGGCTTTTCTGAAACTGTCTTTGTAGACCAGCCTGGCCTGGATCTCACAGAGGTCCACATGCCTCTGACTCCCAAGTGCTGGTATTAAAGGCATACGCCATCACACCCTGCTCTAATTCTTGAGAATAGAAAGATTCATTGTTTTCCTCAAGCTTCTTCTTAGCACAGTTGGCATCCTTTTCTGTTCTTTTTCATGCATCTCTCTCAATGTCATTTTCTCTGTGTTTCATGTTTTTGCTCTTTCTAACTTTTGTTGCTTTCTCTTCTCAAATGCCCCTTTTGAAGGGAGCTTACCTCAGCTTCTCTTTCATAATGTTTTCTTGCAGGGTGTGTTGCCCACTCTGACACTAAAGAGTCTGCTAATTCTTCTAGAAATGTCCTTGGAGTTTCTGTGGGATATTTTGATGTCCCTTCTCAGTCACCCGTTTCTCTCTGTTGTTCTAAATTCTGCTGTCTGCCCTGAGAACCCACTGATTGGCTATTACAGGGTCTGTGGTAGTAGTGGTTCCAGTTTTGCTGTTGCATTAGGAGGATGCAACCTTTTAGATAACAGAGCACCACTAGAGATTAGCTAAAGCATTCCCCAGGCTTCCTAGGTTCTAAGAAATAAACAGCATTTCTCATGGCTGCCACTGGTACACCCCATGCATCCCTCCTTCATTCCCAGGGTGGCATCTCTTGCCAAAAGCATCATCAAATTGCATGCTTCTATAGGAAGCTATGGTGCATCTATTTGGAGAAAGTTAAAATGCAGACAGCTTAAGATATTGGCATTACTTGACCATGCATGAGATTCTTAGCTATATTGACAGATGCACTTTACTGTCTTCATGGGATTTCAGCAAGAAAGAGAAAATGCACAGAAGGGGGAAAGCACTTCTCTCCCAGGATCCCTGCTGAGTGGGTAACAGTCTATGGGAAGTCATCAATTTAAACAGAAATAAACCCGCCTTGGGATGCCAGGAGACTATTTTCAGCCTTATTAAGCTATTTTCAGCTTTATTAAGAAATCTGTGTTTAATTTTTCCAGTCCTATTCATTGCACTTTTCTCTGTGTGTGGACCAATTACAATTCTTGATGAGAAAGCAGCCATTGCATTCTGGTATTTACAGGGACATGGTGCTTTTGGAAAGGAGTAAGGAGCCTCCAGGGTTCCCATGTGCACTGTCAGCAACTTGTATTTAATCTTAACCAGTTTGCCTTAGGATAAAGCTTTCTTAATTGTCATTGCTTACCCCTGACACCTGGAAATTTTAATTATTCTTTTGTTCTTTCTAAAATTTCCTAGAATGCTTTATAAACCAGTAATTTATATTAAGCTGAACACTGCTGAGGTGAGGGCCAGTTATTGGTCAGCATAATTCTCAGAGGATAAAGATATGGCCTCCTTGATCTGGGATCCTTAAGAGCCATGGATATTGGTAGGCCAATTAGCACAATTGTCTTTCATGTGAAGGCACTGTGGTTTAACTTTTGCATAATCTCTGTGTGGTTTTTTTTCAACCCTTTAAAACCAGAGAAGTCTGTAAACTATTGCGCATGCTGCCAGAGCCTGTGAGCTCATGTGTGTATCAGTCCTGTTGTGTGTGGTGTACACCATTCACCTTAGAGTCATCTGTTAACTGACTCTTACCATCTTTGTCTCCTCTTTTGCACAGATGCTTTAACCCTGGGGGCAGAAGTTTCATAAAGGGTTTTATTATTTTTTTGACAGAGAGAGATGAAGAGTGAGAGGGATGTTGGAAGAGGAGAGAAAGACCATGAAATTTGATAGATAGGGAGTTGGGGAATATCTAGAAGGAGTTGAGGGAGGAGACAGATACAACATAATCAAAATGTTTTGTATAAAAAATTAAGTAAAAATTTAATAAGTCTAAAAGTCATTCTTTACCTGGGAAAGAAGTTGTTGGCCTTTCTGCCTTTCAGCAACATTAATTTGGTGTTGTAGAGAGAGATCGATGGACACATTCACAGTTCTAAAAATAATAAAAAATACACTGAAAAATCTAGTAGTGTGCATTTGTGATTGGAGGTTGGCCCACTCAGCTGGGTAATTCTTCAACATTATTCATTATCGTTTGACAGTCACATTATTCTGCTTCAGGCTTACCATTGGTCTAGTAGACACAGTGGCTTCCCTCCCATGTAGGTCTTTCGTAGGTAATTGACTGGAGTAGCTCTACGTTATCCCGTGTGGTTTCTCAGTCACAGTGAGCCTAGAACTGCGTAGAATATGGGTTTCATAAAATTAAGCCTGTTGTCCAGGTGCTTTTGAAGATCATCTTACATTTAAAGATTTTATTCCCTCACGACATGGCAGGTCATTCAGACACATCTACAGTAAAGCTTGAATAAGTCTCTGCTTGGGATGCCCAACTCATAGCTCATGGGCTGCATGTACCCAGGAGGACTATGAACATGGTCCAAGAGAAATTTATAAGCTTACTTAGATTATACGATCTTTGGGATACCATTTTTATAATATTTTAGATTATAATGGAATTGTATAATGCACCCATTTTTTCTTTTTTTAACTTTAAATGCTTTTTTATACACACCAACATATAACTTTGTAAATAATATCATTTCCCAAAAGGTAAATTCGCATAAAGTTGCATGGGACAAATCTTTCATATCTTTGGCATTGCTACCCTGGCTTCTGTATTTAGATGGAAATAAAAGAGAATGTTTGCCAGTTCAGTAACTGATGGACAACTTAGTACCCAAAAATAAGCCATGGAATTAGGTACCCAGTAGTAATTAATCACTAATTTGGTCCCTACTGTAAGTGAAATGTATTAGATCCCCTGAGAAAACAACCTATGTAAGATGTGGACCTTTTATTCAAGTTGCTTAGAGTCTAGAAGAAAATATACTACTAGATACTAGCAAAAAATAAATAAATAAAAACTAAAAAGTTGAGTGTGTGTATATATGGAACATATATCATAAGACATTTAAATTTTTTCTGTTATTGGAAAGTTGCATGAATTTCAGAATGGTATTACTCTTAAGAGATCTATTCTTTTCTCCTGGTTACTATAGTTTTCTGTATTATAGAATAAACTGAAACTTTTATTCCACGGGCATATTTAGAATTTTGAGGAGCCACATTTTCCTAAAGGTGAAATAATATCCATGTCAGTCCAGTATTGGAAGAATTTCATCTACTATACTCACTTCTTTGTTTATTACTATGTTGTTTAATCTCTGCCTGATACAGGCCATGAGGTAGTATTAGTTCTTTGAAACTTTTGAAGATCTGGTCGCATGAATAGGAAGAAACAATCAAATGAGAAAACTCAAATAAAAATAACAATAAACCCTCCTCCCAAAAAATTCCAAAAAAAAAAAAAAAAAAAAAAAAAAAGAAGACAAAAAGCAATCATCTGGAAAGAGTCTACTTAGCAGTGTAGCAATGCTTCCTTAACATTGTAACATTTGGCACATGGGAAATGCTGTCACAGTCTTTGTGTTGCTGTAGTAAAACACCCTCTATAAGTAATTCTTCATGAACAGAATTGTATTGCCTGTTGTTAGGATTCTTCCAAACCCCACCCCACAGTCACCTGACAACAGCCAGGTGTGCTCCCCCACACTGTAACCTGGCACTAATAAAGGGGCTGCTTGCCCCCTCCTTACTCTCTTGTTCTCTCTTCTCTTGCCCTCTTGCTCTTAATCCCTTTGTCCCTCCTCTTCCCATTCCCTTCCCTCCTCTCTCTCCATGTGATCCTGGCCAGCTTCTACTTCTCTACTCCTCTTCTCTTCTCTCTCTCTTTGCCCCTACTACCCTCTTAACTCCCCTCTGCGTGCCCTGAATAAACTCTATTCTATACTATACCTGTTTCTTATACTCTTCATCTCTTCCACAAGGATTTGTTATTTGCATTTAGGAGAGCTGCTGATTTTTCGGAAATAATTTTCTATCCAGATACTTTGCTGAAAGTATTGATCAGTTATAGGAGTTTCCCAGTCAGAATGTTCAGGGCCACTTATATTTACACTCATGTCCTCTGCAAATTGAGACACTTGGGCTTCTTTTATTTTCCAATTTGGATTCCTTGATCTCCTTCAGTTGCCTTGATGCTCTAGGTTAAGACCTCAAGTCCTACATTGAGTCATGAAGAAGAGAGTGAAAAATCGTTTCTTCTTCCTGATTTCAGTGAAATTGCTTTGAGTTTCTCTTCATTTTAAGGTCATGTTGACCATAGATTTGCTGTAAATTCCCTTTATTACATTTAGATATGTCCTTTATATCTATAATCTTTCTCCTGCAATTTTATCATAAAGGGATGTTGTCTTTTTTCAAAGGCCTTTTCTTCACCTAATAAGTTGATCATATGTTTTTCCCCTCTTTCATTTTGTTTATTTTGTGTATTACATTTGATTTACATATGTTGAATCATCCCTATATTTCTGGAATGAAGTCTGTTTGATCATAGTGAATAGCCCTTTTTTATGTGTTCTTAGATTTGGTTTGCATAAATTTTATTAATTTCAGCATCAATGTTTGTAGGAGAAAGTGGTTTGCAATTCTTTGTTGGGTCCCTTTGTGGTTTGGGTATGAGGATAACTGTGGCCTCGTAAAACAAATTTGGGGCTGTTACTTCTGTTTCTATTTTGTGGAATAATTTTGGGAGTACTGGTTTCAACTCTGAAAGTCTGATAGAAGATTTCTGTGCTGGCTGTAGGCTATTTTTGGTTAGTTTACATTTTGCAATTTGTTGGAGTACATTTTTTAAAAATGTCTTTATAAGCTTTCAATTTCTGATTTTTCTCTGCCTTTTAGTTAATTTGGCTATGGACTTGTTAATATTATTGGTTTTCTCAAAGAACCAACTTTTTTATTTTGTGTAAAAAAAAACTTTAATTGATTCTTTGTATCTTTTGTATTAATTTCAGTCCCAAGTTTATTTTTTGCTGTCTTCTCATGATAAGTATGATTTTGTCTTTTTGTTCTAGAGCTTTTAAATGTACTGTAAAGTTACTAGTATGAGATCTCTCCAATTTTGTTTTTATGTAGGCACCTAGTGCTATTGATTTCCACTTAGAAATGCATTTATGATGTCTAATATGTTTGGATATATTGTGTATTCATTTGCATTCTATTCCGGAAAGTCTCTTAAGATTTTTTTAATTTTTGTCTTTGTCCATTTTTCATTCATAGTGAGTATTTGAGTTTCCACAATGGTCAGACAGAATGCAGGGTGCTATTTCAATTTTCCTGCATTTGTTTAGACAGTTTGTGCCAATTTTGAAGAATATTATGTGAGGTTCTAAGAAGAAGAAGATAAATTCTTTCTGTTGGGGTGAGATGTTCTTAAGTGTATATTAGGTCTATTTAGTTTATGACATCAGTTAGTTCCAACACCTTTCTGTTTAGTTTTATCTGGACGATCTGCCTGTTGGTAAGAATAGGTATGGAAGTTTCCCACTCTCAGTATATGAGAGACAATATGTGATTCATGCACTACCGGTTTCTTTTGGGAACTTGTGTGCCCTTGTTTGGTACATCACCATAGATAGTGCCTGACAGTTTTACTGGTTGTGGCAGTATGATCTATGGTCTTTTAGAGTCTGCAGCACATCTGGCCAAGCGCTCCTGGCTTACAGAGTCTCCATTGAAAAGTTGGGCATAATTCTAATAGGTCCGTCTTTAGATGTTATCTGAGCTTTTTCCTTGGAGTTTTGGATATTTTTTATTTGTCCTAAAGATTTAGTGTTTGGATATTATGTGCTGAAGGAAATTTTTATTTTAGTCTAGTTTATTTGGTGTTGTATGTGCTTCTTGATCTTTGATAGGTACCTCTTTCTTCAGGTAAGGGACATTTTCCTCTATGTTTTTGTTGAAAAATATTTCTCTGCCTATTCCTACTATTCTGAGATTTGGCCTTTCATTCATGGTGTCCCAGATTTCCTGGATTTTTTGTGGCAGGAATTTTTTTTAGATCAAGGTATCCATTTCTTTTTATCATTTCTTCAATGCCTGAGAATCTCTTCCGTCTTTTGAATTCTGTTGGCAAGGCTACCTGTTCAAGTTTCTAAATTTTTAATTTCTCGTTTTTCCTCAGGTTGGATTTTTTTTATTCTATTTCTAGTTTCAGATCTGAAACTATGTTACCAATTTCCTTCAATGCTTTGTTCACGTTTTCATTATCTTCTAAATTATTATTTCCTGTTTAATCCTATTTATGGACATCTATCATATCTATAAATGCTATTTTAAGGTCTTTGTCTGTGCTTCAGCAGTGTTGAAACACTAAGGACCTTCTGTGGTACATTGTTGGGCTCTAGTGAAGACATTTTGTCCTGGCTGTTATTGATTATATTTTTATGCTAGTGTCTGAGGTGTCTGAGTTTAAGAAGATTGCAATTTTAGGTGCTGATATCTTGTCTTCTCATTTTGGAGAGAGTATTTTGTTCCTTGGTTTGTGTTCCTTTTCTTTTTTTTTTTTTTTTTTTTTTTTTTTTTTTCCTTAGGAGGATATGGTTGCTGATAGCATTGTGTTGCCTGGTAGGGAACTTTTCTGGTTGTGAGATCCTGCTGGTTGTGTTCCATGGAGGTTCTAGGTGAAAATCTGTTTCTGGTGTCATGTGCTGGCACTTAGGAATGGGAATAGGCTAGGAGAGGGAAATTTGAGTAGGGGGCTCTATAGATGGAAGGAAAAGAAGTTGTTCACCAAGATCTGCTTAATCTGGGCATGGGGACAGATAGAAAAGAGACACTACAATAGGTAGGGTAGCTTGTTACAGAGCTGGGGATGACACTGGGGGTTTGGATATGGAGGAAATGGGGTTGGGGGGTGAAGATCTGAAGCTCACCTTTCTCCTTTACTGACCTACTTTTCTCTCTAGCAGGCATGGCTCATGTGTTCCCAGTGGTTGCCTGCTGGACTTGGTGCTGGGCCAACAACATGAATAGGTAGGAAGTTTGAAGGCAAAGATCTGTGTAATTTAATGGAGATGGTGGCACAAAGAGGAGGGAGAAGGAAGCAGATGGTCTTCCAAAGAGATTGGTGTGAAACTGAGTGATTGGACTTACAGAAACAAAAGGAGAAAATCTCTGATGTCAGGCCACCTGCCTCCCTGTCTAGAGTGACCTGAGTTCCCAGGGAATGCCTGATGGCTTTGGAGACTGGGATAAAGCAATGTGTGGAGAGGAAGGAGAGTTGGAGGGAGAAGATCTCTGTGATACAGTGAAGATGGGGACAAGCAGGAAGAGAGGCAACAGCCATGGTCTTCTTCACAGCTAGGAATGAGATTGAAGCAGTGGATTTGGAGGTGAGAAGAGACGAAAATCTGAAATTAGCCTACCTATCCCATCATAGACTTATAAGGACAGAAAGGTCATGAGTACACACAAGCACTTCCAGGTGCAAGACATAGTATATGTAGGAGAGGAAGACACTGGCTGCTTGTGGTAGTTATAAGTGGCTCATTGTGAAGAATTATGAGGGCCAATGATGGGAAGTGGACGGGATGCATCATGGGAACTGCACTTTTTCTATATCATGTAGGGTCTTAAGTAGTCAGCAGAAGCAACCTTTATCCCCAAGACATACCAGAGAACAAAAGTTCTAGTGGAATGGTGATTTGTTTTTAGAGGGCACCCTTAGCCTGTTGTAATGATAACAATATTTCAGTTAATGCTTAAATATATAGGTCAGTTTCCCTTGTGAGATGACAAGAAACATCAAAGGAATAAAAAATAATATATTTTGTTTGTTTGTTTGTTTTATCCTGAGCTCAGGGAGAAAAATGTGCAGATGTGCTAGTTTCCATTTATGGTAATTGAATTTTAAATTGAATTTAGCCGTAAAAATCTGCTATTCAGAGGATTGCTATAGTGTAAACGACTGGAGAAGCACATAGATTCTAAGGGTGCTTAGAGCTTCATTTGATGACCGAGAGGTGGCAAGCATAGAAGCCACCCACATTAATCAAAATTGCTATTCCAGCAAGCTAAATGCAGCAGTGTGTTTACCAATGGGGTGCTTTAAAACATGTGGAAAGAATACAATGAACAGAAGGAAAGAAGACTCAGGGAACCATGCTGTGGGGGTTTTCTGACTAGAAACTGTCTAGACAATGTAGACTTTATTTATTATGTCATTATTAGAAATATTTATGAGAATTTTTTTCCCAAGATAGGGTTTCTTTGTGTGTTCCTGACTCTTTTGGAACTGGCTATGTAGACCAGGCTGGCCTCAAACTCAGATCTTACCACCCTTGCTTCCCAAGTACTGTATGTCATATGGCCATATCGACTGTTAACTTTGTGCTATTATTACTGGTGGGTTGAGCTGATGCTTGCTGGAAACACCTGCTCCTGCCTTTGGGCCCTTTTCCTGTTGCAATCTGGCATTTATGAAAAACCCTAAGAAATTCTGCATATGCAAAATTTTGTTTTCAATCAAGCCAACCTGTCAATAGACTGAAGCGACTAGTCAATTCATTGGACCTGTCAGCCAATTTACCAACATGATGGCTCATTTCATCCATAAATCTGGATTGATTTAGTGAACCATCTTGGGGAATAAAGACATATTCAATAAGTCAAGTCAGGAAGTGGGCCTAAAAAAAATCAAAGAATAGATTAAACAAAGTAGCTAAATACTTGCTAATGGCTTCCTAAGCTCCTTTCCGAAAAACAATCTTAGCAACCATGGAATGTTCAGGAAGCACCCATTTCTCCTTCTTTATGTACAGGGCAATTCTGATCTAACTGTGGTATGCCAATATTTTTATTTCCTTTCTTGGGTAGTCTGAGAACAATCTCCCCCTTAGAATGGATTGATTCAGTCTTTTCCTTTAAGCGACCCTATTTAGATAAAACTCTCATCAACTTGACCTAGTCACCGAGTATACCCACTCTGCACACTCAATTGTTTGCAGCCTCTGGGTTCATGCCAGACACAGAAGCAAGGGACTTCAAAGAAGTTGTCTGAAGTTATGAGTGCAAACTTTTCATACCATGGATGAAAGAGGAGAACTGTTTTTTTCTGTTGTAATCTGCAGAAGGCTTTTTTTTTTCTCAACAGTGATACTATCTGTTAGCATTGCCATCATGACTATAGCATGTAACAACACAAGATGTAATAACATGCATGTAATAACATAGCATATAATAACACAGGACAACAGGAGCCAAGATTAGCTGACACAAAAGAAGGCAGAGCCTATTCCATGACCCGAATGGGGATAAGTTTCTATAACTATAAGTTTGTTCTATAAAGTGCATATTCTCTTTGGTCTTTGTGTTTACTTACACACTTTTTTTAAAAAATAGACACTGT